>NC_141368.1:6319239-6919239 GCF_963921425.1 Dryas octopetala
TCAAAAAAAAATTATTATTTTTTAAATTTAAGGAAAAGACGAAAATACCCCTGCTATTTTGACAGAAAAACTAACGGAGGTACTATTTTGACACAAATGAAAGTTGAGGTATTTTTTTGCAAGGTTCAAAGTTGGGGTACTAAATTGATACAAAATGAAAGTTGAGGTACTTTTTTGCAAGGTTTTAAGTTGGGGTACTAAATTGAACAACATATAAAGTTGAGGTACTAAATTGTAATTTGCTCTTATTAAATTTATTTTAACATAATCTTTTTTATCTATCTTGAACCTTCATCATCAGGGTATGATCATGTTAACCCTTATAGCATCAATCCCTTCCCTTGAGGCCTTCACCATGTGCATTAATTGGCTCATCACTTGGTATGTGAAACCCCATCAAAGTTTCAATACACAGTCTTATATGCAGCACTAATACTAGCCTCACTAGGCTTGGAGGCTCTCGCTTCACTATTGCAACAATGGGAGCTGAGCAATTTGACAATCCCAGTGGTCAAGAGATTTTCTTCAACTGGTATTTTATGGCTTGTATGTGGCCAATGCCATCGGCTTCACCGCCATCGTGTACGTTCAGGACAATGTGGGATGGGATTAGGATTTGGGATTGTGTCATTGCAAATGGGATTGGATTGGTGGTTTTTCTGTTTGGGAAACGATTTTACAGGCAAGTTAAACCAAAGGGTAGCCCATTCATGAGCATAGCAAGAGTTTTTGGTTGCAGCTGTTTTGAAAAGGAAGTATCGACAGCAACTACTTCAAGAGACTTGGATTATTATTATGGAGATGATGCAATTTTGGGTCATGACAATATTACACCAACTAAAAATTTCAGGTATGTTGAATATCTTTGTATACACTAGCTAATTTTATAGGCCCCTAATGAGATATATATATATATATATATGATTCTGTTGAAAGAGTTTTGACATGTTATGTTGTCATATGGTAAATTGAAACTGTAAAGTTAGACATGATTCTACTTGAATTGACATTTTTCTTCTACATAATTATTTCTTTTTTAGTATACAAGACAGATAATCTTGACTTTTCCACCTATTTGCTAAATTTAATTTTAACATCTTTGCTTGTTATTTCAGTTATATCTGTGTTTAATGAGAAACAAAATGTTATTAAAGTCTAGCCTAAGAAGTGGATGGGTAACATCCAACTAAGATTAGGATAACTTAATAATTTTTTATACTTTTTTATAAGAAAATATTAAATAAGAAAAATAGGGAGGTGTAATTAGTAATAATCTAACTCTCATTAAATCGAACGGTATGTAAAATTTGATTTCAGATAATTAATTAGTGTTAAATTTGGCCCGTCTAATATATATATGCACTAAGGGCAACGAGCTCTACATCAATCAATGATCCACGTGGGCGATTAATGAAATCAAAACTTTAATTGTATATAGTTCGCAAAGCATATACTACTTGCTTTGATGAAAAAGGAATTTCTTGCATCTACTCCAACTATAGATTAATTCTTGCATCTTGTTTGGAAAACTTATTTAATTATAAGATTTTGTAATTGATTAGCGTCATTTCGCCTACGCACGTGACATTGCGCGCATACTAACAAAAGCAAAACACTTATTAATTAATAGTTTAATTTACACCAATTAGCTAGACATCATTATTGCATCTTAGATGATCGAAAACATAGTTCTAATTTTTTGTTAGCTAGTGTCAATCGTACATGCGCACATGGACAACCAATAGTAATTACTTCATAAATAAAGAATGTACTAACTGATTATATTAGTTATGCAAATATGGGTAATTATGAATTGATCTCTCTCTATTTTTTTTTTTTTTTGGGCCAGGATCTCTCTCTAATATTATTAATTATACAAAGTTGCATCAATTTTTCATGCAGATTCTTGAATCGTGCAGCCCTAAAAAACTGAAGAAGACAGGCAAGCTGGTGGCTCATATGCAAAATCATGGAGGCTAAGCACTGTCAGAGAAGTGGAAGACCTGAAATCACTAATCAAAATCATGCCAATGTGGTCTACTGGCATATTTCTAAGCACTCCAATAGGCATTTTTAGCAGCCTCGCTATACTCCAAGCCCTAACAATGGACAGGCACCTTGGCTCACACTTCAAAATCCCTGCTAGTTCATTCCTAGTCTTCAACCTCATGGCCACTGCCATCTCCATCTTCATAATCGATCGTTTCATACTACCCAAGTGGGAAGAACCTCACTGGAAGGCCTCTAACTCCCCTCCGACGAATAGGGATTGGACACATCATCAACATTGTTGGACTGGTCGGGTCAGCCCTAATTGAAACAAGACGACTTGGAGTGGTTAGAGCACATGCTCTGACGAATCGGCCCGGTTCAGCAGTACCCATGTCAGCCCTATGGCTCGTGGCACCACTGACGATTGTGGGAATTGGAGAGGCATTTCATTTCCCAGGACAAGTTGCATTGTTCTATCAAGAGTTTCCCAAATCACTGAAAAGTACATCTACTGCCATGATCTCATTGTTGATTGGAATTGGGCTTTATCTCGGCACTGCAATCACTGATTTGGTGAGCCGGACCACAGGGTGGTTATCAAATGATATCAATCAAGGAAGGCTGGATAATGTCTTTTGGATGTTGGCAGTCATTGGAGTTGTGAATTTTGGGTACTACATCACTTGTGCTAAGTTCTTTGAGTACCAAAAATAATGAAAAACAAAATGTAACAAATAATATTGAATCCTCATTTTAATGGGTCATAACGTACTAATTTCATTTTCATGTTTTAGAAATGCGATTTGGTATTAAGGGGGTACATAATTTATTCATCAAATCATCATCTAAGAAAACAAAAACAACAACAAATAATATGAGTTCAAACTGAAAAACAGCACCACTAATTATAATCTATAAAACGAAATAGTACTCTAGCTCTTAAACCAATTAAACCCTAAATTAATTAATGAGGCTGTGATTTGCAGCACCATCCCTTGGTGAATTTGGTTGATCTTCTGCGTTCTTGGGCACGTACTTCCTAGCCCAAACATGCTTCCCACTAATGGAGAATTTGGCCTTGCTCTTATAGTTAAGCACGATTGGGATTAAGGAAGCAGCATGAAGCACAAGGCGGGCATACAGAGGTTGTTCCGTTGCCTCCACTTCTTGCATATAGATGCCCTCAATGATGTCCCCAAATCTCCTGGCAAAAAAAAAAAACCATAAAACCAATTCATATTATATGAACAAGACTTAATATGCCTGATAATTAAAATTAACAGTAAAATTAATAAAATCATTGACTATCTTGTGTACCACTAGATTAGGCCCACTTATATCAATTGAGATGGTACAAATATATAACATTACCTAGTAAAGAAGTTTCGGAGTTCATTTTCTGAAATGGGGTAGCCCTTAGAAAACGTCAGGAAAATAGTTCGATCATTGGCGGCCACTTGATCCTCGCGATGATCAATACTATTATGAATGCCATGATCACCATCAGCAGCAGCATCGTCATCATCATGCAAATGCAGTCGACTCAGCAAGCCCTCCATTTCATCATTGATGATCTGGCGCCGAAACTCAAGGTCTAAAGGGTCAAAAGGTGCACCACCAAGATTAGGAGGAGGAGCCGCACTACTCGACGTCCCTACAGAAGCAGGGTTCATCATGCTGGCCACCCAAAACTGTTGTGGACTCCCATATTGCACGACATTTCCGCCGTAAGGGTTATTAGGAAAAGCCGAAGCTGATCCCCCAGCAATTTCGAAGGCCGTAGCAGCAACCGTTGGCAAGATCGCTGCATTATTATTCTCGTAGAAAAAATTATGAACCGGAGGCTGCTGCTGCCGGTTCATAATCTCTATGACCGACTCATTAATCTGATTATTATTAACGAGTCGGTTAATATTCTGAGCGACTGGCTCAGGGATTATTTGTTGGGGCTGCCTGATTGGCTCCGCGAGGAGCCACAGGTCCTGAAACGCTCTGGAGCAGACGTCAGTAAGCATCTTATTGACGCCGGCAATGACAGAGTGGCGGTTCTCATGAAAGAATATGAGACTGACGTCGGTCTTGCTCATAGACTGCAGGATGGGGATGTCTGGAGTGGTATTTAACGAAGGGAAGGGGAACTGCTCGCTCTGGAGGCAGTTCAAAGCCAAAACGCTCTCCACCGCCATCTCGTTGAGGACGGCGTCGGAGAGAGTGGTGAGGGCATTGTTCACTAAGTTGAACTCCTTTCCGATTCGCTCCATATGCATCCACAGCGCCATGACCTTGGTCGACTCGGCCCTGTCACGGCGCAGGTGGAACACGAGACGGGTAAACAGTTTGCGGTCGATGTTATGGAAGAGATTAAACTCTTCCGGTGACACCTGAACCGGGTTGCGGCGAGGCATTCCAAGGAGAGATGACAATGAAGAGGAGTCCATTAATTGTTGTTGAAGATGAGAATATTGCTCAGTAAAACTGTGAGGCTGCTGATGCTGAAGATTAGGGTTTCTGGGTAGTGGAAGATGGGTTTTATAGGGTGAGGTTTCGGAGTGAAATGGTGGTGGCCGCATGTGAAAGGAGGCCATTTTTGCAGAAATGGAAGATGGTTTGGCTTAAACATGTTACCATATACGGTTAGGTGCATATCCATTGTTGTCCAAAATATATATTCCTTACAGTACGTATTTGCTCATAAATGATCGAATTAAATAGGGTCAGGTGTAGATAGATATACGTACCATATATATAACTATATTGGCACCTCATGACGAATTTGATAATAATTGCTACAACTCAAAACAAACTGTTGATGAGTATATACAGTACTGGATCTCAGATGTATTAGTTAGAGATGTGATATTCATTGCTGTATGAAAATATGGTTCATCTAATATTACTTATTAAATAAGAATTTACCGATAAATTAATTAATTAATCTAGTTTCATTCTACGGACTAACGTACTATTTAATTAAAAAAATAAAAACTTAATTAACATTTTAATAATATTATCTGACAATTGATTCTACGTACTAGTTTTTGTTTTTTATTTTTTTCATAATTGATTATCGTTGAACTTATTAATAAGAAACTCGGATTAATAAATTCAACAGATACGCAATAGAAAAAATGTTTTAACAAGCAATAATGTATATCCTCTCATGGATGAGTCACACATTAGACATTTTTTTTTCTATAACTCTAGGCGCATGCACTGCAATATCAAATCCAATTGAATAACTTAACAATTATTCATGAAAGAAAAATAACTGAGAGAGTAAACTCCCTAAAGAACATATATAAATTAAAGATTGATCGAGTACGACTTGCAGCCCATATTAATTGCAGCCATTTGTTATGGTGAACTTGTCTGTGACGCTGCTGGTGATGATGGCTGTGACGACCTAAGGTTCTTACGCACATATTTCCTGGCCCAAACATGCTTCCCATTGATGGAGAATTTGGCCTTGCTTTTCCCATCAAGAACAACGGGAATGGAGGATGCAGAACGAACCACCAGCCGGGCATACAGAGGCTGCTGCTCCTCTGCCTGCACTTCTTGCATATACATACCATCAATAAAGTCCCCAAATTTCCTGTTGAAACAAAAACAAACATGTTCAAATTTAACCCAATTCATAGTCACATGAACAAAGTATTAATTAATATGCGATGCAAAAACTTACCTAGTGAAGAACTCTCTGACTTCGTTTTCTGAAATGGGGTACCCTTTCGAAAATGTCAGAAAAATAGTCCTCTCATCGGCCGAAACTTCCTCATGGTTACCACCATCACCGTCATTATTCAACTGCAACCCGCTCAATACGTCCCCCAAATCGTTGTTCAATATCTGGCGCTGAACTTCAAGGTTAAAATTAGGATCAACAAAAGCCCTCCCATCAATGCTGTGAGGAAAAGGTCCCATAAACCCACCAGCATTATACATTGCAGCAGACAAGAATGGATTATTGTACACAGGCCCCATAATCCTGTGTCCAATAATGCCAGGATTAGTACTATTTTCTCCGGCCATGTTTTGGCGGGGTTGACGCAACAAGTCCTCAAACGCTCTCAAGCAAACCTCTTTGAACATTTTGCTGACTCCGCGAACGATCCCAAGGCGGTTGTCATGGAAGAATCTGAGAGTGGCGGCGCTTCGGGTCATGGCTTGGATAATGGGGATGTCAGGGGTGGTGTCCAAATTGTTGGAGTAGGGGAAGTCATCGCTCTCAATGCAATTGAGGGCCATCATGCTCTCGTCGGCCATTGCGTTGAGGAGGGTGTTGTGGAGAGTTATCAGTGTCTTGAACACCAAGTTAACTTCCTTCCCGGCACGCTCCAGCCACAACCACAGCGCCAACACCTGGGTCGACTCGGCCGGGTCACGCCCGAGGTCGAAGACCAGGCGGGTGAAGAGCTTGCGGTCGATGTTGTGGAACAGGTTGAACTCTTCCTCTGAGACTCGAACAGCAAAAGAGGCCGAGGAGGAGGAGGAGGAAGCCATTGATGCAATTGTTCAACTACGTACAGTTTCAAGTTGGGGGGTTCGGTGGGGCTTGTTGGTAAATGGCGGGTAGCTTTTATAGGGACCAATGGGTGCCATTGGTGACCTTTCGAGGTGACTTTTCGGACTCAATCGCTGCTTTTAAAAAGGTGCCATTGTTGCAGAAATGGGAAGGAGGCATTCCTTCCTTCAGGGATTCAAAGTTTCGAACACAACGGTTACTAGCTATTTTCCCTTTGGCGGGTTTTCTCTTAAGAGTCCCACTTTTCTTTTTGCAACGACGGGAATTTTTCTGTCGTTTACTTACGCATTTGCTTATTGGGATAATTACAAAAACATCCCCAACTATGACCGATTCTGCACTGTACCCCATCATTTATTTTCGAGGAAATTACCAATTTAGTCCATTTATTTGTTCTAAAGTCTCATCTTGGTCCACAAATTTTTTTTTTGGCCAACTTAATCCACTAACTGTTTGACGTTTGCCAACATAGTCCATTCCGTCAAAATTTCAATAACAGCCGTCAAATTTAGGGGCAAAATGGTGAATTTATATCCTTAAATGTACCATTGGTCCACTTACTTTCACGTTTTTCCCAAGTTGGTCCACTTTTTTTTCGACATTTACCTACTTGGTCCATTCTATCAATTTTGTTATAAATTCTGTTAAAATGAAGGACAAAATTGTCTTTTCATATTCAATAAATTTTTAATTATATTTCTAATTTTAAAAATATTAGAACTAAAAAAAAAACCCAATAATTAGATTTAAAAAACAAAAAACAAAGAAAAAACATTCATACCCTTAGATCGATCAACAAAGAAAAATAACAGCCCCCACAAATTTTTTTTCTTTTTTCTTGTTCTTTTTCTTTCTTCTTCTTGTTCTTCTTTTTCTTCTTCAATTCACACACAAAATCCAAAATTATGCAGTAAACCCAAAGTCCATTTAATTGCAGTAAACAAAAGTTGCATAAACCCAAAGTCCATTTGCAATAAACCCAAATTCTTCTTGTTGTTTGATCACACCCATAGCCATTTCTTTTCCCTAATTCTTCTTCTTCTTCTTCCTTGATCACACCCATAGCCATTACTTTTTTTTTCACCTTCTTTCTTATTCTGCAACTTCCCATGATCTTCACTCATGCCCAACTATAAAAATAATTTAAAAAATAAAAATAAAAATAAAAGAAGAACAAGAAGCCTAGGTTCCACCCACAACCCGTAGCCCTTCCTCCCTCCCCACCATCTCCACCCTCACCTGCAGAAAACAAAAAAAAAATGGAAAAAAAGAATATATAGAAAAAAAACAACAGAAAAAATCAAACCCACCATCACCTCCCCTCTCCAACCCATGCCCAGCCCATACCCACCACCCACAACCCTCTATCCACCATCGGCAACTCACCCACCCACCACCCTCCACCCTTTTCTCCCTCTCACTGACCTTTTGCCCGGCCCTACCACCACACCTAGCCAGTGACCCCCTCTTCCCCCTCTCCTATTTTTTTTTTTCTCTCTCTTTCTCTCTCTCTCTCTCTCTATTTTCCCCTCTCTCTGAATGTGCAAATCCAACTTCTTCTTCATTTGCAGCCAAATCCATTTTCGATATGCCCTTTTTGCCAATCGTCGACTTCACCCCATCTCGATCTGCCTCTGCTTCTGCCATTGGAGTCTCGGGCGACGACACTAGGAGCTTCTACTTCCGCCATTGGAGATGAGAAAATGAGGTTTAGGGAAGGAAGATGGGTGGCTGGGGTTTGTGGGTTTGGCCGGGGATTTACGATGGGTTTTTTTTCTTTGTTTTTTGTTTTTTAAATTTAATTATTGGGTTTTTTTTTTAGTTCTAATATTTTTAAAATTAGAAATAGAATTACAAATTTATTAAATATGAAAAGACAATTTTGTCCTTCATTTTAACAGAATTTATAACAAAATTGATAGAATGGACCAAGTAGGTAAATGTCGAAAAAAAAGTGGACCAACTTGGGAAAAACGTGAAAGTAAGTGGACCAATAGTACATTTAAGGATATGAATTCACCATTTTGCCCCTAAATTTGACGGCCGTTATTGAAAGTTTGACGGAATGGACTATGTTGGCAAACGTCAAACAGTTAGTGGATTAAGTTGGCCAAAAAAAAAAATCGTGGACCAAGATGAGACTTTAGAACAAATAAATGGACTAAATTGGTAATTTCCCCTTTATTTTCTGTTACATGTTACCCCACAAACTATTATGCATCCAACATAAAGCCCAATTTTGTCAAAAAAATTACAAATTTCATATATTGTACATACGTGAACATTTTTTTAGAAAGCATTCTTTTAAAGGGCATTTGGTCCTCAAGAAAGAAGTCATATGGTGTCAGATAGGTATTATGTGCGCGAGAAAAATTTCCCTATCCCTATTATAGTGACTTGACATTACACACGTGAGAGAGAATAATTAAGCCCAAATTTTAATGTCTCAAGTTTTTCTCCATGTGTGCATGATAGATGAAATATGTAGTTTTTTAAAAGAAATTGGGTTTCATGTTAGAAGAAAAATAGTGGGTTAGATAAAATGTCAAAAATAATTTGTGAAGTAAGTGCAAAATTGGTCATATATGGTTGGTTAGCGGGTGTTTTTGTTATTGCGGAAATTATAAATTTGATTCACTTATTTTATACCTAGTTCAATTTTGGTTCACGATTTTTTTTAAGTTCAATTTTGGTCCACTTATTTTACATCTAGTTTAATTTTGGTTCACGATTTTTTTTAAATTATGATTTTAAATCTTTTTGGTTGTGTTTTCTTCAATTATAATTGAAGTATAAGTTATATTTCATTCTTTTTTAGTCATAGGAACCAATTAGGAGTATTATAATCAAAGATAATTGAAGTTTGGTGAAGTTTAAAAAAATCTGAAAATTTTTTAGAAAAAATTGATAGTTTCGGATACCCTACTTTGGGGTCAATTCTCTTGAATTTTAAAACTCCGATTTGAATGATATTTATATGATTGTAAAGAGAAGATGCATAGCTTTAAAACAAGTATATGTTTGCTAAATTTAGCTAAAATTTGATAGGGTAAAAGGCGGGACAAATTTGAGAAAATAAATTTGAACCTTTATTAAACAAGTGAAATAATTAGTAGACCAAAATAAAACTTATAAAAAATTGTAAATCAAAATTAAATTAGGTATAAAATAAGTGTACCAAATCTATAATTTTCTTTTTTGTTATTTTCCCTTTGCATTTTTTGGTTTTGGTCAAAATCCCTTTGCTTATTTGGTCAAAGAACCAACGAGTCAACAACGGGGTCGTATAATGTGAGAGCAGTTTTGCTTACTCCCTTTCACTCTAATATATGCTCATCTCCATTCTAAAATACTGACATGTGTTTAAAAAACTGATCATGAATTATTATCTTGTATTTAATTATTAACCCAAATTCTCTTTATATTTTATTCTCCTCTTTCTTTCTCTCTCTCCCTCTTCTTTTCTCCGCCCATTGCTTAATCAGAAACCCAGTCAAAACCCATAACAAAGCCCAAACACCCCGTTCACCTCCGGCATCGATTCAGAGTTTCCGGCGGCGTTGTGATGCAGGACCGGCTTGGCTTTGTTCCTCTCGTCATCCTGAGCACGGTGGTGACCTCCAATCACCCACCCGATCGCCATAGCAAAGATTCGAAGGAGAGAAGCTGTCGTCGGTTTGGTTTGGATTTTATTTGGTAGTCGAACTTTTCAATGACAGTTGTACTTAAATGGAATGGGAACCTGAGATGGGATTTGTTTTGGGTGAACTTGATTTCATGGGGAGGTGGGCTCTGTTTTGGGTGTATTGTTTTTTCCTACTAAGCTGGTTTGTTTATGAATAGAGAATTTTACTCGTTCTCTAGTTCTCAACCGTGACAACTTCTTTGTTTGTATCTTTTCACCCTGGAAATAAATATGTATTTCCTGACAAATATGCGATTGAAGCAGGAGTTAAAGGAAAAGCGATCTAGTAGCAGACGCAAAGAGAGCATAGCCAGGTTACAGGGCTAGAGATTAGCAGATCTATATTCACCAGTCCAGTTTAACCTGCTGCATTAGTAGCGGGGATATCGCCTGTAGCAGAGGAAGCAGTAGATTCATACGTAGTTCCAGGTAAAGCACCACCCGCAGAGGTAAAGATGTACATACCTAGTGTTCTTACTTTATGAGGCACGAGCTACAGGGTGGTGAAAAAGGAAGATGTGAGAATATTGATGCTAAACATTAGTTTCAAAATCCAGGATAGGTGGTGGGGTTCTTATACTTAAGAAAGAATGGTTTTGACTGGGTTTCTGGTTAAGTAGTGGGTGAAGGAAAGAGAGGAAAAGAAAGAAAGAGAGAGGAAGAGGAAGAGAGAGAGAGAGAGAGAGAGAGAGAGAGAGAGAGAGAGAGAGAGGAAAAAAAAATAAAAAGAATTTGGATTAATAATTATTTAATTTTAAATATAATATAATAATTAATGGTTAATTTTTATATATATATATATATGTCAGTATTTTGAAAGAGAGTAAGCATACATGATACACCTAGTCAAAGGGCTGAGCAAAACCTCACCAATTGCTTGTTGCCAGCAGCACCCAGCGAACCAGAACATAATGACGAGTAGTCTCAGGCTCCTCTTCAGCAACGGCGTCGTTTCGAACGCCTCCAACACTCCTCCGGTCACCACCTTCCTCGAAACCCACCCAGGTACGCCGCTGCTCAGCTCAGCTTCCTAGCTTCGTTTCAAAAATCAAAGCCTCCATGAATGTTCTCCCAAAACATGTTTTTGAAAAACGCTTTCGGTTGTTGTTGCACATTTCACACCAGGAGCGTACACAACATCTCGCACGCACAACAACGCCTCGTGCGTGTTGTTCTGGGAGAGACACTTGAAGAGACTGGCTGACTCCATTAGAATCCTGTACAATTCGAAACCTCAGCTTCTGTTCGGACGCAACAACAAAGCCTCGCAGCTTTCCTTGCCGTCTTTCTCAGCCGACCCCCTTTTGTTCCAAGCGAGGGTTCATGATCTCGTCAACGATTCGATGAGCAAAGTGTTGCCCATTGCTCTGAAAGAGCGGACTGACGGAGAGGAGCTGTCGATTACAGCTTTGGTCAGTGGCAATTTGGAGAAATTGAGTGAAACAGTTGTTGATGATGAGGTTCTTGATGTGAGTATCTATGTTGGGACATATGTGCCTCCTGTGTTTGGTATCAGAGGAAACGGAGCGGTTTTGGCTGTGGTGGGTCGTGGGAGAGATGTTGCTGCTGCTAAGTATTCGGATTGGGTGAGGTCAGTCATCACTCATCACTCATCACTCATCAGTTTGTGAATGTGTGAAGGTTTCTGGTTTCATTTTTCTTACTTGGGTTTTGAGTATTTAGAGCATTTTGAGTGTTTTTTGTCTTAATTTTGCAGGATTAGGAAGCATTTGGAGAGGTTGAGGCCGCCGGCAGGGACGGAGCTCTTGTTGTCCAATGATGGCGATGGGATACTTGAGGGAACGGTCTCAAACTTCTTTGTTGTCCGCCGGAAGGTGAGAGGCTCAAAGACTTTGGAATTTTGAACTACATTGGGCTAACTCAGTTTTAAGTTTTGTGTATGACCAAGTATTATGTCATGTTATTACTTATCAGTTGGTCCTAGTTATAGACAGCTGCATAACAGGGAAACAATGAGGGCTTTTCAGGATAACAGTGAAGCTGAGGGGCAAAGTATGCACTGTTTTGAAGTACAGACAGCTCCTATTAGAGATGGTGTCCTTCCAGGAATTATACGCCAAGTGATCATGGAGTAAGTCCCCTCCTACTGTTGATCTTCTGACTTTGGATTGTTTATTTATACAGGAAAGTCTTATTAGCCTTCTCTGGTGTCTACAGTTTGTGTTGAATGGTTGAAGTGGTTCCGTTAGGAATGAGATTTATTATAACGGTAGTTTATGGTTAAAAAGGAAAGTCTTGTTAGCCTTCTCTAGTGTAGACAGATTGTGTTGAATGTTTGAAGTGGTTCCTTTTGGAATGAGATTTATTATTACATTTGTTTGTGGTTTAAAAGATTGAATAAACTGTTACAAATTCGAAAGATTTGCTCGGTAGTGTTCTTGAACTTTTATGAGTGATTTTGGAGGAAGTATTGGCTTAGCAATTATGGTTCAGGATAGTCATTTTACTTGAGTGCAGTCAGTTAACTTTATATTAAGTGATTCCCAATTTGATTACTCATCAAATTTGATAAAGTGCATATATTAGGATCTGTTATGTTGATTGCAATTTATGCAGAGTATGCTTGAGCAAGGGAATCTCCTTTCAAGAAGTTGCACCAGTGTGGTCAGAACGTGAATTTTGGGTAGAGGCATTCATTACAAGTAAATCTCTACTTCTCGCTTTCTTCAGTTCCATTACCTATTTAAGTGAACATGGGATTTGATTTAAGGCAACACTGTGCTAGATGGTGAGGATATTCTATCATACCATTAAAATAGATTTGTATTGCAGATAGCTTGAGACTTCTGCAGCATGCGGAGACAATTCGTGTTCCAAGTCCATGGGAATCACTGCATTATAATTCTTGGAAGGAGGTGTCGTGGAAAGAAAAGCGGTTTGAGGTGTGTGCATCTAAAGCTTTAAGATGCTGCAAGTGTTCTGTTTTGCACAATTTTCTTTGTTCTTTTCACTATTGTTTTATTTTGAATTATAATCAGGAGGGTCCTGGGATGATCACTACAATGATCCAGGTAACTTTATATAACTGTGCATCATCATCATCTTGCCACATAAACCCTAAAGTTAAAATAAATAAATAAAAATTGTTTCACTGAATACATGAAGCCAGATAATGAACATTCTGGAAGAGTTGAGTCTTATTTAACTTCTTCTTTCTTTCTCTTTTTTTTTTTTGGGGGGGGAGAAGCAGAAGGAGATCATGGAAAAAGCAGCTTTGGAAGGGTATTCTTTCAGTTACTTTGTATAAAAGGTGGAGGGATCTTCTTTCTTGCATAGGATCAAAGTATTTGTGTGACTCCGGACTACAAGTGAAAGGAGATGGTTTAGTCCTTTGAAGAATTTGTGTTTGACAATATGGAGCTACAGGCTTACAGTGTGGCCATTTTAATGCTAGGATTGGGCTTGGGTTTCTAACTGTGTTCTCTGTTCTGCAACAGGATTATTATTTTTCTGATTTTCTATTCTCTTAAGTTGAGAAGATTTTAATAATAGATCTTAGGGTATGCAGCTTAATGGCACCCTTTAATTGCTGGGTACCAACTTTTGCTTCTTTTTTTGTACAATTGCACATAGGGCATTCTGATTAAGACGTGCACCTAAATAATTTAAGGAGCAGTAATTGTGAACCCCAAATGTAAACTTAGTGCATTGGTGCCCCCACTTTTTTCAGTTCTAATGATACTAGGAAGCGCTGTTGTTTATCAGCTAAACAAAACAAGCATCTTCCTAGATGAAGACTGTTGGTCTTCATTAATTGAGGACCCAAACTCTGTTGAGGTTGTACTAGTTCTGAAAATAAGTGCCTTTGTAGAGTTAGTGAACTCCAAATTTTGTGTTGCTCTTACATTCCTTTAAATGCCAAATAACCACTCCTGATTCAAATAATTGGGGACAAGGGCTGTGATAGCTTGGCTAATATATGCTACCAACAACATTGTAACTTCACCTTATTCTCATTCCAGAAAATATAAATGTTGTCTCACTAACATTGTAATCCCAACCAAGAAAATAAAGGTAAATCAAAAGATCCATGCATAAAAATAAACTTTCTAATGTACACAGAAGTAATGGATATAGCTCTCAAAAGATCCATAAAGAAATAGCATTACTAGCATTAAGAAGTCATGGATATAGAATGGAAAGAGTTCAAGCCCTTTTATTCGTAGGTAGAAGGAAAATGACAACTTTTAGTTATATTGTGATGTCTAGCTCATTGTGTCCTTGTTAATACACACCACGGAGCTTGTTAACTAATCTGATTGTGAAGAGAAATAGCTTCTCTGAAGGTAAAACTTTCAACCTTTCTTTATGCTTCTTCTTGGTGAGGGAAAATAAAGCCCCTATATCTTATTTGCATATAGAATGACACCTTTTGTTTAGTAACTTGTTCCATGTATATTAGGCACTGAAAACCTAGCAACAACCCAAAATATATAATGAGAAATCGCACCAATAAGCACTGAAACCCGACAGTGCAAACTTATTTAGTTCATTTGCCACAAGAGCCAAGGCCCAAGGGCATACCTTTGTATTGTTGTGGAACAAAATACTAAGCAATAAGCTAGAAGTTTCGTCTAAAAATTAAAGGTCACCCAAAGCACAAAACTTGTCAAGTTCCAGAAGATAAGGGAGCATTTCAGCTGCTCAACCAGAGCCACTGTGGGAGCGAGAAACACACATACATGCTTCTGAGGTTTGCGTATCAAGTGGCCCAGCTCGTACATAAGCAATACAGCTATGTGGGTCTTCCCACAACCAGTCCCTAGATACCCAATTATGTTCTCCTCCAAAGCTTTCTTGCATAGGTCCAACTGATACCTTTAAAATGAACAAATAAAACACTATAACAAAAACATTTGGGAAAAAATAATAATAACAATAAACCCAGCAGACAGTATCTTTATTTTCAAGAATCGATTTCAAAATAAAACATAAAACGCAGCATTTCTTTCATGTCCTTGGTAAAGAAACTACAACACCATACACTAAAATTCTAAATCAAAAGAATACAACACTATAACAAAATATTCCACATTTTTCAGAAACACGCTCCAAGTCTTATGGGAGCATCACTTATCCGTAACTAAAACTAAAACCCAACATCTTGTTTTCCTGTATTTTCCTCCACATTTCACAGAAGCCAAACAGAGAACAAGTAAGGTGCACACAAATAACTAAAAGAAAACAAAAACAAAACAAAACAAGAAAGGAAAGGGAAAGAGAAATGGAAAACCTAGATGACAATGTGGGCCATGTGGGCCTGCGAGCTTCCAACGGTGGGCTGATACGTGGCGTAAGTGGGCCCGCGGGCTTCCAACCGTATCAACTCACGGTTAGAAGCTAGTGGGCCCACATGGGCCACGTGTCAGCCCACGGTTGGAAGCTCGCGGGCCCACATGTTCGGGTGGGTTTTGGACCTTTGGCTTTTTGGTGACCCCTAAATGAAGTAGCTAATTTCTGATTTGTGGCCTAATGGTCTAAAACTTAGAAAGTGCATTTTAGGGGATAAATTTTTTATACAACTCAAATTCAACTTGAAAATAACATGATTTAACACAACCATAGTCTTGAATTTATGATTTACAAGATGTGTGTTGACTGGAAGTTTAGTCATTAACTCGATTAAGTAAAACAAGTTGAGGTAGAATTGATTGATACTTTGCACAAATCCAAATTGATAGACCTGAACAAGACTCGTATTGATACCCGAACTGCATCAATAATTTCAACATTAATAAAAATATCATTATGCATCTACATAAATGAACATTTCCTGGTTGTAAACATACGGAACCAATGGATCCTTTGTACCAAAATAAAAAGAACCAACGGGTCCTCGTATGAACAATTTATGCAACTTAGCATTATATATAACGGCCATAATTACTACCTCCTCACAACCACCTTCGTTAAATGTGAATGAATAATGGTCATATTATTATTGGCAGAGGCGAGCTTGACCTAACCTTGACACCACTATAGATTATGTAGAGTCCTTTATAATCTTGTGGCCCAGTTTAAGGGTGGCTATGGTCAGTGTTCGGATCGGGTCATTTCATATTCATATCAAATGCTACTCAATTCTAATTAGGGTTTTTTTTTTAAGTCCAGTTCAAAAATTAGGTTGATAATCCAGCCCACTTGTTACAAGAAACCCGGTTCACTTTAATGAGAAACGCGCAATACAGAAGTCACCGAACGCTCGACACTATTTACCGAGCATTAGACAATTACCATTGTGTGACAGTAGTGATTTGAATTACAAAAAACACTTATATTATATTATTATTAATTGCGACAGTATCAATTTGCCCAATTTTCCAAAAAAAAAAAAAAAACCCACCTAGCGTTCAGCGCCAAAAATACGGAAAAAAACATAACGTGGGCTTTATTTGTATAAAGTGGATTTATTTATCATTTTAACTTTTTATGTGAGTTTGTTTATCATTAAGGGCTGTAAAATATACTTTAGAGTAATTTACTTTTTTAATTAATCTGTTTAATTAATTATATCAAATAACTCGACTCTTATCCAATTCATTAATAAATTCATCTTTGAGTTAATCCACTTATATTATAAGTTAAAAACTTAAGACTTTTAAGTCTAAACTGTCTATAATTTATATTCTCCTCATACAATGGAACCCTACTTGACCCTGATGCTACTAAAACCATAAAAAATTATAAAAAATTATAAATAAAAAAATTTATAATTTCATATGATACCATATATGAAATGAAAAAAGTTAACTATCTTTTACATAATATTACTTGAATATATTTATGGTGCTAGCATTAAGTTATTGATGATCAATATTAACCCGACTTGGCTGTTGGATTAATTCAAGTAGTGAAGGTATTGTGTGGTAATATATTAAAATTAAGATAAGTTTAGAATTACGATAGATTTAGATTTAGAAGTAGATCATATCCATAAATTTGTTTAAGTTTGATAGGTGAGTCATAGGCCCAAAACCTTTTAAGGCCCATAATTGTACGAAAGCCCAGGATGTAGAAAAAGCAGTGCGGGGTTTGAAAGTAGAGAGAGTTTAGAGAGTGACTAGAACTGAGAGTGCCCTGTAATTCTGTAAATCTATAACTAACCAACCAACCAACGGTGTTGATAAATGATAAACAAGCATAAAGCCAAAAACCTCCTTCTCCTTTCTCTTTCTCCAGCGTCAGATCTCACGCCAACAACGCGCGCGCCAAATACAAAACCACGCCCTCTCTCTCTCTCTCTCTCTCTCTCTTCTCTCTCTCTCTCCATCTCTCTATTACTTCAACACTTACGAACAAGGTACCTATCTCTCTCTCTCTCTCTCTAACCTTGCTCATCAATGGCCGACCTAGGGCTCCAATTCCGATAATCGAACAATTGGTTGTACAAGCGAGTGAATCCGAATCGTTTGATTCTGATAATGCAGGGATTATTGTTGTGATAATGGCGGAGGCACCGACGAGCCCGGCCGGCGGGAGCCACGAGAGCGGCGGCGAGCAGAGCCCTCAGAACGGCGGCGGCGGCGGCGTGCGGGAGCAGGACAGGTACCTTCCCATCGCGAACATCAGCCGCATCATGAAGAAGGCTTTGCCCTCCAACGGCAAGATCGCCAAGGACGCCAAGGACACCGTCCAGGAATGCGTCTCCGAATTCATCAGCTTCGTCACCAGCGAGTAATTCTTTGCTTTTTTTTTTTTTTTTTTATCGTTTTTCCATCGCACCGTCTCCTATGTTTCCGTTTCGAATTTTTTGGGGGTTTTTTGGGTGTTTTAGGGCCAGCGATAAGTGCCAGAAAGAGAAGCGGAAGACCATCAACGGTGACGATTTGTTGTGGGCGATGGCCACGTTAGGGTTTGAGGACTATATTGAACCCCTCAGGATTTACTTGTCTAGGTACAGGGAGGTAATCATTATTTAACCTTTGCAGTTTATTCCTTTTTCTTCAATTCACCATCGTGTTCATGTTGACTTTATATAAATTTACTGTTTGGTTGTAGCTTTGATTTGGCTTTTATTGTAGATTGTTAAATATGAACGCGCATCAACTGAATTGAGGGTTTTTTTTTTCTACAATTGTACTTCTCTTCAGTTCAATCTAACAATTCCTTTTCTTTTTTTTTTCTCTCTCATTTTTTCCTTTTGGTTTTGATTGATTGGGATCATCGCGTGGTCGCAGTTGGAGGTAACTAAACCTTCTTTAGTTGTTTTAATATATTTTTATATTTAGTTATTTTACCTTGAATTTGTGGTCTATTAGTTCATGTCTTCTCTGGAGGATTGGAAATGAGTTTATTGGCAAACTTTGAACAGGGTGATGCAAAGGGCTCTGCTAGGGGTGGAGATGGATCTTCTAAAGGGAATGTTGTCGGAGCTCTACCTGGCCCAAATTCACAGGTCTGATTGTATAAACCTGCTTTGGATTACTACCTTAAACTTTGGATCATTACCTCACTCTGTTCTCTTACTTTTATTGTTGGCGATGAATGAATATGGCAGTTTGTTCATCAGGGATCAATGAACTACGTCAACTCTCAAGTAACTCTCTCTCTCTCTCTCTCTCTCTCTCTCTCTCTCTCTCTCTCTCTCGAGCACACACATACTTGTAATTTTTTTCGTTAACAAGCTAAAATAGAAGTACCCTACTTCCAGGGACGGAGCTATACATGCCTAAAAGAGGGGAAGGGGTGGGGAGACTCTACTATGGGTGACTTCATACAAATTTCATGTTTTTCCCTTGAAAATAATAGAATCCCGCCAAATTATATAATTGACATATAAACTTCAGTTGCTTTCCAAATGGCATGAGTTATTTAATGATTTAGTGCTCATGGGAAATTGTTTAAAAATTATCCTGTTTTGAGTGTATGTATGTGTGTGAAGTTGCTAAGCATTTTTAGTAGAAGGTGCACTGGTTTTAGAGAATATGCTTTGGATCCTTATAATTCATCAAAGCCACCAGCAGGCTCTTATGTCAAAGCCCATACAGGATTACATGTTTTTTCTTGTCTCTAGATGCAGATTTAGTAATTCTAGGAAACCTGAATTTGTGGGAAAATTGTGCATAACAAAATTACAGATATAGTCTTGCTTCTGTTTGGTTGATTGCCCTTGAATCTAAAATTTTTTATGAAAAAGATCATAGCTCCTATTCATTAAGAAGGAAACTAAAAATTCTGAGCCTTAAGCAATACAAAGATGTTAGACTTTATGCCAACTTGTATTAACCAATGCTTTTATGCAGGCTCACGCATAATTGATTGGAGTCTTATTAAAAGGACAATTCAGATTAATCAAACCTGAACAGATAAATACTTTGTTGCCAGTGGGGAGTCTTCTTTGGTTACTAGTGTATGAGATAATTGAACGTTTACCAAGAGTAATTCATGAAGGTTTACATTTAATAAGACATTCATGTGGTGATAGTATCTTAATAGTTAATTACTTATTGGTTCTTCAATTCAACTTTGGTTTGGAGAGAAACAAAGTTTGGAGTGGACCATCTTCCATAGAGGCCCTACTCTCTCTCCATTACATGTAAAAGAAATCATTTAATAGATAGTGAATGATTCATAGAAATCTATGATTTTCCATTAATAATAGTAATGAAAAACTCTATAAAAAGTACTGGAGAGTGTTCATTCACTTATACTGTGATATGTAGATCTACATATATTTTCTTCAGTAACTATATACATTAACATATTTTTTTAACTTATAGTATGCTTGGGGAACCTTCTGGGGAAAAAAAATAAGTGTGCTTGGGGAAGGGTTTGCAATGTGCAATCCCAACTGCCTTTTATTCCTTTTTTGCCTGTGAAGGTTATTGATGGGATTTAGATTCTCCAATGAGACACTCTTAAGTTGAAAAAGGTGAGATAGGCTTTACCAGCTATAGGCTGGTTTGGTAGTTGTCACTGTACTCAAGGCTGGTCGCATATGGACAGCATTTGAATTTCGATAAAAGATAGCTTAGGCTGCCAGATATGGCTTTGAAAATTTCTTGTAAGGTGCATCATTTCGAGCAAATTTTCCTGGCACATTAATGGACTGATTTAAAATAGTCCTTAGAAAGACACATTTTGTCCTTGAAGAAATTATAATGCCAATACATATGTGCAATAGGCGACCTTAAGGCACATTAAATAAAGTATTCTTTGTGTACTAACACTGAAAGTTAAAGGTTTACATGTTTTGCAAGAACCTGTTTATTGTAGTATTTTGTGGCCTTTGATATCAAATGTTACTGAGAGTTCAGGTGGTACTATTATTTGTGTTACTTTGTTAGAACACTAACATGCTTGTTCATGTATTTGCTAATCTATGTGCTTTAGAAAATGATCTCTTCATCTTATAATATCTTGCAATTTGGTCCAACATGCTGTGGCAGTGAGTTTTTTTAGTTAAGTGGAAGAATTCATTTGCTTTATTTTTCTACTCAATTGTAGGAGGACTATTATGTGCCTTTGAACAATATGGGAAATGGAAATTGATGCTTTTGTTTATGGAATGAGGAAGAAGAGAGGACATGGGTTGTGCTGAATGGTCATGTGCAGTTGATCCTAATGATGTTGCCCTCAATATCTTGCAATGCAGGCACAGCATCTGGTTGTTCATTCCATGCAAAGCAATGAGTAGAAGTTTTCATTTTATCGTATATCATTTTAAGAACTCGGAGGTGGTAAAAATTGTTAAAGTTTCAATGCTGATAGTATCATTTGTGTGAATCTGAGTTAAATCCAAAGTTATTATATATGTTTCTGGGCTCTCTGTTCTGGTTGGGATATAGGGGAGATTTGGATTTTGTTGATACTCTCATCAGCTGGAGTCGGTGGCGAAGATATGGTAGGGGCAATGGGGTCTACCAATTCGTATAGCGTTTTTATTGATAATGAAGGTTGATAAATATAGTACAAATTTGGCTAAATTTGTTCTAATCTTAGATTGACCATTTTGAGTTTTCATTTCTTTACCCTTTTTTCAATTATCTCTTTATCCATTTAAAAAAATGTATTGGATTTGTGAAAGTTACATATATTTCACACCAGCTTGACTCACCGTGAAATTATATAATTCCAACCAGGTTCATACAAGCTGGGCCAAGATGTGTCAAATGGCCCCAATCACCTTTTATATAATCTTTAATTGTGTGTTTGGATGGAGGAAAAAAACTCGGAATTTAAACAAAACTCAGCATTTAAGAAATTACATGCTCTAATTTCCTTGTTTGGGTCAATAAATACAGAATTTTGTAAATTCTAGGTGGAAAAAAACTTGGGATTTGAAGGCTGTAAATTCCAACTTTAAATTCCACCTAAATTGGTGTCATTTTCAAAATTCCAATTTTTACAAAAGAAAAATAAGTCATGTCGACCATGTTGACACTACCATCACTGCCGCCAACGTCACCACCACCCCCGCCACCACCCCCGCTGCCGCTGCCGCCACCACCACCAACACCAACACCAAGACCGCCACCACCGCCATCATCGTCACCGCCGCCACCACCATCACCGTCATTTCCAACACCACCACCGCCACCGCCACCGCCAACACCCCAATTTTAGCCACCACCATTTCTCCTACCGCTTGTGGGCCATTACCCCTACCAATATGGTCAACTCATCATAAATATCATTTTTATTGTTGCCACCATCACCATCACCATTACTCTTTTGAATTGATGTATCAAAAATTAAAACTACCATAAATTCCGTATTTAAACTCCATTATGTTTACATGTTATCCAAACAAGAGAATTTACATATTCTAGAATTTTAAATCACATCGTTTTAAATTCCGTCATTTGTGAATTCCTTAGTAATTTCAAACTACTTCATCCAAACGCACCATAAGGGAATACGTCAGTTTGGTGAAAAATTCAAAATGCCTGAAATTTTCTTCATAATTTAATAAAAATAAGGGCAAACCATAGTTTAATAAAGTACGGGCAAAACATAATTTAATAAATTTTAAATTATCAAAAAGTAAAAAGATAGTTATCAAAGCACTAACCCACTACTTTTTTTTTTTTTTGGTCAAATAACCCACTACTTTCTTTCTCTCAATAACTATATAACGAATGGATAAGATCATAAGATAGGATTGTGTGGCTAGAAAGCTTAGTTTTTTTCTTATATTAATCAACTGTCGTCCCTCAGAATCTCCTCCGTCAAACGAAGCCTAGGTGCAATTCACTTTTTTATTATTTAGATATAAATTTAACATATTGGAGGAAATTAAAATAAGTTACAAGAATGAGCAAAAATTTTACCACCCCCACTGGGAGAGTTTTGTAGATTTGGCTTGGCTCTATTTATAGTTTAGTTATGTGGCCATGTGAAGAATATTGTTTAATTGGATGCTCTTCAAGAAAAAACATAAGAAGGAAAAAGTTTAAATACATGGAGATTTTCATATAGCACATATGGTTCTCCATATTTTGCTGACAAGTAAATTTCTTTGGCAGTGGAGGGTATGGGTTTGCGTTGTGTGTGTTATGTTTTGTTTGGGCTGCTATTTTTATTTTTGGTTATTTTGCAAATGAGGCCAATTTCCAAAAGCAAAGGCCAATAGTTTGAATCCTTTGACTGTAAAAGTAAAAAACACATTATTCTTCACAAAAATTTGCGAAACGTATTTACTTCATTGTGTAGGAGTGTAGGACTGGTAGCTATTTATTACTCCGTAGTTCTTTTTTGTTTGACTCATATATTGAATCTTTGTTCTCCTTTTGTCGTTGTTGATTGCTTCAAGGCAAACAAGATCGCATAATTGTTTTTTGTTTTTGTTTTTATTTTTGTAGAAGATGGATTTTATTTACTTAGTTAGATGATTCTAAAATTTCCCATAAAAACGCAGGTAATGTTACCCATTACATTTATTTTGTTAAGGCCTTTTTTAATGTAGAATTAATATAGAATGTAAGAGCATGTTTAAACACTTAATAGTGTGAGAGAATGTTCGTTTTTAGAATCAATATAAAATGTGAGAGTTAAACGCGTTTAACGTTATAATGTTGGGAATATTTATTTTTTCAAATTCCGCATTGGATAATTGTTGTAATTGTGCTTAGCTATGACTTAAATGAGAAGGTATACAGTATACACTATGAGGCATCAGGCAACATACTGAACAAGAATAAAACAGTGATGAATGAGTAGGACATGCATGCAGGGAATAGAGCACAGTGAGAGTCGCACTCAAAAACAAGCACCAACTTCCACATCATGTCCATATGCTCTTTATTATTCACAAGCCCACGTACCAGCACGTGATCGTTGTCACCAAAGTGTGGATTTTGGAAGGGTTGTTGCCACGTTGCATGCACGTGATCTGTGATAATAGAGTGTAGAGAGAGAGAGAGAGAGAGAGCATGAACACATCTCACACATCACATTTATCTTCTGGTCTCTTTTTCTGTCCGTCTCTCACGTCACAAAAAATTAAAGTCTGAAATTTGTGAGAATAGAGAATTTAGAAGGCAAAACCAAAACAAAGAAGCTCCGCATGAACCAATGAACATACGAAGGGGAATGAACTATCGAGTAGTAGTTGCGAGTTAATTACACTCATATTTTCTAAAATTCATTGTTTTTTCACGTATATTTTTTTGGGTTTCAAAACTTACATATACATCTCTGGAGATTTCAAAACTGTTGCATATAACTCCCTATAATGAGACAAAAAATTATAAAAAAATTATGTAAAAAAGCATGTTAAAGGGTGAAATGGCATAATAAGATTACTCAAAGTGTAAGGTCCAACCTCAATATAAATTTTTTTTTTTTTGAAACTCTAGAAGATATACCTGAAAAGACGATGATAAACTTCATAAAATATAAGTGTAATTAACTTTAATAGTTACTTGGAATAATTTAATGTTTCTCATCCTACTCCCCCCACGACGTGACCATCATTTCTTGCCTGCACGAGAGGGGAGGCTGCCAACTCAACCCCTCATCATCTCTCTCTCTCATCCACTACTTGCAATTTTGGAGCAAAATTGTCTCTTCCCTTTTGGAGTACAATAACTCAAATACACTAATTATTCAGAAATCAAAAATATTTTCTTACTAAACAATTTAATAAGGTATGTAATAAGATTGTAAATCTGAATTATATATTGATTATATATAATCATACTTTTTAGTATGACAAGAGAATATTATTTGTGATTCCACATATGTATACGAAAGATTTGGGGTCGATTTAATATCAGTTAAGTAAAACCCAGACAGAGCTTTCAAATATGTGTGGACCCTCTTCAATCATGGGACTGTGCGGCAACCTTTTGATTGCTTCTTGCCAACAGTACTCATCCTGTATAATTTGTTTTTTGTTTTCCTTCTTTTTTTATGAATCACGTTGTGTACTTCTGTACTTGTTACACAAATAGTGACTATATTCATACTCTTAGTTGTATATTAATCCTGCAAGGTTAGATGAGATGTACCCTTTTCATGTCTCACATTGTAATTTACTAATTTGTAGATAAGGAAATATTCTTTTATTAGATTATTGTTCACGTACAATTGTATCTAATACATACTCTCAATCAACGACTAATAGCATATATCAGACTAATAGAATATTTTTCACATCAACATTTTGGTCATCAATAATAGCATAAATCATACATGATGCCAAGTCATGAAAAATACAGAATAAGATATCTGGTCATTTTGGTAGGAGAAGGAGGTGATAGAATATGATTCCATTTGGCTATCATCAAAACAAAAAATAAAAGATTCCATACAGGCTTTGTTATGGAATCATATGAGAGAGAGAGAGAGAGAGAGAGAGAGAGGCAGGCATGTGTGCACTTAGGCCAACTCACACCCTGAGAGGGTCCAGCTCACAGCCTCACACCAGTGGCACCCCTTGTTGATGCCTCTGTTTATTATTTCTTTATTTACTGGGACAGACCCCCAAAACTTCCTTTGTTGGTCAAGAGTCAACAAGACCCATTTTTGTTATTGACCAAAATACCCCTCTTGGCATACAGCTGGCCACGATATAAACCACAGAGAAAGAGAGAAAGGGTTGGGGGTTTTTGAGAGATTGGCAGCAACTCCTCACGTGGCCCAAACTGCTTTGCCAAGAGAGATGGACAGAGTCTGAGCCTCACACACCCAACGCCAGTCACGCCATGCTCTCTTTTTATTCTTTTGCATATCTACGCGCTCAACCTCCGCTGTGTATGTAACCTTCAAATCAAGCACTTGTGGTAATAAAATAAAGATGAAATTTCACTTTTGATCGGTGTAATTATTTGGCTAAGGTTTTATTTTAGTTTTTATAGTTTCAATTGTTTTAATTTTGCTCAGGTTTATAAATTGTTATAATTTAATGAAAAGTTAGCATTTTTATCCATTAATTCATTAAATCTGTTATTAAATTGTCAGTCATATGTAAAATATATGATCAAAATCACAATAGTTTATAAAGTATATGATCAAAAGCTCAACAAATTAATTTAACGGTTGAATAAACGAAAATACTAACATATTCTTAAATTTCAACAATTTGTAAATTACAAGACTAAAATCATCACAATTGAAACTACAAGAATTAAAGTGTAACTTGGCCCGAAGTATATGGACCAAAAGTGAAATTTGGCCATTAGATAAATATACCAAAATTTGTAAAACCATTCATACAATACAACATTTATTCACGAATGTTATACGAGTAATATTTTCTTGTCAAATAATTTGATAACTAATATTTTCATGATATTTGTTAATGATCATTTAGTTTAGCGATAATATTTAACCTCTTTCTTGTTAGATAAAGTTTTGAATTCAAATCTAATATTGATGATCAGTTGTTGATTAATCATAAAAGTATTATATATATTTTCATCATATTTGCTAAAAAGTCTTTTCTATTATTTGGGTAGGTAACTTTTTGACAAAAAAAAAAAAACAGCAAAACTTATATGTATTCCACTTTGATTTATGAAGACTTGGTTCACATCAAAGTGTAAGATTAATATATAGAATGGTCTTCTAGCTGTGGTGATTGGTGATTGGTGATCGGTGATCGGTGATTAATATATAGAATGGTCTTCTAGCTGTGTAAGATTAACATATTACAATGCAAGACTAAGCTTTTATTTCGCCGGATGAAGTGTTTGGGTGAAGGCATTTTGGTCCCATTTGGGTATATAATTGACTCTTTATAAGAAGAAGAAGAAAATATGGACTGTGGAGGTCTCCTTCATTTGCGCCTATAATTATTCATTGGAAATGTCCCTTTTTTTTTTGTGATGGAATCTTCCAAACCAATCTTTGATCTCATAGACAGCAAAGAGATTTATGTCTTAGTGATGAAAATAAATATTCTACCCATAAAAAGAACGTGTGTCCATTCATGAATGAATATATATGATTCCCACTTATGCAATTTTTGATGTTTATGTAATATTTTATGTGCATTCCTTTCACATAATCGGTTTTATATGAATTGCATAATATTAAGGTCTCATAAAATAAGTTAAAATCAGAACATGTATAGAATTCAATCTCTTTCAATATAATTTAAAAGAGATATTGTGTCACAACCTCAACTCTCAACTCTATATTATATCAAGACTGGTTCAAAACTTATTAATTAGGTTCCTAATTTTCTCTTATTAAAAAGTAATATTTCAATGAACCTATAATTATAAACCAACCATTTTTTCCCCAAGCAAAATATCATTGTTTTCTCTCAACTCATGAGAAGGTGTGTCAGTGTCACTCACTTGCTTGAGTTGGCAGTGCGTGCATATGACCATGTAAGCGAACTGTACGTATACGCTCATGAATCTTTTAAGACGCATTTCAGGAGTGAGTGAGTGGGGCCCACAACAGAGCCCCTGGCCACACCAAGGAGGAGTAGTAGGTCCACGTGATCAATCGTACTGACTTTGACCGTTTCGTTGCGTACAAAATTTTCACTACGTGATCTGCTCGTAACTCATGTTCATGCATCTCCATGAAATGGAACCACGCAGCAAGCAATTTCTCTCCAACACCACCATATGCCCATTTGGCCCCATTTCCCAACGCCATTTGGGGTATGAGATGGGTCCCATATGTTGTGGGTCCCACCTTATTAGAAGCGAATACGGCACTAAAGAACTAAACCCAAAAAAAAAAAAAAAAGTTTTATTTATAAATTATAATTGTTTTATTTTAACTTTTTGTCTTTGTTATCACTTATCAAGTTATCAGTACCTATTTTTCTAAGTGGGGGTATAGATAAAAAGGGAAAAATTAAACTTTTAATTTTACTAAAGTTTAAGTAACAAGAGGGTTCAAGTTGAATCCACCCTAAACGGTTTTCTCTGTACCCAAGTTGTGTTGATGATTTTATATGAATTTATTTCCTTATTTACTTATAAAAAGAGATGGAATAGAGTTTTGGAGTGCTAATTGGTCATCTTAGAAGTTAGACGACCAAATATTGTACTACAAAACTATAGATGAATTGTTCACAAATAAACCAACAAATAGCAAGCACCCAATCCATCAATACAAAAAGTAAATCACTCGATAGTCCCATTGCTATAATAGACTATGATTAATTAGAATTTGACTGAATTAATCAAACAAAAGTGTTTTTTACAATAGATAAACAATAATTGGTGCATGTCTTCGATATCCAAGTGGATTCTGCTTGAAATATTTGGATTTTTAATGAAATTTTGTACCAAAAACGCTTCATACACAAGTATTTCCAAACTTGCATCTATTATTTTATTTTTTGTGGGGTATTTTTTATAATGTTATCTAAAGGGTGGAGTTACTAGCCATGAGATTGTGAAAAATCCTTGGAATTAATAAAAAATTTATCAGATTCTACCCCCTTTGCCATAAAAATCTATCATCTATCATTGAAATAAAGGCTGGTCATCTTGTTTCTTGGTTCATGCATGCATGTGTCAATCTATTGTCAACCAGAGTCAATATTTAAGAGTTATATGCATATAGGTACTGCTCGAATTACAAGACACAATTACTCTAAAGAAAAATAAACTTACAAGACACAATTAATGTGCACTATTGATTTTGTAACGCACACGATTTGATACTTAGTTTCTTCCAAAATATAGGATGCGTCAATTAGACCAAACAACATTTTAGGTAACACAATATTTACTATATCAACCACACAATGCGATTTCACCTACCACATTGAGTCATTGGTGGTGAAAGAGTACTCATAATGTTAGCTCTAACATTTGAAAAATTATTAGATATGAGTATATATATGACTATGAAATTAGATGACATATTATAAATTCATACAAATTATACTATGCATATTAAGATTTAATCTTAAAATTTTGTTAACGTACAAGTCACACAGCACATTTCATGGTGCGACTGGCATACATATGTATTAAATTTAATGGTTACTATAGTCTACATATTGGTAGGGATACATGGATGTCATTTGGCATCATAAAACTTCTCTAAATTTGAATATTTTTACGTATATAACAATTTAGAGATAAAAACGTATGAGTTCACAGCTTGAATCATAATCAATCATAAATGTTCTGATTGGTGAAGATACATGGATGCCATACGGAATTAATCATAAAACTTTCCTAAATTTGAATATTTTTACATACATGACAGTTCAGATATTAAAAGGTTACTACAATTTACAGCTCGTTTGATGTTTTTCACTTGTGATTGTAAAAAGTACTAAATGGCAATTAGCCTATAATCTAGAGAGAGAGAGAGAGGTTATGAGTTTTATGTGTCTGTCTGTCTGTCTGTGTAGACTTGATGACAACCCCCTCTCTCTCTCTCTCTCTCAGCAGTGAGTGAGGCCTGAGCAAAGTCTATCTGTCTGCCTCTCTGTTTTTCTCCAAGTATTTTATTTCCACCCCCACTCCCCCTTATATTAACACCCTCCCTCACATCTCTCTCCCCTCAAAAACCCCTTCTCTTCTCTCTCTCTATAGCTTTTCTTCTTAAAACATACAAAGCAAGCAGCTTAAGGTTTTTGCTGAGTTGGGTTGAATTGTTGTTTCATATCGATCATCACAACAAAGATTTGATTTGATTGGTTTCTGGGACAACATATCGGATCGAAATGACAATGAGCAACAACAACAACGTTAACATTGGGCAGTTCGGCGACACCACGCTGACCAAGGTCTTCGTTGGAGGCCTCGCATGGGAGACTCCCAAGGAGGCCTTGCGCGAGCACTTCGACAACTACGGTGAGATCTTGGAGGCCGTCATCATCTCCGACAAACTCACCGGCAGATCCAAGGGCTACGGATTCGTAAGCCTCCCTTCTCTCCTGATTTGGATTCTCTGTTTTTCTTGTTTTTGCTCGTTAATTTTAACGGTGTTTGCTAATATGACTGTAGGTGACGTTCAAGGAGCCCGAAGCGGCGAAGAAGGCTTGCGAGGACGCCACGCCGGTCATCAACGGCCGCCGAGCCAACTGCAACCTGGCTTCGCTCGGGGCTCGCCGCCCCAGGTCGGCTTCAACAACCACCCCTCCTCCTCAACGAGGTACGTTCATGACAGACAATATTTATTATAAACTGCTCTTTTCCGATGTGATTTTTTGAAGTTTTGCAAATTGCAACAAATTTTATGTGTCTGAATTTGATCTAAATGATGGTGAAGGATCCAACGGTGGTGGTGGAGCGAGGTCTATGTCACCTGCATCTGCAAATCACGTGCAATGGTACTACCCAGCAGGGACTCCAGCTGCTGCTTCTCCATTTCATCATCAGCATCACCAGGCTGTTCCATTTTATGGGTACGTATAAATATAATTTGTATATACATGCCACTTAATTCATGCACTTTGATCTTTCTTGGGTCTACCTTATGTTATATACTTGTATATATAATGGTTTTTTCTCTTCAGGTACTCTCCCACCTACATTGCTGCTGATATGAGTTACAATCATGTAAGTAAATTTATCATTATCCGGGGGTAACTTGGGTAATATTCTTTTACGAGACAGTCTCTTAATACAAGATATTATGTTGTCAGATTGATTGATTGATTTTAAACCACGAGTCAATATAATTAATGATTCATATTCACAATATGGCAATATAAGCATTTTATGTGATTGACCATCTAGTAAAATAACATTTCCAATTATACATGACCCCTGTGTAATTTCCATATACTGGACCAGATTTACCTACAATATTACTTATTTGACATTTATTCGAGCTATGACAGCATTGTTGTTAAATGTGGTCCAAATAAAGAAGAACCTAATTATTAGGGTTGTATACAATTTTTGTGTATATCTCTCATCACGTGTTGTCCAACATAGTGAGAGAAATAGACACACAAATCGGTTACATAAAAATTTACTCTCAAATATGATTACTCTTTGAAAGTGATTTTGATATTGGTGTTTCTGTGATGGTGCCATATTACAGAAGCTGAGCTACAGTGGGGGTGCCTACATGAATGGGCATTACTCTCCTCAAGTGTACCCAGGGCAGCCTATGGTGGGTCCCAACACATTGATGCCAATGTATCCTCTATACCATTACCACCATCAACAACATACAATGGGCTTACCTGCCCACATCTTCCCACCAACCACAGCAGGCCACGTCACCACAGTCCCAGCAATCATGTCCAAACCAGCCTCAATTGCTCCAAACCCAGGTAGACTTGTCACACTCAAGCTCTCTCCATTGCCTCACATCACATGCCCTAACATGCCCAACCTAGTCAATGTCCCAATGTGGAACTTGGAAAAATAATTGGTATCATTCTGCCACGTGAGGCTACTTGTGATTGAGCTGGGCCCACTGCCAACTCCCATTCTGCAGAACCCACGTGGCTTGAAACAATGAAATTGGACTTTTGCTCACTTGAGAACTAAATTAAGAATTTCTAATTGTGTAAGATCAATGATGTTTATTTCAATGTTGGACTGCATACGAAAATATTTTCTTCCAAATAGTTGAGTTCTCAAATATAAATTACTAATTAGATTAATTTTAATTAAATTATATAATTTTAATTAATAGTCTAACAACATAAAATTTTTATGTTGACAGAATGTGTATTAGAAAGAGATTACCATGCATAATTTAGAGGTGGGTATGATGCATTCTATCATATATATTTGTATACTTGAATGAAGCCTAATTTGCATTGTTTTCACAAATGTGTAACAACAGAGCTTGAATGGCTGTTTTTGCATTGTTTGTTTTTTCCAATATTGTCCTTTTATTTCTATTTATCCAACTGTATGTGGTAGATTCCTGGTAGCAGTTTTAAGGCAATTAATTAATTAGATGTAAACTGATACTACAAGAATAGTTTGCTTGGCTGTGGAATAGCAGGTACAGTTGTCACAGGGGAGAGCTTTAAAAAGGTTGGCTAAGCTAAGAGGACCAAGAGGCACTTATTAAAATATTAGTTGGCAATAACAAAGGGAACGCGGTGGCTGCACACAGCAACATTATTATCTGACCTGTTGTAGCTCTTCTTTCCAATTTTTTATATATTTAATTTACTTTAATTTAATTCATTTTCTTAATTAGATGTTTGATAAGATTCTTTCATTCTTCTCTCTCTCTCTCTAACATCCATCTCATCCTGAGCTGTGAAGCATTCAAAGAACAATGTAACACAAGTCCTTGTATCATGTTTAATTGCCCACAGCTTGTGGGTTGGTTGCTTTTCATGGCTTCATTCACAACTTTTCTGCATAAAGCCTGCCCCTCTCTCTCTCTTCTATAAAACATGCATAAACAATTTATTTTTGCTAGGTAGAATGTAGATATGAGATCGACAACCTGTAAACTCAAACGTCCTAAATTCGAATCATATACGGATATAAAATTAACCCTTAAATGCATTTGGGTTTACTTTCAAAGTTTTCTTCCCAACGAGAAAAGGGCTTTTCTAGTTACCTAAAAAGGAAAAAAAAAACACACACACACACATAGCATAAGCTATTAAGAGTATAGTATTCAATGCTATATAATGTTTTGGGTTGAATTGTTGTTGTGAAGAGCATTGTCATCCCATTTCACCAAAACAAACTCTTTGCCCTTCATTACATTTTGTTGGTAAGTGGAAATGATGAATAAAAGTCGTTCAAAACTTATTGAATTTCAGTGCAGACCTGCAGAGTATGCATTGCACACCATATTAAGATGGCAAATCAGTGAACCTTTATTCATAATTAAATGCAATGAGACTTCATGCAGATTTATAGGCAATTGTGTATATATAGAAGGTTTTATTTTTTTGACTGAATCTGGACGTACCACACATTAAGTTAAAAATCAATTTCATTAATAGTTGGAATGCATAATTTGACAATTATGCTATTATGATGTGTCTACTTTTAGGCTTCTAAAAAAGGTGAGAGTCTTTATGATAAATTTCCATGTATTAAAAGGACCAAGTAGTTCTGGCTAACGTGTGATCCATGTTGCAAGAAACACACTCAATGGTTAGAAAATTCCCATTGCTAATGTACCTGTCTGCGCCTTGAGACCTGGAATGACAGGCATGCTCTCTCTGTCACCCACCACTAACATAATTTATTTTTGGTTGAGTATAAGTACAGATGTGCAACAAATAGTTATGATATTTTAAAATTGTCTTGAGAAAATGTCTAAATTTTTTTGGTTGATTTGGTCATGGTGGGTGTGAAATACATGTAAGATAGTAAGGCCCCATTGGTTAAGTGGATCAGGCCCATATGAAAAAAACTGGAAACTACAGAGGCCCAAACCCTTGCCAAACATGGCCCAGCGTCTACCAGACCAAATAGTAAAATGAAGAGTCTAATGCATGATGACTAAACATTTAATTAAAATACCCAAATTTAAGATAGAAAAAGCTGTAAAAAAACTTAAGCTGAGAGATTCTTGAGTGGGGGAATTGCATTTATATACTGGCATATATCTAATTTTAAGAAAATTTAATAATTTTTTAGCATAAATAACACACAGAGTATCATAGTATTGGACGATCCTACCATACAAGAGTAGATGAACCTAGTAATATAATAAGCTTGTTGGGAACTTGAAGGATTGGCTTAATTTGGTCTGGTTTGGTTTGGATCTGCAGCTTCTGGTTTTGGGCATAGTTCAAAGTTGAAACAGTAGAGCAAGTACATAATGAAATGACATAATGCTTTGGAAGGCTTAAAAGAAAAATTCAAGTACGGTGATAGATATGGTGCTCTGCTCTGATAGATATCAGACCCAAGTGTATGTTTGTCAGGGGACAGTGCCGAGCCAGCTGTGAACAATTGAGGATGCTGATTGGTGTGATAGGCAACACTTTCACACCAAAAAAAGGTATTATTTTAGAAATAAGATAAAGGTAAATAAGGCAAACTACGATTTTAGCCCCCTTTAATTTATCTGTCAATATAAGAATGAAAGCTATTTTCTGTTAATTAATTAGATATTTAGACTGAACCTGGATTTTAAATCTGGGGAAGAACATGAAAAGTGCATCTCTGACCAAGGAGTGTAATTTCGATTTGGAGGAAATTTTCGATGAAAATTTCGACGGAAATTTTAGTAGAAATTTCGATTTCGATAAAATTAGACAAAAACGATGAAAATTACTATCAAAATACGGAAATTTTGAATGAAACTTGACCATATGTTTATTTAATATATTATTTACTACATAGATAAAAAATATTGAAGAAACTAAATTATATAGTAGGTTTCATGTGATATAAAGTGAATATAATGCGCGCTGGATACAAATACTATTAGAAAAATGAGTCACTGATTAATAATTATATAAATAACATCTCATCCCCTAAACCCAAAACTATATACCCTCTATATACCATATATCATGTAAGGCTATAACCCTCTATATACCGTATACCATGTAAGGCTATACCCTCTATATACCCTATACCGTATATTATTAAATTTACTCAACCCTACCTCCTAAACCATAAACCATCAACAATAAACCACTCCCTAAACCCTAAATTATATTAAACTTATATAAAATTATAAACTTAAATACTCTATAGTGATATTTAGTTTATAAACTTATATAAAATTACTAAACCCATATTATAGTTTTTCTAAAAAAAAATCATATTATAGTTTATATTGTTTTAAACTTTTAATTAGGTTTTATTACATTTTTAATACCCTAATGTCTGACAAAAAACCATATTTAAATATGTAATGTATATAGTTTTAGTACAAAGTTTTTAATTAAACTAGTTAATTCCATAAATTATGTAATTATGTTTTTTTTGGTACAAAAATTATATAATTATTTTTATATAGTTGTTTAGTTTATATATATATTTTTTATTATTAAATTTTTTATACTTGATATTCCTAAAATTATAGAACTCTAAAAAATTATAAAACCTATTAGGCTATTACTTCCACCAATTTGTAATACACTAATACTAATACAGTAATACCCAATATGCTGAATTGCTGATGGCAAAAAAAAAGAAGTAATACACCCACCCGCTTAAAGGCTTACACAGCTAAAGCCTTTCCCAAAATAAAAAAGCTAAAGCAGTAAAGGTTGTAAAGCACTAAAGCCTTTGAATAAGTGAATAACCACTTAACCCTAGTCTGCTAGTCATACGACTCATACTTGTGCCGCCGCTCCTCTCTCTCTCTCTCTCTCTCTCTCTCTCCCTCTCCCTCTCCCTCTCCCTCTCCCTCTCCCTCTTCCTCCCCCTCCCTCTTCCTTATCTTTGTTTCTCAGTTCTCTCTCTCCCCTCTCTCTCTCTTGCATCTCCGTCATCTCACTCTCTTTCGCCGTCGATCTCTGTTCTGGGGTCACGGAGGGAAGCCGGCAAGGAGGGGGGCTAGGAAATATAGAGAAGTCGCCGGAGGAGGGCTGAGAAATGTAGAAAAGTCATTGGGGGGGTTGGGAAGTGTAAATAAATCACTGGGGAGGGTTAGGAAATGTTGAAAATGGATGGGTTCAAAATTTCGACGAAATTTGGGTGAAATTTCGCCGAAAGTTTACAAAAATACACGTGTGGCAGCTTCGAAATTTTGCCGAAAAATTATCAAAAATTAATGGGTATGTTATAAAATTTCGGGGCTCCCTAAAAACGAAAATTTTGCCGAAATTTTTGAAATTTCATTCCTTGTCTCTGACACATTTATTCTTAGGAAAAATGTCTATAATTACACTTTTTATTTTTGTGTTTATTTGATAAAAAAATTGAGTTTAAATATTTTTTAAAGTTTCAACACCAAGATTGAAATTTCTAGGAAAATAAAATTCAAGCATATATATGATTTTTGGCATCATTGAATAAAGGAAAAAAAATACATTTTTAGTCCATGTGTTTTATTTTGCAATCAATTTTAGTCCTTGTGTTTTCAAAATTGTCAATTTGGTTTTTGTGTTTATGTTTGTAAGCAATTTTAGTATGCCACCACCAATTGTGGCGGCGAGTTTGTGTCTTTGTGGTGAATTTCACCTATTATGCCCAATAAAGAGAGAGAGAGAGAGAGAGATAAAGAAAGTTGATGGGGGAGAAATTGATGAAGGGAGGGTGGAGATAGTGGTGGTGTGTTGTTGTCGGTGGTGAAAAAGAATAGAGAAATAATTTTGGTGGTGGTGGACTAAAATTGTTTGCAAACATAAACACATAAACCAAATTGACAATTTTAAAAACACAAGAATCAAAGTTGATTATAGGGTAAAACACAGGGACTAAAAGTACATTTTTCCCTTAAATAAAACCTATGAATTAAACATGTTGTTCATAGCGCTTTGAAGTAGATTTGAGAAAAATATTTGTGTTGGTGGTGCAATTGTGTTTTGAGAGTGACCTTATCTTTGGCAATCTATATCTTATACCATAATTCATAGTTATAAAAAAAGTTTTTATATGAATTTAGAGTTCTTTTGCAAGCTTTAAAATGTAGAGTTCTTTTCATAAGTTTTAAGATGTTTATAAAATCATGTATTAGAATCAAGTTTTTATAGGTTAAAATAAAATTTGAGGAAGGAAAGGAAAGAAATGTGAAAATTATAGATTGATGGAAATTGTCGATAGTCCTCAAATTATAAATGGCTCAAAATCTAAGGAGTTCGATTGAAAAAAATTGAAACGCCATCGTAATTTATCCTCGTATATTTACTTCTTGTAATTTGTTAGAAGATTAGTGATATACACTTATATTTTCACTACCAATTAATAAACTATTATCAGATATTGGCCAGGAGAGTTGAGATAAAAACTTTCTTAAATTAAATCCTTGATAGATAACAGGGAATTTACCTAAGGCTCCCGAACGTCTAATCATAAAATGCCACGTACTGAAATGAAAAGCTCAAAATTATCTACGTATACGTGTTTGACATTCATTGGCCCTTCACGATCGGATCCGTGAACGACAAACTGAACATGTAGCTTCCATAAAATTGAAGAAAGCTGAGCTGACCAATCAGTGAAAAGGGTGAAAAGGGTGAAAAGGGACAACAAAGCATTATGTTCGGTCAGTGTGTGCATTTTATTTTCTTAGATCTCCAAAAGGACACCCACCTTATACTCTAAAACACGAACACACAAACACTGTCTTTCTCTCTCTCTACGTTTTAAACCCCAAACCTGGGAACCCTTAATTTTCTTGAGAAGATCTAGAGGTACACACTTAAATCACTCTTGTAAAGCTTTAAAGTTTCAATTTTTGTATGTTTTGTATATGTTATGCTGTACCTGTTCGATGAATTTCTTGATTGCATACTTAGATTTGTTCAGTTTTGTGTTTAGGGTTTATGATTTTTTTTTTGATTTTTTTAAAATAAAAATAAAAAGAAGTTTTCTTTGATGATTTTGAAAAATACCAGATAACATTCTCAATGGACGAACACAAGGACAAGGAGGATGTTCCTGTTGGTAGTGGTTCAGACTCCACAGTGACTGCTAGTGGGCATGTAGCTGGTGAAGCCCTAGGTGGGTCTGAGACTGGTGTGAGTCAGGGTCAGGTTGATGGGTCTTTCACTGAGGGCGTTGTTGCAGATGAAGGTGGTTCTTGTAATGGGGATGACCTAATGGTTGAGGTTCTGGGTTCTGATGTTTATGTTGGTGGGGTTTGCACTAGTGGAGGTGGGGAGTCGAATGATGAGGTGGGTCATAATGAGTCGGTGGAGGTCAATATGGGTTCGGAGAGAAATATGAGATCTTCGGGTGGAGATGGTGGTAAAGTAGGTGACCCTGGTTCAGGGGAAGTTGGGGTTTTGGGTGGGGAAGCATTGAATCATGGAGTTAGGACGGGCACTGAGGGTACTGCAGAGGAGGAGATTTCGAAGGGAGTAGCGGTGGAGCATGGTATTGCGGCAGTGGCAACTGCTGCTGTTGGTTCAACAGGTGGAGAAACCCAGGTTGTTCATATGGAGGAAGCTGAGGTGGTTGCAAGGGAGGATGTGAAATCCCAGGAGGTTAATGTTACAGATGAAAAAGCAAGGGATACTGCATCCCAAAATGGAATCACGGTTTCCTTGGTTGGATCTTCAGGTAGTGAAACACAAGTTGTTGTTGAGGAAGTTGCTGCGTTGGAATGTGTGGAAGGTTCGGGGAGAGGATTGGTGGAGGTTATGGAACAAGAAAGGACGTTGGTTGATGGTGGGGTTGATGCACTCAATGATTTGAAGACCCAGAAAGCTGGCGTTTCGAATGATGAAGTATGGAATCCTGGAATTGAAACTACGGCTGCACGTTCTTCAGAAACCGTGGAGAATTCGAGTGTACAAACCCAAGTTGCTGAGGAAAAAGCTGAAGTGATTGTCAATGCAGAAGGTTTGAATCCTAAACCCTTGGGCGAACAAAGCCAAGCTTCTGCTGCTGCTAGTGATGTTGCAGGAGTGGACAATGGAGATATTTTGACTTCCAAAGTTGCAGGTATGGAAATTGATATAAACGACGAAAGTTTAAGTCATTCGGTAGAACATCTGGTTAAGATTGAGCCAGTAGGTGGTAGCACCCTTAATCACAACAATATACCTGCACATTCAGTGTCTTCATCTCTGTCAGCTCAAGCAGTTCCTGGAGGTGAAGTTGGAGTAACAGGCGGGGGTCTTCTGAATTCTGACAAAGATCAGTTCTTGAAACCTGAAGAGAGCATAGAGGACATGGTTCACGATATTGCCCAGGTTGAATCAATTACCTCTTCTCTGCCAGCTCCGGTGGTTCCTGGAGGTGAAGTTGCAGTGACAGATGGAGAGGGTCTTTTGAATTCTGAAAAAGACCAGCACTTCAAACCTGAAGAAAGCATAGAAAAGAATGCGGTCCATGATATTTCCCAGGTTGAATTAAAAACAGGGCAAGAGATGGAGGTGGACAACCAAATTAATGGTGCTGAACAGGTTGGCTTAGATGAAGGGCATGAAAAAGATTTAATATCCAATACTGAAGTTCCAGAGCCAGCTGAAAGAGATCAACCCATGAAGCCTGAGGAGTGTTTGGGAAGGACTGCGACTGCTACTGTTGCGCCACTTAGCACTAATATGGAAATAGAGGTAGAAGTTAGGGAACATGTTACTGTTGCTGAAAATGTTGTAGCAGCAGATGATACTGCTCTTTTGAATCCGCATATTGAAGTCCCTAACTCTGTTGATATGAAAGGTGCGTTACCATGTTCAGGAAATGATCAGAACTCAAAAACTGAGACGATGTGCAGGAGCTCTGATGTCCAAGTCACTGATAGAGGGGATATTGCTTCTATGGACACTGATGAGGTTTTGAATATTGCCACTGAATTACCAGGGCCTACAGAGAATGATCAGAAGTTGAAGCTTGAAGGGTGTTTAGACAATAGTGTGACCACTGATCTTGTTCAATCCGGGACCAATGTTGTGCATGAGGTTGGAGTTAAAGGACAAGTTACTGATGCTGAGCTGGATGGTTTACATGGAGGGCAAGACATGGAAGTTGAAAAAGAAGATACTGATAATGAACAACCAAAACCCAGCGAAGAGAAAAGTGTTACACAAGGTGCTATGCAGGCTGGAAGCTCAGAAATAGTGCCTCAACCAAGATATGAGCTACCACCAGAAAATGAAGGTGTGTTCTCTGCATCTGATTTAGTTTGGGGTAAAGTGAAGAGCCATCCATGGTGGCCTGGACAGATATTTGATTTTATGGTTGCATCTGAGAAGGCAATGAAATATCATAAAAAGGACTGTTTTTTGGTAGCATATTTTGGGGACCGCACGTTTGCTTGGAATGAAGCATCTAGTTTAAAGCATTTCCGTTCTCATTTCTCCCAGTCAGAGAAGCAGTGCAATTCAGAAGCGTTCCAGAATGCTGTCAATTCTGCTCTGGAAGAAGTTTCAAGACGCGTAGAGGTGGGCCTAGCATGCTCTTGCATACCAACAGATGTCTATGAAAAGATTAGATTCCAGATTGTTGAGAACGCTGGGATCTGCCAAGAATCAATTAGAAGAGATGGAGTGGATGAATCTGCAAGTGCCAGTTCTTTTGAATCCAATAAATTACTTGACTACGTGAAAGCTTTAGCACAGTTCCCATCTGGTGGTAGTGATCGATTAGAACTTGTGATAGCTAAGGCTCATTTGCTGGCATTTTATCGTTTGAAGGGTTATTGTAGCTTGCCTGAATTCCAATGTGCTGGAGAGTCATTTGATTTACATTCCGAGGGAAAAATAAATCTAGCTGAAACAATTCAGCATGGGATTCCTATTGATAAGGATGATAAAGAGACTTTGTCTGGCCCAGAGATTGTAAAACTCCAGAGTAGCTCTTCTCATAAGCGTAAACATAACTTAAGAGATGGAGGGTATACTAAAATGAAAGAAAGAAGCCTGTCAGATTTAATGGGTGGTCAAATAGATTCTCTAGATGGTGATGATTGGTTGGATGAGAATGCTACCGGCACTTTGGTTTCACCATCCTCTGGCAAGAAACGGAAGGATGTTGACTATCATGCTGATGACTTAACAACGCAAGATGGAAGGAAAGCTATTTCCCTTGCAAAAGTCTCTAATACCACACCAAAGCAATCCTTTAAGATTGGTGAATGTATCCAGAGGGTTGCGAACCAACTGACAGGGTCTACTATAGTGAAGTGCAACAGTGACAGACTTGCTGGGGATGGATTCGATGTTTCTTTCCAGAGTTCTGATGATGTCCATAAAGGAAGAGCAATTGATCCAACAGAGTACTCATCATTAGATGAATTGCTGTCACAACTTCAGTTGGCAGCCGAAGATCCCCGGAAGGAATACAAGTTCTTGAATACCATTGTTAATTTCTTCTCTGATTTTAGGAATTCTGTAGCTGTAGGCCTGCCTTCTGGAATGGAGCCTTTGGCTGTGGACAAAGTCGGTGGTAAAAGGAGGAAATTGTCAAATCCTGTACTGGGGTCACCCGAAACTTTTGAATTTGATGATATGAATGACACATATTGGACAGACAGGGTAATCCAAAATGGTGCTGAAGAGCAAGCATCACGAAAAACCAGAAAAGTAAATTTTCAACCTGTTGTCCTTGCCCAACCAGAAAAAACCCCTCAAGAGGGTCGCAGGCCTTACTCCAGGAAGCGGTATTCCCAAGGCAATCATGCTTTGCCAGCAGAAAAACCTGTTGGCTATGTGGATGAGAATGCGCCAGCAGAACTTGTAATGAACTTCTCTGAGGTGAATTCTGTTCCTTCAGAAACAAACCTAAATAAAATGTTTAGGCGCTTTGGACCTCTGAAGGAATCTGAAACAGAAGTTGATAGGGAGAGCAGTCGCGCCAGAGTTGTTTTTAAGAGATGTTCTGATGCAGAAGTTGCTTTCAATAGTGCTGGAAAGTTCAACATCTTTGGACCGATACTTGTAAATTACCAGCTCAACTATACTCTATCTCAGCTTAATTATACACCATCTATCCAGTTTAGTGCTTCTCCCAGCACTATAACCCAGGATCAGGACATGCAACTTGTGATCTCCTCCAATGATCATGAAATGCACCTTGATCTCTCCACCCATGGTCATGAGATGCAACTTGATCTTTCCAGCCATGACCAGATGCAACTTGATCTTTCCAGCCACGACCAGATGCAACTTGATCTTTCCACCCACGACCAGATGCAACTTGATCTCTCCACCTTTGAAGTTAATCTGGTTTGACACTTTCAGGTATGTATGATGCACCTGGACTAAATTTCATCTCACTGATGTTTGAAATTCTCCTCAAGTTTGCTTGGCTAATAGAGAGAGAGAGAGAGAGAGAGAGAGAGAGAGAGAGAGAGAGAGAGAGAGAGAGAGAGAGAGAGAGAGAGAGAGAGAGAGAGAGAGAGAGAGATGGCTAATAAAGCACAAATGCGTACAGATATAGTGAAATATCTGAATGAATTTGATCCAACAACCTTGGCACTTGGACTGATCACTGATGGATGGGAATAAGGTTTTACCATGTGGCAAAAAGATTGATGAGTAGATTTTACTCTATACATTGCTTTAAATTTAGGCAATTATCTGTGTATTCTTTTAATTTCTCTTATTTTACCCCTTATGTTTTGTCCTCCCTTATCTGATATCATTTTGCTTCAATAGTTAATTCTTCTTTTATATTTATTTTATAGTTAGGAGAACAGATGCTGAAGAAATACCAGATACATTGCTGGTAAAGATGCCATGGGACATTTGCCACAGGACATGAACAGCTGAATTGGCTGCTGAAGGAGGTAACCAGACTGTTTATTCATCTGGTTATCGTAAATTTAATCTGTGCCAGGGCTCTCTCTCTGTTTTGTTTTCCACCAAGATGCCTGCTTTTACTTTCTTCTGTAATCGTATGTGCGGTTCTTAGTTTAATGTATAGCAGAGGTAGCTGACCCTTCCTTGATGGCTGCAAGATTTGATTATGGTATCATGTTGTGTACTTGAAATGGGAGAAAAAGCCACATTGTTAAAACCGTGCTGGATCAACAAGGGCTGTTTCGTCCCAGGGTCGAAGTTGCAACAACTCTTGGAAGGGGTTAATGCTTGGGGGGATTACATATGCTTTTGTTTTGCGATGTGATATATGCTGTATGCACATCTATTTCTTATCCCCTGGATGCAATGCAATGCAGGCTGTTCAATTCCCCTATTACTCCCCACAAGTAGGTTTCATGTTACCATAGGATGTTTTAATGTCAAAATTTATTGTTAAAAAGGATTTTTTTTTTTTTTTTAATATAGTAAATTAAGAGAATCAAACTCTATATATCCATGCCCCATAAAAATGGTGAGTCCAATTATGTGGCAAAGCTGCAAGATGTGCTGTTTTCTGGTCTTGAAAATGGCTGCTTTTTCTGTTTATGGGCTGGTATTATATTCCCCCTTGTATTCATGGACTATGGCTGATTGTTGCAATTATGCCAGGGCAACTTTGATGTTCATTGGTTTTATATTTGGGTTGGGGTAAATTGGTCTAGCCGTCTAGGTTTAATACTTGGTCCATTCTAAAATGAGTTGTCCAATTAATCATACTTGAATCCCCAACAAATCAAACGAGATTTAATTATTAAATACGAAACGTGACATGATCAACATAATTTACTCATTTCTCCATCTCTATGGTAAGAGTTTGACTTTTGCACTCTCTCCCTTGAAATTGAACTCTTGAAAAGGAAGGTGGGATTCAATTTGCATGACATAAACACATCCAAAAACTACTTGCAAGGCAAACATTAACAGTCGATACATAAAAAACAAAAGGAGAAGAGTGTAAATAGATAAAATTAGAGTGTGCAAATCCTCACTCTTATTTACGCGAATGGTTTATTATTTTTTATTATTGGTAAACAAATGGTCGATTATTTTGAAAGTTTCAATTGCATATTTGCATGCATAATTAATGGTTGATCATCATTCTGGAAACTAGAAACATGGAGAGAGGCCATACAACAGTCAAGTCAGATTCTGACTGACATTTTTTACCCAAAAGTAAAAATGTAATCTTAAGTTTGTGTGAAAAAAATCAACATTATCTGGGAGCCAATCAAATTTTTTTTTTTGAATGAAAACGTAATAAAAGAGAGGGGCCACTTGGCAACAGAATTAGCGCTCCATTTGCACAAAAATAAATATTAAAAATCAGCCGTTTCAGTTTGTTTGCGTATCTCCAAATTCCAATAATCAGTCTTTAATCAATTCTTTAAAACATAATTTTGACTTGTTACTTTGAATTTTCCCTCTAAAACTCTCTCTCTCTCTCTCTCACCTCTCTTCAAGAACACAAAGAACAGAGAAATCTTGACACTTGAAGAAAGAAGCTTCGACCAAAAAAGAAAAGAAAAGAAAGAAGCTTCAAATCAATAGCTATGTCGTCCAATGACGATTTTCAAGAACTTGGCGGCTTGCCAGGTCCTTTCTCTCCCTCTCTCTTTCTCTCTCTAGGGGGTTTTCAACAAATTCATCTCTTTTTCATTTTCCTAGATTTTCCCAGCAACCAATCACCAATTCACATGAGGTGTTAGATTTCCGAGTAGGCTGTAGAAACTTCTTGGTCTTGACGTTATTCACTGACACGGACACTGTGATGATTATGATTGAATTTCTTCATTTCTTGGTGTTAAATGAGTCTGCAATCGTTGATAACAAGATTCTTATGAATTCAGTAAAAGATGCCAATTGGTTTAGTTCTATATATAAATATATATGTATATGTATACGTATATTCATGCATTGTAGTGTTGCTAAAACAAAATTGTGCTTCAACCCAATTCAGATAACAGAGAGAAGCTTGATGGGTTTATGTTGTTTGGCACTGGGAGTCCACAGGATTCCAAGAATGCTGAGCCCAAGTTTAATATACGCAACAGTTTGGCTTGGGACAGTGCCTTCTTCACAAGTCCAGGTGTTCTTTATGAGATGCAACAAACATATATGACATTACGGGTCTTTCTTGCTATTTCCTCACAGCATAAATTTACATTTGGTGCATATTTTTCAGGAGTGTTGGAACCCGAGGAGCTGCTTCAGACTACAAATTCTCGAATTACAGGAAATGCAGTTAACATACTTGGGCGTGAGGAAGAAATGCTATTGCCTTCCGATTCTTTGGAATCCGAAAGAAGAAGAACAAGTAGAATTAACAAGTGTAATTTTCGAAAAAGTTTGGCTTGGGATAATGCCTTTTTCACTAGTGCAGGTATGTGTTATCTGGTAGGAAATCATTGTACATGTGCCTGTTATCAACATTTTTTTCTCACTACAGATTTTCGGGTTGTTACTTGTGCTCAGGGGTTTTGGATCCTGAGGAATTGTCTATAGTGAATAGAGGATTCAAGAAATTTGAAACACATCAACTTCCTGGGATTGCAGAAGTTTGGAGGTCTACTGAGTCAATCTCTACAATAGATAGTGGCTGCTCCTCTTTGACAAGCCTTGAGATTGAACTTTTTGAAGATGAAAGGTCATCTGTACAAAAATCAACTACTTTATCCGGTGGCACAACTTCAAGTCTCAAATTGAAAAGAGGAAGAGGCATGCAAAATGTCCACTGTAAGTATACTGCTGGTCTAGTAATAACATCACTGTGCTTTCTATTATATTATGTGCTTTGTGTAAACATGATGCTTGTTATAATAATATTCAGCTTCAAAGACACCAGATGCTTCCTCTCGGATGAGGGTAAGTTCCTGTCATTACATTATCATCATTCATCAAATTTCTGATGTCTTTCCAGACTGAATACGTCTATTTTTTAAATTCAGATGAAAGCCATGCCAACGTCTCAAAGTCGAAGTCTTAATGTGCATCAACCGGAGAGGATTTTAAAGGAGGCTTCTGTTTCCTCACAAAAACAGGCATGTCTTAACTCTTAATCAAGTAGAATGAGCTGATGTTTTACTGATATTGTTGCATGCATGAACTACTCACCTATGCATTAATATTCAAAACTGAGTTAACTGACCTACTACTGGAAAATTGAAGCTTGCTGCTGGAAATGGGAAATTCAATCCATCAGCATCTCTTAAACCTCCAAAGATATCAAGTCGGGTTAACCAATCTTCACCAGATGCAACCAAAAGGACTTCTTCTTTGAGTGGAAATTATGTCAAAATGGGAACTGCAAAAGCTGCACCTGGTAAGAAGGAAGCCCGAGAATGTTAATTTTCTTCCATTATTATGAATTGAAACTCAAATTAAAGTTCATATCCTCTACTTACAGGGCAGTGTTTGACTGTGTCTAAGAAACCTTGCTTGAAAGGTTCATGCAGTGTCACCCATAGTTTTACACCATCCCCAAAATCATCTTCATCAGTTTCTCCCGCTGCCACACAAGAGTCTGCAGTTTTCTGTTCCCCCTACAAAAGGTTCTGTAATGCTTCGGAAGACACAACTGGTAAACCTCCATTGAACTCAAGAAGAAAAATCGATTCCTCAGTTGTCAATTTGGATGCCAATGGTTTTAACATCAGAACTCCTTTGAGATCTACAAAGACAAACAAAGATGAACTGGAAAGTCCTTGTCTATTGTTCACACCAAAGTCTTCCTCTTATACATCACTTGCTAGTTGCCTTGATGGCTGGTCCTCAGAATCATCATCAACTTCTGTGAATCAAAGATCTAAGGGTTCTGAGGTGAGTCTGGATTCTATCAGCAGACAGGCTTCTTTTGAGCGTGATGCCTCTCAAGCATCAGATCCGGAGAGCCATTCACATGACCAACTGTGTATTGGACATAGAAATCAGGAAACAAGGCTCCCAAATAAAAAGATGTCAGTGGGAACTGGCCCTGTTCCTAGCAGTGCTTCTATCAAGCCCTCAGGTCTTCGAGTGCCATCACCCAAGCTTGGCTTTTTTGACGAGGTTAGTTTGTATGATTTGTGCATTCTGTACTTATCGCAGATTGTTTACGAGTTTAATGTTCACTGTTGTCAATTTTGGCATATGCTGTTGAGCAAGTACTTAATTGTGCAACATTCCCTCAATTGACAGGAGATTTATTTGGTGCGATCAAGTGGCAGTATGCAGTTCCATTCTGGTGCACAAAGCATAGTGTTTAGAAGTGGAACTGGCAAAAGTAACCAAAATGGAGCTGCAAATCGATATGGCAAGCTTCAACCTTCAAGAACTTTAGATGGGGCAGGGCATATGAAGCTTGCATCTCGGTATCCATCACATATTGAAGTACAAAATGCTTCCCTCAATGAGCCTGCCATGAAGGGGCATGATTCTGCAGAACCAGGCATTGGACTAGTAAAGAATAGCATGGACACAAAGAATGTGAGGAAGGTCCTCAAGAGGGTGACCAAGCAACCTACCAAAGAGAATCAACAGCCCAACGTGCGATGTCCTGAAAATAACCTGTGCAGCCCTCAAAATAATGACAGCGATAATGGATATTACCTCGAGGACCAAATTGATGGTTTAACTAAACATGTTGGTGCCATTGATCTTGGCTGTAATGTTGTGATGGAGATCAAAGCAGGCAAGACTGTTTTTCATGCCTAAATTTGGCATCAACCAGATGCTGAGAACGCTTATTCTCCTTAGGCTTAAAACCCATTTATAAACAAAATTACAATTGTCTAAAGATATTGCGACAGTTTATTCTCTCTTAAAACTAGGATTGTGATTATGAAGGGCACGGCTGACAAAGATTCCATTTATTGGTAAGTTGATAACTTGGTAAGGCATGAAAGCTCCCGTTAGGCATTTAGAAATAAACTGTTTCGAGCTAAAAAAAATAATTCTTTTTATTAGTATGAAAAAAATAATTTGAGGATAAAACGAGAAAGAATCTTTAAGAGGGTTTGATTTAGGAATGTGAAGTACGATCAAGGCCTTCTCATCTCACCTAGGCCTCTCCAAAAAGCCCAAGGCCCAAGGCCCAAAGCCCACCCGAAGCCCGCCCGGCTCATGGGGCCCGAAATCCAATTTGGCCCGAAATTTGGGCCGGCCCAACCCAGTCCGAAAATCCTTTAGGCTGGGCTTGAGCCATCTCCTTGAGACAATGGACAAGTTATTTACCAGAGAATCATGATAATGCAAACATTGAGATCACAAAGCATACCAACAACACAACATATAGAAAAATACCAATTAAACTTTGATAATCCTACATTTCCAAAATTTTGTCTTCCTTGAATAGACCCAGATTTGGATAGTAGAAACTGTTTCTCACCAAAATCTCTCACTGATAAGTTGAAACAACTATCATCTAAATGAAAAACAAAGCTACGACATGACAGAAGACTGAGCCCCCTCAATAAGCCTAAGACCTTGGCTTTTCCTTTTTCTCCTTGAAGAGAGCCAACAGAGAGACACCAGATACCTTCACAACCTTGAACCTGACTCCGGGAATATCTCCCACAGCATGTCCCTTACGTCCAAATCCAGCAATCAACACCTCATCCTACACCAACCACACCACATATATCATTAAGCTACGAAAATAAAGCAGCAATCTTAATTTTTTTTTAACTCTAACCACCATGAAACTTACATTTTCCTCGATGTAGTTTAAGCAACCATCATTAGGTACAAAAGCAGCAATCTTCTTCCCATTTTTGATCAGCTGTACACGAGCACACTTTCTAATAGCCGAGTTAGGCTGCTTAGCCTCAATACCACTGCATCAACAGTTCACAATTAGTGACAATTCAAGTTAGAACTAAAATTAGCATCACCGATAATATCCGATAATCTAAGAGAGAGAGAGAGGGATAATAATCTCACATCTTCTCTAGGACAATGCCTTTAGCATGAGATGATCCAGCAAATGGCTTTTTCCATTCATTCCCAAGGTGGGACTTCTTATAGGACTTGTCAGCCCACCTCTGCCTCCTGCGGTGGTTCTTCAGCTTACGAGCAGCTCCCATTCCACGTGTCTTCCTGCATGACACTCACAATCTCTTTATGTCAAAATCAATCTAAAGGCAGAAACTGTAATTCAATCTAAAGGCATCAGGAGTAATATCCTGCATCAGTGAAATTGAATGGAAACAAGAGGCATCACTCAAATAAATAATTTAATGGCAATCACTTGGAGAGACAAGGCATACACCAGCTTGTCTTGTATTCAGAAAACCCAATCAAGTAAAAGTTTAGCTCATGCATAATTACCTAGCCACCTCTCAGGCCTGTTTCATCAATCAAATTGTACATCCATTCTTGGCATATCATTGACACCCGCTTAAAATTATTATGTTTTTTGATACCCTCTGAAAATTCAATTCACTCATACAACATACTTTAATCATACTCAATCACTCATGATACTGTTCCTACATCATATCACCTGCCAACAAGGTTTCTTCACATAAGTCATGAAGCTATGCTACATGGAAACCTTAAGTAGTTCAATGTTGCTTGAATCTTACTCATAAGGGAATGAGGCATAAAACATATACTTTTTATACGTTAAGCTTTGTTCATATGTTATTCCTATTACAGACACCATACATAAACATGCATTAATGTCCTTGTCCAATAAAATCAAACATTAAGCCTTGTCTAAGCTTGAGTTTAGCTCATATAATCCATAACAGAGTCCAAAGGAGCATCTTCATATTTCAATTTTCACCTTAATTTTTCATTCTGTTATTCAACGGAGTAACTAAGCTATGCATCTCTTTTGGGAATACAATTCATTTTATTTTCCTTTAAATGCTTTCTAGGTAACCAAAAATATAATCTTTTGAAAAAAAAAAAACCGAAAACTACTCATTGCGACAACATGAAACCCAAATGGAAATGGTTTCAAAAAATTGATTTTTATCAAGCTTGAGAAACATCCATACACCAGATCTGAGCTACTACACTTAGACACAGTAAAACAAAAACTACGACGGACTTTACAAAAACAATGAGATTGTAGAAAGATTCTCGAGAAAATATTGTGAAGAGAAAAAATTAGTTACCCCATGGTGGCTGAGATGAGAGGTTCCTGGACTGCAGCAAAGGTACTGAGAACACTGAGCGTATGGAAGCCTTGGAAGGTGCCGGCTGCTGAAATCCCTAACCCTAAATTTAGAGCGGGGGAGCTTATTTATAGCTTTGTTTTCTTTTGGGGTGCTTGGTTAGTTGGTTTGGCTCGAACGGCGTCGTTTTACCTCAAAATTACGAATCTGTCCTGGAAAAAGTAAGGCTTAGATCAACGGCCTAGAATTCGTTTCTTTCAATTTTATTTTATTTTACAATAGGAAAATGTTGGAAAATAAAGATGGACAAAGACACAAAGTAATGAGTTACAAATAAAATAAGTTCACAGAATATCAATTGATGAAAGTTATTGCAAGATCAAATTATATCGTTAGATACTTTCAAATGAATAATATCACGGTGTTTCACATATTGTAGGCTTTTTTGGTTTTTTTTTTTTTGTCGAACATATTTTAGGCATTTCACAATTACAATATCGCGTAATTCAGTTATACACACATATTGAGTGACTAAATATGCATTATATCAGTGGCCAAAAAATAAAAATATGCATTATAACATCAGGATCATATATGTTCATGCCATGACACTAGTGGCAGAACTAGGTGTATGACTCGCTGTGCTATAGAAGCCCAACTCATTAAAAGGATAAAGTTAAAGAAAATAGAAATAAAATTATGAGCCCAATACAATCAATAATCACTTTTCATTAGCCCATTAGCCTAATACCTTCATGATCTTCATGGTTTTTTTTTTTTTTCAAGTTCTATATAAATATTTGGCCAAAAGATGTTTTTAGTCTCTGTACTATAGTTGAGTCGCACTTTGATCCCCGTAATTTTAATTTGTATTTTTAAAAAATCGTGATTTCATTAATGTTACAATTAGGTCTAAGCTGTCAAAATTATCTACTTCAGAGCCAATCAGGTGGTGCCACGTCAACATTTTTCTTCTCGATTTTAATGACTTAGACTTGATTGCAACATAGTCTTTAAAAAAAACAAATTGAAATGACGGGAACCAAAGTACGACTCAGTCATAGTACATGGACCAAAAATGTCTTTCAGCCTAAATTTTGTTTTACTAAAAAAAAAATTGTTTAGAAATTTAGCTTACCCGAATTTTAAATCTTGGTTCCACCACTGCATGACACAACTCTAATTACGATTCTATAATTATTGGTTATAAAATTATTCATGCATAAAATATGCGGCACGTTGGTGCTTCACCTGTTATAACATATGATGATATCGATGACATCCAACAAACACATGGAATCACTAAATGTGAGTTAAATAAATTGGTTACATTTTAATTTAGTCGAACCTCCTATTTACATCTCAAAATAAGTTACGATTAAAATTGTCCAATCCCACTCCTATGGGGTCATACGAAAGATGTAAAAATAAAATTCGAACTTAAAATATCTTCTCATTAGGAAAACAATAACTAATCGATAACAAGTTAAACACGGTGAGTTGAAAGAAAGAAAGTTTCCAAGGTAAAAAGAGGTAAAGATCTGAATCATGCCAGCATTAGCAAGGTTTCGCGTTTGAGGCTTTGAGCCCACAAAAAAACATACATACAAGGCCATTTAGGATGGGCAAGAGATGACTTGAGTGAGCTGTTGAGCCCACAAAAAGCATATATCTGCTCCTGCCAAGTAGTATGAGTTTGTTTTCTTTTTGTTTTTGTTTTTCCTTTTGGGTCTAACTTGGTAGTATGAGCTTAATAGGTATGAAACTGTCATTTCCTTTTCATGTATGATTTTAAGGCTTGACGCTTGAATTGAAGTGTTCATTTGACAATGGTATTAAACTTGAAATCAAGTTAATCAACTATTCATCTTGAAATCTGTCACAACAGACATTTCTTATAACACTTTCTCAGAGAAAATACCCATACCAAAAACTTACATAGATCCCTAGTTTAAAGCAATTCAACAAGTTTGATGATGGGTTGCCTCCATAACTGCAGATCATTTGCCAAACAGAACTTAAATACATTATTTCAACTCTAAACACAGCATGAGATTTGACAGAAAACATGACAGCACTGAAATGGTCACATTAACATGTACAAGGAAAAGGAAGGAAACTGATGTGAAATCCTGGATTACATGTCACAGAGACAACGACCAAACTGAACAAATCCACACATGTTGTTGCCCTTATTCATTCAGAACCCCAAAAAAACCTCATCACCTACTATCCCACTAGTACATATAATGCATATATGATTCCTGGTATGTATCCCAATACTGTCAGCAGCAAATCTATCCAGAACTCTACCTGCATTTCCCACAATACAATAAAACAATTAATCAGCTTCAAACCCAAAAAAAAAAACAAAAAAAAAACAAATAAATAAATTGGCAGAAAGAATTACTCCACAGCCATAACGAAGGAAGACCCCAACAGGTGGGAGGAAAATCGCCAATATCACTTCTAGGAAAGTTTCTGTACCCATGATGACTGCTGAAGTTGGAGGAGGGTTTTGTGCTTGAGGTGAGGGTAATGCGGACTTAATAAGATTTAGCTCAGTGAAAGAGAGAGTGTAGGAGATATAAGAGAAGCAGAGGGCCAAATTCAGTTAGGCATAGGTGTCACAGTCTAAGGTCTTGGTGCCACGTGGGGTAGGGGATTGACACGTGTGAGGTTCACACCGTGTTGCTGGGTTTTCCATGAATATTTTATTATTTTATCCAAGTCAAGTTAGCCGACATAGCCTTGAGGAATATGATTTTTTTTGCTCACACCATTGCTGGCAGTTGAACCTAAAAGTCCATGATAATCCACATAGTATTAAATGATTTGAATAATATGGTACCCTGATTTCAATTTTATGAAGGACTGTACAAGCAGATAAGATAAGAATGAAAGCTACGATCCTTTTGGTACAGTACACAGTAGGGTGTGACAAACTTGCTGTACAAAATTCCAGTTATTTGCAGACTTGCCAGTAAAACCATAACTTGGAAAATTAACCTGCACATTCTTAAACTTTGTATATATTAAGGATCAATTAGCGCCTGCACTTCAAATAATATGTTCAGGATAAGCATGAGCTCATGGTAACTGGTAAGTGTCAAAGTACAACATTTTGGAAACGTCATTCCTTTTAGCAACAAGATCAATATATCCATAACTACCAAGAGTAGGGGCTCGGGGAAAAAAAAGTACAACTTATCAATTCAGCTGCTGCTGCTGAACTTATTTTTGTCAGAATAGATAATCAGTCAAACAAATTCTTTGTTCCAATTGTTGGCAGCAAACAACTAAAATTCTTAACTGGGAGGCATAATTTCTCTGCCAAAGTAGGAAGGAGCATATTATACCCAACCAAATATCAATGCTGATAAACCTCAGGAAGTTGAAGACCCACACTTGCAGCCGATTTTCCAAGCACTCTTTTCATCTCATCTGATCTATCCACAGCTATGTTGTAAGAGAACAATAGGTCCTGCACAACCGTTATACAAAATTAGAGGCCTGATGGGGAATAAAATGTAGCTATAATTTCTTGGATAACAAAAGTTATTGGAACAGAAAGATGCAAGTAAGAAAAGTTGCATACTCAGCCTGGATGAGATTCCTGGGAAAAGTTATTTACACCATCATCAAATGTAGCTAACAGCTTTTGATATTCCTCCAATGATATTTGATTAGTTTACGAATATTTCATGCAGGCTTTTTCCCTGGTATGTAGAGAATTTAGATTTTTCATGCTTTTTACTAAAAACCCAGATCATATTTCTGTATTATGGTAAATGGGAGACTCTAATACATGAATATGATCTGGGTTTAATTGAAAAAAAATCAGTCAGTATCTGTTAACACTGTGAGTACAAATATTGGACAGAGCAAGCAAGCAAACCAATTTAATGAAACAACACAGACACCTTACAACTTGAAAACAGAAAAAAGTAAAGGCTTTGGTTAGAGCAATGAATGACAGAAGTAAGTACCTTGTGATGTTGCACACTGTTAAGAAGAAAAGTGTAGTCATGGGCAAGCTTAATCTTCTGCTGGATGGAAGATAAATCTGACAGTTTGCAGTTCTTCCTAAATTCTTCAGTTACGTATTCTTTGAAATGCCTATTCTTGTCTTCTTTGGCAACGTGTTTCTTGACAGCTTTGAGAAGGTGGCGGTACACCTTAGCAACTTGCAAAGCTTCAGCACTCATTTCCAACCTTTGTCTCAAAGCTTATACTATCTTTTCTATTTCTCCACCCTGCATCAGGAATTGAATGTTTAAAGCATAATCAGCAGCAAATGTTGCAGACTCCATGACAAAAACATATATTTTGAAACTTATTCAGTTATTCATAAGGGAAAGACGGTAAGAATTGAACAAGGTCAATAAAAAAAAAAAGTACAGATTCACAAGAATATTGCTTAAAGTTCTATGCCAATAAAATACTCAAGCTACAGAAGTAACAAGCAACTATTTACATAACAGGCAAGTCAAATACAACTAGAACAGTTCATATTGTATTTATATGAGATTAAGAGCTTGATCGGGAAAGAGGGGTTTTGGGTGGAAAGGAAATGAGCATGAAACTTGACAGAATCCAAAAGTTGAAGTAAAATGAATCATGCAAAAGAAAAATAAGTGGCACCAATTAAACTAAAGCTAGCAAATAATTTCACCCACTTCACCAATTTAAGCCAAAGACACAGTAATGAAAAGAACCATCAACTATCTTACAAACACATTCCTTTCAGTCAGGAATTTTCACATTCATAATGCGTACAATACCATAACCACACTCAACTAGCAAAAAACGTGAAGCTACAACTCAAAAAGAAAAACCCAGAAGCCACTTACCAGTGGAGGAAGCCGGCGACAATTTGAAGACTGGAGAGGACTCTGGTTGTGGCAGGGTCGGTCTGGGCAAGTTTGGCCCTTTCGGTAAGGAGTGTGATATCGGGTCCTGAATAGACAATTTTAGATACCCATATGATGATATGGCCATATATAAATATTAACCCATTAGTTTATCCGACCCGCCCGAATGGGCCGGGAAAACGGGCATGGGCACTTACCGCCCCGATTTGTATTGGGTCTATTCAGTGTGTCAAGTTCACCAACTACAATCTGTCAATCTCTCTGTTTGAACTCGACATAATCTCAGAAACGAAGCCATGTCGCGGGAGAGACCCAAGAGAGGCACACTACCTCCAGCTCAAGAGGTAAGCGAGCTCGAAATCGTGTCTTCAATACTCGTTCTCTCCAGAAATTAAGGAAAAAGATTGAATCTTTTTTCACGTTTACTCTTCTTGTCTTTGTTTCCAAAATTTCAGTAACTTTTGATTTAGCAAATTGTGTTGGGGGGTTTCTGAGAATTGATGAAATTTCTCAGATTCGAGATTCTGATTCATCCTTTTACCTACTTTTTGAAAATTGGGATAGAATTGATCCGCAATTTTCCATTTTGTTTGATTTGGAATATGCATAGTGTTTGTATATTTGCTGATTACAATCTGAGTTTGGTTTCTAGGGAAAAGGAGGTGCTTGCCATTTTGATATTTTTGTTGTAAAACTTGAGAAAAAGTTAAGATTTTATAAATGTCTTCGCTTTAAATTTCCTACATTTTAAAGCAACAAATGCAGCCTAACTTTGATTGTTTAGATTCGGATTAAACGATGATTCTCATATAACTTATGTGGGTATCCAATGAAATTCAATATTTAGTTTAAATATAACAAGTCACAGAAAAGAGTTAATTGAGATTTGTTATGATGCTACTACAAGGGCGGTAGACTTTCACTTGTGATGGGTTTCATTCTGTTTGGTTTCAGTGGATTAGGAAGCATGATTTCTAATTGCTTTTTGTTTTTAATGCAGAATATTGAGAAATTAGAGAAAGTTGTAGTGGAAGGTAATTACTATGGAGCTCAGCAAATGTACAAGTCTATTAGTGCAAGGTACAAGCAATATCCTCTTGATTTGTTTTACTTTATTCAAGGCAAATATATCTCATGTGAAACAGATAACTTTTATACGGTTAATAATTTCTTCTTAAATTGTGTATCTCTTATTTGGGTGGCTATTGTACTGAACTGTCAGCAAAGCTGTTGAGAAACCTCCCTTTCTTGCTTTGTCTTCCTTAAAGTTCATTGTATTTGGTATGCATGTTGATAAAATATGCTTGCTTTAATGCAGATATGTGTCTGCTCAGAGGTATTCTGAGGCTTTGGATATCCTTCAGTCGGGTGCAATCATCCAATTGAAACATGGGCAGGTCATACTCTCATGGTTCTGCTTGTAGACATCAGAACTTTCATACCTTTAGTTGAACTTTACATGATTTGGACATAGGGGCTATGGCCTAGGATATGTGAATCTTGAGTTTTGTTGTAATTAATTAAATCTTTAGTAAAGGTACCATGGGGGTGCCACCCAAAATATTTTTATTTTGAATAGCCTACAATTTAAGCCAATCTTCTACGATTCAAATTTAGGACTGTCTGGATACTAATGCCTGCGTCTTAAATGTCACATTTGTTTAGAAAATTTCTTCTTATTTTTTGAATTATGCACTCACATACACATGAAAACGTAGGCTAAAGCTGTTTCCCCCTTTTCCACATAAAATATGATGAGGCTTTATGAAATCTACATGCTGAAGATATATCATGAAATTTCATATATCAAATCCATATTATTGATGCTGTATATTTTTTAAAAAATTCAGGTTACTTGTGGGGCAGAATTAGCTGCTTTGTTTGTGGATACACTTGTCAAAGGAAGATTCCCTTGTGACGATGAAACCCTTGGTCAGTTGTTACCTTATGATATAGAATTGAATACTTGATTGATTTTCTCTCTGCTTGTTCTTAGCTTTCTTGTGGTTGGTTCTGGTCAATTGGTTCTTTTAGTACATGCTATTTGTTTCGGTGTTCTGGTAAATAGAAATTGTATTTGATTCACATGTTCTCATGGCCATTTGTGGTACTTTGGTGTTTTTGATATTATGATGCTTCTGTTTTTTCGTGATTATGACAAAATTCTTTTGTTAGTTCGTGTCAGGAAAATTTATAAAGAATTTCCTCAGATACCCTTTCCTCAACAGTTAGGGGATTCAGATGACATGGAACAACTTTCTGAAACGCTTGGGGTGGCAAAAACATGTGTTGAAGGCTGCTCATCATTCCTAAAAGCTGCTATTAAGTGAGACATTGGCCACTTTTTTCCTTTTTCCTGATTTTGAGAAAGATTTCATAGTTATGTTTAATTTGGTCTGTTATACGGGAGTTAAGATATTAATTTCTCACTCAGATCTAGCGTGTTGTTAAGTACTGCAAATGCATTCCTGACTCTCTCTTTTCAGGTGGTCTGCAGAGTTTGGAGCACCAAGGAGTGGGGCTCCGGAAATACATGTTATGCTAGCTGACTACATGTATTTTGAATCTCCTGAGGTGGTAGGTAGTAGCTGAATACATATATACTTGGAGCTGTGATATATATATATATAATCTTCATTTGTATCTTGCAAGTGCATACATCTCAAGCATTGTCTCCATGTCTAGATTTTAGGAAAGTCCACTTTTCACTAATAATTGCTTATTCATCGCTGGTAAGGTCAGATGGAATATGGACCTACTTGTTTTTGGCCCAAGAGATCATTATTTATATTAAGTTTCTTTCCTGTAATTTTGGTGATTTTATCATCGTCTCCAAGGTTTCATTCTGGAGCACTTTTTGCAGTTAAAAATGTTTTGGAAGAGATGTTGGAATCATTTCGTTTTCCATAGGTCTTTCATGCTGTTCAATTATTGTATTAATTTATTCTAATGTACTTTCATTTGGAACATGGAACCAAAAAGTCCATTTTATGCATTGAGTACTTCTGGCTCATATGATGAGTGCAGAGTGAACACCAATATCCTGCTTGACTGTTTTGCAGGACATGGTTAGAGTATCACAACATTTTGTCAGAGGAAACAACCCAAAAGAGTTTGCTGCTACTTTAGTAAACTTTATGGGCAAGGTAGCCCTTTCTCCCATATTCATTTTCATGAGTTCAGTAAATGGATATGCTATGAGGTGAACTAAATCATAATTAGCATCGTGTGATGTAGATATAAGGTTACAAGGTTCTGTGTCATTGTCTCCGTTCCATGAATATTATTTATTCAACAGATTACTTTGTAGTAGGTTTAAATTTGGTAAGGTTTTTCTGTTATCAGGTTCTGTTTTCTGTGAATATTATTTGTTGAAAGCTGTAGTAGGTTTCAATTTGGTATGTCTTTTTCAGTTGTTGGAGAATGAATATGATATTTAGATTTACTTTTGGGAAGGTCTTCTCTCATCCAAATATGGATACACAAGTGTAATCTATAATAAAACCCAACATATGTCTTTACTATAGCACAACCTAGCTATTGGATTGTTGTACTTAGTCCTGTCTGCAGCAGTCTTGCTATATTCACACCTTTTTGTTGGAAAGTTTTTAAGGGTTCATATTTCTTCACCATGCAGTGTTATCCAGGGGAAGATGATTTGGCCATTGCACGGGCGATTTTAATGTAAGAACGCTTTGCAACTGCATACTTGTTTAGAATTTACTGTTTGGTTCCCATCATTGTTGATCATTGGACACCCAATCTGGATCATGGGTTTACTTAAGTAAATTTTAGTTTAGCTTCAATTCTGAACTCCACGGTGAGTGCAATAATTTTAACTCCTATTCTGTGTTGTTTGAACTGTTAAAATGTACCTATTGTATGGTTCTGAAGTGTCCGCTCTTTTCAGCACCGTATGTTAGGTTTAAATAAACACGCCCTTCTTTGAAATCTAAGCTATTGAACACTTAGATGCCATTATGGGATTGTCTTATGCAATGATCTGATTGAATTTGACGTAAAAATTGAGTACAATCTAAAGCGGGAAATTAAGTTCCTCTTTAAAATTTTTAAGGTAGCTTAGAAAACTTGGTGAATTTTATAAAAAAATATTGCAATTAAAAAAAATTCACAGTTTCTCCTTTTAGAATGGGGTCATGTGAACTCTCCAAGCTGCTGTTTATGGCAGTTTCTGGGGAACTATGACTCCTTGCACCCACCTACTGAGGTTTTCAAATGGATGCACGTTGAATTATTCAGATAATTACCTGGAGCTCTCTCAAGTTTTCATTGAAACACAGACACATTCTACGTATTTGAGTTTCACACAACATTAGTTCCCTCAATTTCCTCAATGCATCACTGCCTCCTGTACTTTGCTTACTTGTTTATCTGCTAAAACCCTTCTAAACTATACACACACAGAAAAAAAAAAAAGAATCAAAATTGGTAGATCCTCGATGAATGTAAGCATTTAACTACTTTTTTTTTTTTTTTTTTCATGTTTATGTACTGCTGTTGTTCTGAGGTTGAACAATATCCATTGCTTTTCCAGCTAATCCATGTTCCCCTGTGGTCCTCATTTTTGTGTCTTTTTCTTGTAGGTATTTGTCTTCAGGTAACCTGAGAGATGCCAATGTTCTCATGGATGAGATAAAGAAGCAAGTGGAATCTAAGAAACTTGACTTTCCCCAATCAGATTTGATCCAATTCATCAATTTTCTTTTGCAAACGTATGTTGGTTCAATTTCCCCTTTTTATCAGTTCAACAATCTTTATCCCATCTATAGAGATAGATTTGTGCCATTAATGCTAGCTGGAGGAGTTGCCCTTCGCACCAGTCTTAATATGTATAGTAAAAGAAAATGAAATGAACTGTTCCTTTGCTTCCATTTTGCTCATTTAAAGAGGAAATCAATATTGCATCAAGCCATCAACCACTTCCCTCATAAAAAGTAGAAAGCAAATATTCCCAAGAGGGAATTTCGGAGACTTGGGCATTTTAAATGCTAAAGACTCAAGTTAGTGGAAATATGCATCAAGAAATCACTAATCAAAATCCTGACAGGTCATTAAGATTTAATGAGATCATGAAAAAGAAGGAACACTGATTATTGGTTTCTTTAGTATGAGGATCAAAGATTGTTGAATTGTTCTAAATATATTGTTCTCATTCCAGGTTGCTGAGAGATGCTTTTCCTCTTTTTAATATGTTGAGAGTGAATTACAAATCAAGCATAGACAGAGAGCCTACATTTAATGAGGTATGTTTTTTTTGCAGCGTGTCATAACATTTGACAACTTTTTCCTTGATTTATGTTACTTGTCTCTCTCATTAGGTCATTTTTACCCTATATTATCGCTATACAAAACCAAAAGTAACTGCTGGTGTATGTTCACCAGCCTTAAGCTATTTTCAGTATCTCCCTCTTTGGCTTAAGGTAACTTTTCTGCAAGTGGATATACTAATAGAAAAGTTATGGTTTAGTTGCTAGATGAAATTGCAGAGAAGTTTTATGGAGTACGGCGCAGAAATCCTCTGCAAGGGATGGGGATGTTCGGGGAGATCTTCAAGGTGCTTATGCTTTGCCCACAGTAATTTTGTCTATGCTATGCTTGAAATCTTGTGAATGGTTACTAATTTGTTTTGTCAACTTTGAAAACTCTAAAGGATGGAATACTATAATCCACAAAATATTAAAGTATACTACACTCGTCAAGAAGACTATGATCCATGAAAAATAGTGAATGCTTCTTGAAATAATCGAGCAACTATCTTATTTGGAATATGGATCTATCTTCTTATGCAGCAGATGATGGGAAGTGAATAGTTATGTGATGGAATTTCAAGCTGTTGCTACCCTTGGCAAATTGATCAATACCTATTGTTATTGTGTCGTTGAAAGGGAGTATTTATATACTTGACTATCTAGAAGCATTTTTTTATCGAGTGTTTGTTAATGGTGTAAGATATATTTTGTCTTCAACTAGGGAGATACAGATTCTTTTGTGTTTGTACCATTAATAAAAGTTTATAATGAAATTATTGTTTTTTCATCTGTATATTTCAATTGTATGAATTCTTGCCTGTCATCATTATATTCCGTACAAATCTGAAAAATTTCTCTAGAATGGCTCAAGAATTTGGAAATGGACAGTGCCCTGGCATATATGGTAGGGCTTTGCCTGTTGTCCCCTCGTGCGCTAGGACAAGCCAAAATTTTATGGTCAAGCACAATGAGCAAGTACATCACCACAAACATTATAAAATGAGTGCAATTTTGCTCAACACCATGAATCATAATGTATTGTTTATCATGTACCAAGCGTCACACGTATTAATCATGATTAACATTTTGTTATAAATAGACATGTTAATTATAGTTGATCATGATGTAATATGAGACATGTTATAATCTTTAGACAACCCAGATCATAACAGGTCAAGACCTTATTATGAAAGTAAGCACATGATGTACATGGTGCTTATGGTAAGGAAGAAATTCATTTTGACTAATGGCTCCCAATAATATTCCTTTGCATTATAAATTTATAAGTAGTTGGTATTTATTTAAGATACACAATATCTGAAACAAGTTCAGAAGTTGAAATCAGAAGCACAGAATCACAGTTGCTCGTCGATCAAGAACTCCACTCTATTTTTCTTCGCGAAGTCGTGTGATGTGTGATCAACCACCTACAATGAAAAATGGTAATGTCATTTTCACCTTTAAAATGTGCAGAAGGCATTTTGATGCAGAAAATCTTCTTAAGGTGATCTCAGAAGGCACTCTGTGAGTAAAGCAGAGCAGTCTAAGTTGGGTTCTATTTCAGGTTTTACAACTATAAAACGACCAACTCCATTAAACTATACCCATATACACATACTCTGGCTTGAGTAACTGTGGATGATTCAGTTTATTAATCAGTCAGTCTTTAATACTAAACACCCGAAACAAAAGTGAGTTCGCATAAAAATGTAGATGCAGCTTCTAAAGCGGATATCTGTAATTTTACGGACCGAACCAAAGTCTATGCTTGGGTTTCGGTTTTGAAATCAAAGATGTCTGCTTTAGAACATTCGCAATGGTGATGTTCAATGCAATTTTATTGCATGAAATTGAAATTGGACTAATGGATTAAAATTCACTTGAGTGGTGTAGTTTAGTTCATTGCAATTGATGCAATTGCAATAGAGGTGCATGAATAGCACCCTCGTATGAATTGCAATAATACCAGACAATTACTCCACATGTCACATGGGTTTACAGAAGAAAACAAAAAAAGAGAAGACCAATAAGCGAGTGACATTTAAAAAGATATAGCTATTGAACTATACCATTGCAAGTAAAACTGTAATTTAGTTCAATAGATGTCAAAATAGTTAAAAAAATTAAACTATTGAACAAACATTGCGAATAGTCTTAGAAAGCTCATTGTATGCCCAATTGTATCTTTGCAAATGCAGCATTAAGTTGAGACTTAGTTGAAAGAGTAGAGGAAAGGCATAAACTCACATTGGTATTGCTGAGCTCCAAATTGTAGAAGTCCATAGTGTCTGCCCTGAACAAAGGCCCGGCATGCCATGTCCCATGCTTCAGCTTGAGGAACTTGGGACCTGTAATCTTGAAAACACAGACACCCGAAACAGCAGGAGGCACGTAGAAATGACCACAGCGTGACTGCACCACATTATGATCCTTGTTGCTTTCAAGTGTTTGTGTGTCCACAATGGAAGGCTTGGCCACTCCAAGGTACCAAACATGGCCACCAACTGAGCCAAGGCACTGCGTCACGCTCGCATGGTGTGTGATCTTGGAAAACTTGAGCGGCCTATCTTGAAGATGCATAAGGTAGAACCTGCATGTCAATAAAACATGCATACACAAACTATCTCTTACTTAGTTTAATGGTGTTTCTCTCTCTAATGTTGAAAAATAAAAAAACCAACCAAAACCCACATCACAAAATTGTTCAATGGTAATCTGTTTCATTAAAACCCAATTAGCATGAATCTAATCTGCGGCCTTTTAACATTAAAATCCAACTACCAATAACCTTGGAACTCCGCGGCTAAGGTCTAACTGAGCATCACCAGCACCGAATTCCTCGCCGTCCGGCGAGGCCTCGACGACCTGACCGTACTCTTCGAAGGTCTCCGGAGTGGCTTCGATGGGCTTCAGCTTCACCAGCTTTGACTCGCCGGAGATTTCCATCTCTCTTTTTTCATCCACAAACAACTCTCTACCTTCTAATTTCTACGACGGATAAGAAAAGGGTATAATGGTCCTAATCAAACGTCGCCGTTTTGTCAAAAAACACACCTAAACCAAAACGCAGCGTCTTAAGCTCACCAGCTACGTAAAACTGAACGTACTCTTTCTTCAACCTCTGTAAAACTGTCTCTCTCTCTCTCTCTCTCTCTCTCTCTCACTCTCACTCACAGAGCTTCCATGGCCGCCACAATAACCCCAAAGCCACCCTTAACCCAACCCCAAATCCTCGAAGCCATAACCAACCTCTTAGTCACCACCAAAACCTCACAATCCCTAAAACCCTACATTCCCTACCTAACCCAACCCCTCTTCCTCTCCATCCTCCGCTCCAAAACCCTAGCTTCCCAACCCTCCACCCTCGTGTCCTTCTTCCAATGGGCCAAGGCCCACACCCCGGCCCTGACCCAAACCCCACACCCCCTCCTCAACCTCCTCCCCTCTCTGTTTTGCCACAACAAGTTCACTGACGCCAAAAGCCTACTCGTCCAATTCATCGCCTCCGATCGCCAAAATGATCTCCACCGCCTTATTATGCACCCCGACTGCACCGTACCAAAACCCACCAAGGCCCTTCTGGACACTTCCATTGGAGCCTATGTACATTCCGGAAAGCCCCACCTCGCAGCCCAAGTGTTTGACAAAATGAAGCGGCTTCGGTTTCGGCCCAATTTGCTTACCTGCAATACCTTGCTTAATGCTCTGGTAAGGCACCCGTCCTCTCATACGATTTCATTGTCTAAATGTGTGTTTAGGGATGCCATTGAATTGGGGGTTAGCGTGAATACGACAACTTTCAACATTTTGATATATGGGTATTGCTTGGAGCATAAGTTCAGGGATGCTATGGAGTTGTTGAGTAGGATGAGTGACTTAGGATGTATGCCTGATAATGTGAGCTATAATACACTTTTGGACTGGTTGTGTAAGAAGGGGCAGTTGAGTGAGGCACGGGACTTGTTGTTGGACATGAAGAATCGAGGGTTGCTTCCAAATAGGAACACGTTTAATATTTTGGTTTGTGGGTATTGCAAGTTGGGGTGGTTGAAGGAGGCAGCAAAGGTGATTGAATTGATGACACAGAATCATTTGTTGCCGGATGTTTGGACGTATAATATGCTAGTTAGTGGGTTGTGTAGCGAGGGTAGGATTGAGGAGGCTCTTAGGCTTCGGGATGAGATGGAGAATTTGAAGTTGTCGCCTGATGTTGTCACGTATAACACATTTATTGATGCGTATTTTGAGTGGAGGAGCAGTTCAGAGGCACTTACGTTGATTGAGGAGATGCGTGAAAGGGGAGTGAAAGCAAATGTGGTTACACACAATATAATGGTGAAGTGGTTTTGCAAGGAAGGGAAGATGGATGAAGCAAGTGATACTATAAGGAAGATGGAGGAAGATGGGTTTGCTCCTGATTGTGTCACTTATAATACTTTGATTAATGGGTATTGCAAAGCTGAGAAAATGGGAGAAGCATTTAAGATGCTGGATGAGATGGGTAGGAAAGGTTTGAAGATGGGCGTTTTTACCCTCAATACTGTGCTTCACACTCTTTGTAGCGAGAAGAAGCTTGATGAGGCATTTAAGTTGCTTCATACTGCCACTAAGCGGGGTTATATACTTGATGAGGTAAGCTATGGAACTCTGATCATGGGATGCTTTAAGAATGAGATGGCCAACAGGGCTTTGAAGCTTTGGGATAAGATGAAGGAGAAACAGGTTATTCCTAGCATTGTCACCTATAACTCTATAATTGGAGGGTTATGCCATTCTGGAAAAACTGATCAAGCATTAGACAAGTTGAATGAGCTTCTAGCGAACGGTCTAGTCCCTGATGAAACTACATGCAACACAATAATTCATGGTTACTGCCTTGAGGGGAATGTTGAGAAAGCATTTCAGTTCCACAACAAAATGGTTGAGAATTCTTTTAAGCCGGATGTGTTTACATGTAATATTCTTCTTTCTGGACTATGTAGAGAGGGTATGTTAGAAAAAGCTCTTAAGCTTTTTCACAAATGGATTTCGAAAGGGAAAGACATTGATGCAGTTACTTACAACACATTGATATCAAGCCTTTGCAAAGAAGGGAGGTTGGAGGATGCTTTCAATCTTTTTGCAGATATGGAAGAAAAGAAATTAGTTCCAGACCAGTATACATACACTGCCATTCTGGGTGCACTTACTGATAGTGGTAAGATTAAGGAAGCAGAGGAGTTTATTTTGAAAATAACTGAAATGGGAAAATTACCCGATCGGTTCTTGAATTTGGACAAGAGGGAAGATGGGGTGACCTGTAACTCTTCAGTGGAATATGATTCAAGAGCTGTAGCTTATTCAGAACAGATCAATGAGTTGTGCTTTCAAGGTAAATACAAGGATGCAATGCACATTTTGGGAGAATCAAAGCAGAAAGGCATCACTGTACATAAAGATGTTTATATCAATTTGATGAACGGGCTGATTAAGAGGCGAAAGAGTGTATCAAAGGATATTAAGTTGTAGTGACACCTTGGGCTGTTTTTGACAACGTCAGAATGGCCCAGTCCTGCCTACATGTTCTAAAAGAATTCAATATCTGTCACGCAGCTGAGTGCTGTTCAACATTTTCCAGTAATGATGAAGCCAAGGGACATGGACTACAATGTTCTTTAGCTATCTTTTGTATGCTGTTTGGATTTGCAACTGGAGTAGATGCGAATTGGTAGATGGTGAAATTATTTTATGTTTTGGCATCCTTATTGATTAGGGCTGATCAAAGAAGAAATTAAGTTTGACATTTTTCAATGTCACAGGGTCCTTTAATAAGAGAATCCAGTTCAAGCGAAATGAACTAGATGTTTCTTTGTCCATGCAATTAAAGTAGAAGTTGGGCGGGGCTCAAGTTGAGGCAGGTCAAGCAATCTTATCCTCCATTCTGAGACAGGAACTGACAATAAATGGCCAGCTGAAAGTAGGGCTAGTTCTCCCGAAATGCATTTCTTATGGTTCTGGTGAGGAGGAACTGTTTCGCGAGGTTTGCCATAATTTGTACAATGTAAAGAAGAAGGTTGAGTTTTCTTACAGACAAGTTCTATATTTGAGAATGCTAAAGAAAGAGAAGAATGAAGGTGGTAAGGCATCAGTGCACACTGCACAGTGTAGTACAAAAGAAAGTTTTCTACAGTATGATTAACAAGTGATGCACGTCATCTTGTATTTTTCTTAGCCTTTTGGCTAAGGTTGAGCTTTCTGCATCGTCCTTGATAGCGATGATAGTCACAAGGGAAACGTAGTCAAAATGAGTCCAGTCCACTACAGGAATGAGGGTCTGAAAGCTAACATTATTCGCAGATACATCTCAGAAATGGCATACAGACTCCTACTGGTTTCATTGGTTCAGATGCATTGTTTCTGTAAACCCAGACGTCAGCCCGTCGACTCCCTGCCGTGCTCTGCGAGTCTTGGTTAACCATTGCACTAGTTGTGGGGCCAGTTCGTGTGACTGAAGTTTGCCTTCTTTGCTCTCCGCTGTACATCAATTTGGGGGGTTGCTCCAAGGTGTGGACTGTGGAGTAAGAGGGAAATGCTTTATCCTCAATATCCAAAAAAAACAAAAAACTAGAGCAACTTTTTGTAGCTTTAATCTGTTTTAAATTGAGGAAAGCTTTAATTTGTATTCTCACATCAATAGGTAAAAGGTAGGGTTCAATTACAAAGTTAGGTATATTTATAGGCAACTTAAATAGTATTTTACGATGACAAAGAAATAACAAACTTGAGTTACTAATACTACAACAAAATCCAATGATGAATTCAGATTTTATGGTTGTCTTAAACTTTATAGTTGACTCTTGCATGATAAAAGCAAAAGCTCATTTACCTTTCAAAAGTTTGCTTTGTCTGGACTTATTAAATTCCCTCTTGAATGATAGAGCAAAACCTCACTCAATAATCAAAAGCTATATTGTTTATTAGTAGCTTTTGAGGTGATCAATCATGATCTTTTGGCGTACATTTCAGTTTCAATATAAAAGAATTGCTAGATTTTTTGTGGATTCGCAATTCGGTACACAAAAAAACTGCTGTTGGATTATAATGCCATTACAATTTGAATTATGTAAATCTAATGCAACAATCTTGAACCACTAATTCGAATCTAAAGCCACTTTTGGTGTACTGTGGCAATTAAATGATGGGTTATCCTTTTAAGTGAAAAAAAGGTCAATGATTGTGGATTCATAATTGTGGTAATTATCTGCTTTCCCTCTATGTATATATGGTTTTGTGTTTTTACTTTTGTTTGGGGGGTTTAGGAGAAAAAATGAGGGATCATTTGGGTGACTTACCTCCAAGAACTACATTCTAATCAATATTGTAAATGCAGATGATTCTTTATTGTTTGTAAATAGAGAATAAAGTGACTCAGAAGTGCATTGTCGGCAACATGCTAAATTTCTATTTCCTACTTTATTAGGCATTCATTATATGTGTCCTGTTGGAAGGTACCACGCATTTAAGGGGACTGCACTCTACAGTACAATTACTTTAGTCAAAGTCTCAAAGAGCAGAGGCTTGCTTTTCTTCATTTTCTGAAGCCCAAAAAACCTTAAAGCCAGAAGCCTCTGGTATGAACCCATTTACTTGCTAGGATTAGGATGCATATATATCTTCCTCTCTCACAAGTTGGGTACTTGCATGTTGACCCTTTTGAGTTTTGAGTTTGAGTTGGAGTAGGAGAAGTGGCATCCAACCTTTCCATACACCAAGCATTCCCATGTTCTGCTGAAGACTACAGATAGCAGCTGGTTTCCACAATATATCCACATTAATTGGAGCCAAGGCAGAGTATACTCAAATTGTTTAACTCATTCTTCTGAACATATATAATTGCATTTCTATGGGTACCCGGACGTCCCAAAGATTATCCGGGGCCTGTGCAAAAATTAAATTAGGGGCCCTATAATAATCTTATGTAAAAAATTTATATCTTTTTTTTTTTTACTTAATATCAATGTCACAACAAATATTATAATTAAATTTCATCATACATTAACAAAAATAACTATCAATTAACAAAACCATAGTCAATTCACATAATAATCATCAACTAAGATGCAGAGACAACAAAAATCAAAATCATCATGATCAACTCAAAAATTGTTCTCTTGCATGTTTAATTAAATTATTTTTTTTTTTTTTATCTCCTGGTTTTTTTTTTTTGGCCAAGTTTTTTATCTCCTGGTTGAAGAAGTTAGATTATATGGAAGTTGGAACAATAATTAAAAAAAAAAAAAAAAAGGGAAGCCGACATCACATCATGTAGGAAGTTCAACCACGCTCAGACTACAAAAAAGAGAGAAGCGTAGGCCCTTTTTTAGCCTTATATGTTGACATGTTGGGGAAAGAGGCACTTGGCCATTATTTTTATATTAATTTTATTTGCAAAAAAGAATATATATATATACAGGGCCCTTTTAATAAGGGATCTCTCATTTAGTGTTAAATGAGGGATCATCTTGTGGGGCTCACACGTGTCGTTTTGTGTTAATCTGAACAGTCCATTTTTTACATCTTCATTGATAGATCATCCTTGCAAAAAATCAGCCAAATCGGAAATCGTTTACCCATTTGTTTAAACGGTCAAAGTTTAAAACAAATGGACGAACAACAAATTCTTCTATAAACACCTAAACTTTGACCGCTTAATCAAACGAGTAAACGATTTCCGATGTGGCTGATTTTTTGCAGGGATGATCTATCAATGAAAATATAAAAAATAAACGATTCAGATTAACACAAAACAACTCATGTGGGCCCCATAAAGTGATTCCTCATTTAACACTAAATAAAAAAATCTCTTATTGAAAATGCCCTCATATATATATATATATATATGTATATAGAGGCATATAGCTGAGAACAAAAAAATTTGGGGGCCCTTGAAAATTGGGGCCTTGTGCGGGTGCTCCTGCAGTCCTGCTGCACTTGCCCAGGGACGGGACCCCATGCCGACTTGCCAAGTGTCCTAATATAACATGCTCTATATTTGACTTATCATGCCAAAATCACATTTTGGCAAACAGAAATTTTTTTACTGAAGAATTTGGATTGTGGGTCTAATAATATAATATAATATGTCAAGTTTACAAAACAAAACAAAAAAAATCAAACAGTGTAACAATATGCTTATGTTTTCAGACTGAATTTAGGATATGTTTTATAATACTCCCTGCAAAATAGATAACAACATAATACTGTCTCTGCAGTACTCTAAAATATTATGAAGTACGAGACTATGGTCTCATTGCTCTGTATTCTAACAAATCCACAGATATTTAACAGATATGGAATATAATTAAATGAAAAAAGTGGTGAGAAAAGAATGATCATATATATCCCATCAGTGGTTGCTCACGTATTACATCGATCATCGATGGATCTTCTTTTCAGAAGACAAATTAAAGTTGATATTCTGAGTTTACATTTACACAGATCAAAATGAATTAGGAACGAAGAAAGCGTGTGGGAATATTAATGGGAAACCCCACACATGCATACATTACACAACAAGTCCATCTAAGCGACCACGCGTGGACCTTCTTCACTTATCCATAAATGGAGGACAGTTTGCAAAATTCCATCGATCTCATCCAATCTGACAAATGCTTCCTTTGCATGGGCAAATAAGAAATTAATATGAGATTTTTTATTTTTTTTTTTGGAAAATTAATATGAGAATTAAGTATATATTTTCTTGTCTATCTTGGCCTCTACTATTTTCTTAAATCATAGATAGTTGCTCACATAGTGATTTGTTTTGTTGAGGCATGATGAAGAAACTCATAAATGTATAGTGTAAAAGAATGAGGCGCCAGAAGCATGTACACCCTGTATCCTTAGTTTAGGAACTCACCTTGAGCAATTTTATCGAACAATTTTTGTCTCTACTGCTCAAGAAAAATAAATAATGAAAACCGAAGTGTAATAACTTAAATTTAATGGGGATAATGGCTTGACCACATAGGCCCTGTGTGGATTCATCTTTGTGCTCAATTTAAAAATGACATTTTTAATATTGTGGAAAGAAATACTACTAAATCAATAATTAGTTATTGATGGATATATCCGCCAGAAATGCTTATTACCAACGGATGAGTTGAGTCCGCTACTAATAATTACATTATTACCGGCGGACAGTCTAATCAGCCGGTGTTACAATTTGTTATAGTGCTATTTTAAATAATTGGATTGTAAAATATGCTAATAGAGCATCTCTCTTATTATTACATAGATACAGGGGGAAGGGATCGAAACCAGTGAGGGTTTGATCAATTAGTGGCACTAATTATTAGCTGTGCTAGCTAAATTATTGGGTGTACGTGCAATCTTGTTAAAGCTACGTTATTAATTAATTGATGATTAACGATTAATGAAGCAAAGCATATTGGTACAGAATGTTTGGTCATTGAATGACCGCCTTCGATTTAGTCACGCTCATTCTACACGTTATGTTGAACTTGAACGTACGAGCATGTCATGGGTTTGATTATAATCGAACCATATATACTAGCTTGTTTCGTTTTTTCAACTGTTTTTCTTGTCTTTTTGGTGTGTGTTTAACATTTGTTTTTATATATGGAAACTAAGGTCATGATATAAATATAGAACCGTTTTTCTTGTCGCGCTATGTGGCTATATGCATGCAGAAATTAAGATGGTCAGAAAATAATCATGTCCAATTTCATTAGTCAATTTTCATAGGCTATATATGTGCACATGCATTTGTCTATTTAAAACCACATCATTTCGCTAATTTTCACGTTTCAAAACAAAAATATTCCTGATAATTTCCACCACCAACAGGCAACAGCATCTTATAACTAACCTTCTTTTTTTAATTATTATTATTATATTTTAATCTTTATCTTTTTCTGATTTGAGCTTGAGCTAGACTTGCAGTTTAGAAAAAATGTGTAATTACCAATTAGACTATGTACAGCGGTCATGTTTATTTTTTAATTTTATTAAATTAGAAGAGAGAAAAGACGAGAGTGGAGTTTGAATGCTCTATTACTCCGAAGGAATCAGAATGTTGATTTACCTACCATACTGCTAAACTTTCCTTATGCTGCTTAGTGCTTATTTAATTACTTCTGTGTGATTGTATATAGTTTTAAGTCAAAAAGCATTTGACTACTCTTGATCTAAGGAATAATAGACAGTGTCATTAAGTATTTATCTGTTATTAATTAATGGAGTCACTTGTTGAAATACCATTATTTTAATTAAACTTAAATCACTAATGGGGTTGTTTAAGGGGGTAAACAAGAGACATTGCATAGTTCATTCAAGTTTGCATAAGGTCCACACGCAATAGACTTCTCTCTCTCTCTCTCTCTCTCTCTCTCTCTCTCTCTTATCTAGAACTAATTTAAAGGCGAAATAGAGAAGAAGAGTGCAGAGATCAAGATTCTTTAATGGAGCAATTGTGTCACATGTGTGGTACGACGTCATGCATGCATATACTGGCCGACATGTGTTTATGTCTCAAATAAAATTTTTAGTTTTTTAAAATAAATGAAAAACATGTCACTATAATATCAGATAATCGTTATATTCCAATTTTTTCAGAATTGTATGATCTAGAACTGAAATAATCAATAACATGCATATGCATGCATGCATGTTATATGTGGCAACGAACAAGTTATATATAATTTGTTTAGATAGTGGTAATGGAAAGAAGCTAGCAATAAGAAATATATGTCCTTAAGAGAGTGATATATGAACTTTCTTTAAAGGGGGAGAGAATTGGGGAAAAGACTTGGTTGGTTGGGCAAAGCCAAAGGCGAAGGAAGGGTGTCCATAAAATTTGACTATTAATTAATTAAAGGTGTGCATATATATATTTATCAAATTATATATGGGGCAAGCTAGAAAGAATAAGAACATATATATATATATGTATGAATATATGGTAATGGTAATGGTGTCCAACTAGTTCCACCACGACGACCACGTTAAGAGTCTAGATCGACTAGATTTTTCCAACTTAAGGAAAGAATGGAAATTAAGCGTAGAAATTAGTAACACAAAGTTACAAACACAACACATGCAGAAAATGGACTATGACGATCGAGAATGTCTCTTCTGTTTGAAAAGGGTCACAGACGTCGTGTTTGGGACTTTTGCTTACTTTACAATGGACTCGCTAGCTAAAGCTGGCCCGTCTCTCATTTTCTTGCTTCCCACGAGGGCCACGAGCCTACTTGTTTCTCACCCAACTAGTACCAGTAATTAACCACTCCCTAATTATACATACGTATACCCATCACTTTAATAATATTGAACTGTCTAGTAGTTGTATTAGTTATATATTGGTTGCTAGAAATTTAGTACATGCTGTCTCACTTGTGACAACATGCTTGCTATTTGCTATTTGAGAGAAACTTCCTTGCAACATGGATATGATTAATTTGGTATCTTAATCCAATAATATGATGACACCTATATTTTTATAGTTCATCACATAACACTTTATCTAATTTCAAAACATATATAATCTATTTCTTGAGATGCCAAGTCAGCTTCTATTACTATTATAGGTAAGTTTTTCTCTTGCTACTCATATAACAATATGCTATCTCACTTGTGACAGCATGCTATTTGCTACAATGGTGATCTGCGTCTACATGTGTGATTCGCAACTAAAGGACCTAATTAAAATTACGACTAAAGGACTAAAGGACATCTATAAAAAGATGATTATACCCTCTACGTGATTCCTATGAATGCTTTATTTGATAGTTATTTGACAAATTAAAATTACGAAGATTATTTGTGACATTTAACCTAATTTATATAATGTTTATAATTGAAAATAAGCCATATGTAGCTGAAATTAATTAATCCATGTATCCAAACTTTAATGAGCAAATGAAATTAATTATCCATCTCTGCCTCAAACTGGAAGTTCATAATATAAAGTTATATATCTTTTTATTATTATACAAAGTTTATATATATAATCCACAAATGACATATATAATTCCTTGATCAACGTGATCATTATCCTATAAGTTTCAATATTTTCAACAATATATTGGCTGCAGGCATACCATGTACGAGGAATAATGGAGGGAACTAAAGAACTGTGATTGCATCATGAGCCACGATGACTAGGGACTAATAGGTGGGAGGACTCCTAGGATGATCAAATGAATGTGATGGGACATATTCCAATTCTAGAGGGGTAAGTGATGACCAATACCTACTTTTTTAAAAAAACATACATATGATTAGCAATTGCATTAATTATGATGCATGTATATATGTCCAGAAACTACGTACCTATCTAGTATTGGATAAGATTAATCCTGAGCCAAGAGGTAGGACAGTTTATGTATAGGTACGTGATTGCTGTTGCATGCGTGCACATTTTTTTCATGTGTCCTTTAAATTAGTCGTTTATATTTAAACCCACATGCATACCTATCTAGTACACACCGTTTTTTCCTAATTAGGTATGTCTCTGTCCCATGTTTCATCCCTCAAATTTATAGATACGTATCAGATCGAACTACTATACTCTAATTCACCTTAGAGTACTTAATTTGAATATAGGATTTCTTGAATTTAATCTACAATTTCATTATGGGTTCGAAATTTTGAAACAATTGATATATAGGAATTAAAGAATTGCACAATCATGATCGCTAGAATTGGATGACACCCATCAATTATTAGTTTAGTGAATGCAACAGTATTTAATAAGTGTGAAAGGTGTTTAATACTCAAAAACTTTTATTTACCCAAATAAGGAAACAAAAAAAAAAATTGGAAATGAAATGTGGCAGCACCAATTAATATGTAAGTGATTTCTTGAAAAAGAAAAAAAAAAAAAAAAAGGTAAGTGATTTCCAATTGACGATGTCATGTGACCCTAATATATGATGCAAATGCTGTGACTCCATCGATTGACATTTTTGACAACCCCGTTTGGCCGTTTGCACTTCTTTCCTTCCGGACTTGCCCTCTCTCTATTTATACACGCACATAGTCGTTGCCTCTTTTACTCTTAACACAAAGCAAAGTCCTAAAGCAAGCAAAGCATTGGCCTCCTCCTAATTGTTAATTCTACAACTAGCTCCCACATAATGGATCAATTCAGTGCTGCCAAAATTACACCACCTTCATTCTCATACTCTCCATTAATATCTTCTTCTTCTTCTTCTTCACCACCACCACTTTCAATATCCCAATCTTCTGGTCATCCCAGTAGTAGTACTGCATTTCTTCCCTCACCCAAATCTCAATTATCTTCTCCTTCACCACCACCACCACCTGTTGTTGTTGTTAGCCCATGTGCAGCCTGCAAGATTCTTCGCCGCAGATGCGTGGAGAGGTGTGTTTTGGCTCCATATTTCCCTCCTTCTGAGCCCCTCAAGTTCACCATTGCCCACAGAGTCTTTGGAGCCAGCAACATCATCAAGTTCTTGCAGGTATTAATTAATTAATTGCTTCTCACTATGTACATCTACTTTTGGGTTGGTTTTTGTATATGATTTTATTTTCGATCTATTTTCTGTTTGCTGAACTAATTAGTCAATATAATACATATTAGTCATTGGCTTTTGTCAAAAGAAAAGGTGATCATGATAGGAACCTTTTCTCTCAGCTTTCATTTGTGAAAGTAAAACGTGTTTGCTTTATTATTTTTACATTGATTATTAACTACCATCGGTTGGTATGTATTTGTCACTGTTTTCAGACAGAGGGACATGTACCTCCAAGTAGATACAATATACCTTTTCAGCACACATTACCCATTGGCATCTTCTCTAATCTTTAAAAATAGAGGGCAATGTTCTCTTATCAGATACCTATTATATTATCAAATTCTCAATTTATTAATTAACCGTGTAAGTTAATGACCTGACAACATAATATGTTAGACTGTTTAACGAGATTTCTTTTACCTCAATTTGTGGAATTGGGTTTTCTTAAAAAGTTGTGAGAAAGTGAGAGAAGTCCACCAACCCAATTAGCCAAATATACCCTTGACACTAGTCATTTTGTGCAGGAACTTCCAGAGTCCCAGAGAGCAGATGCAGTGAGCAGCATGGTGTATGAAGCCAATGCCAGGATCCGAGACCCAGTTTATGGGTGTGCAGGAGCAATTTGCCAGCTCCAGAAGCAAGTGAGTGAGCTCCAGGCCCAACTGGCCAAGGCCCAAGCTGAGCTGGTCAACATGCAATGCCAGCATGGGAATTTGATTGCTCTGATTTGCATGGACATGACTGCACAACAACCCAGTGAAAAAGATCCCATTTTGCAGCAACAATCTTACATTGACACAAGCTGTTTTCTGGATGAAAGCAATTTGGGCACAGCATGGGAACCTCTGTGGACATAAACTCTAGCACTTATTGGAAGATCATGATCAATTTGCATGTGATGATGATGATGATGATGTTACATTAATTTAACCTCAAATTGCAGATGAGACATTGAAAAACATATAATTTTAAATTGTTCAATTAAGGGATCTGTTAAGATATATATATATATATGTATAAATATATATAGGATTTGGGTCATGGTGGTGTTTAAATTAAATAATATTGTTAGTGAAATGAGATATGCTTATTTCTTTGCTTGTAATATTGGGATGATAAAGGGGAGAGGTTTTGAGAGTTCAAGAGGGGCGCGCTGTCATATTCTTAGTCTGTAGACTCTGTATTAATTCTTGAATCAAAGCAATAATTAAGTTGGTAACCTAATTTTATATATGTTCTCAAATAGTCTCTCTTCACCTGCAGCTTCTTCAAGTTTCACTTTTTTTTCTTTTCTTTTATCTCGTTTTCTGTGGAGTGGTACATCTGAGGACCAGAAGCCCAACAAACAAAAAGGAGCTTTGACAGGGATGGTCCATAAGCCTCCATTTCAATTTGCTAAAAAGGCCTTGATGGTGAGATTTGATGAAAATCTAGTATGCAATTGAATTGTCTGAAAATTTCTATTAATTGTATTCAAGCAACCCAAATGTCAATTTTCTCTCTACTTTTGAATGAATGAAATAGTAATTACAATTCTCTTTTATATTTTCTTTCAATGATCTGGAACTCAATATTACTGAGACTGTGACAATAAAGCTAAATGGAAAACTCAACTAACACTTACTGATGATTTTAACGGACTCACACCTCATACTGCGATCACAAATGAATGTTACAAAATAATAATATTAGAGACATCAATTATTCTCCTAATTTTTTGGTTGTCGATCAATTGATGTAATGATTATAGGGTTTTCAACTATCACGCTTCTAAGTTTTAATCCATACTTAATTCGGACAAAAAATGTGCTGATCGCTTGGAGCTTTACGCACATTTTTGCACTTTTTACATAATTATGAATAAATAAAATAATACCACATTAATTAGAAATTTGAAATCTGAAAACTAAAGATAATAGCTTGTGTTATTAATGCTATTACAAACCTCCTTTTTCAATGTACTCGATCTTAATTAAGTTGTCCATACATTCATTTTTTAATTTGGTCCATAGTACGTCTTTTATAAGGTTCTACCTACGTACAAGCTACGATGAACCGTCGATGGGGCATGGTTATCACTTGACGACAAGCAGAGAGACCAAGAGGATTGGTATTTCCAAAACAGGCTAAAGGCTAGCAAGTTCCTTGCAACTCTATATAGGAAGACCTCCCCACTTTTTCAAAGTTCCACATGTTCAATTCAATTGTACCCGGACATTCTTCACTCCACCAATTAATATATATATACTGATGGAAAATATTTGAGCATTTGACTTCCAATTAATAGTCAAATAATATTTGAGGTACTACATTTTTTTCCAAAGCTAAGTGATGTACGTGTATCACGTGATATATTAGTATTTTGTTAAAACTTAAAACTAAATGAAATTTAAAGTAAATTTTTAAGTGTAACACTGTAATATACATTAATTGAAATTCAAAATTTTGGAATTGGATTTGATATTTATCTATAGCATTACTACTCTTTGACCTAACGTCACTAATTAGCATTCACCTAGCTCATTCATGCACAGTGCACACGACAGACGCAATTGATTCAGCCAACCTTGACCCTCACGACACCTTATGTAATTAGGGTTCAATTCACATGTCCTTTTGAACCTTCTTCTGGACGTCCACTATGTTTACTTGGAACGAACTTCAAACAATTAAGTTTGTTTTTATTGAAGGGACGATGAATAAAATGAAATTTAAAGTTTGTTGCAATGTAGGAATCATTTTTAACTCTGTTAAGATTTTTGTTTAAATTATAACAGGTGCTTCACACGATATTTATTTCTAAGGGATATTTTTAGATTCTCATATACGTGTTACTATTATTTCCTTTATTTGAGCATTTATTTTGATGCTTTTAAGAAGATGGAAATTCTGACAGAGTTTAGGTCTTAGTCCCCCCACATTGCAACAAATTTTAAATTTAAGTGGTAGTGTGGTTCAATTTTTTTTTTTTTTTGGATGGTATAGGTGTAAAAAACCTAAAAAGAAATTTCAGAATTTATTTTTTTAGCGTTGGGTGTACTGATCAGATCCATTGGTGTATTTAGAAGTCCCCTTCTCAGGCTTGGGCCCATCTTGAAGCACTTAGCACATTCAAAGCCCAGTGGTATACACCAAGGGCCAATTTAAAAGCCGAATAGCCAATCACAACTGGACCAGGCCCAAACAACAGCAAGCCCAGCCCATCATGACCCATAATCCCAACCCAAAAGCCACCATTACCATAGCATATAGCATGTCCCAGCCGAAGCAGCTCGCAAGTAAAAGAGGGCATCTGATCATCTGATACCACATTGTTTGGCAAGCGAGAAAGGGTGAGAAAGCAAGAGAAAATGAGCGGCGCCGGGAAGAAAGTGGTGGATGTGGCTTTCAAAGCCTCCAGGAAGATAGACTGGGATGGCATGGCCAAGCTTCTCGTCTCCGAAGAGGCTCGCAAGGAGTTTGCAACTCTTCGTCGTGCGTTCGATGAGGTCAACACTACCCTGCAGACCAAGTTCAGCCAGGTCCCTACAACCTCATCTCTCTATCTCTCACATACACTATATCTCTGTTTTTTTTTTTTTTTTTTTTTTTTTTTGCGATATTTGTGTAATTTTCTCTAAGATCTCTGTGAGTTCTAGTTGTGTTTTGCTTCATTTGTAAGTTTATTGATCTGGGTTTATTAATTGGATAGTAAATTCTTTTATTTTTTGGATCAGGGTTTTATTTAAAATTTTATTGTTTGGTGGTGTTTTTTTGGTTGATTAGTAAAATGGGTATTTTTAGTTTCTCAAAATTATGTCTTCAATTTCGAACATTTCTCCCTTTTATGCTGATTTTCTTAGGGCCTAGTTTGTTAGTGAATACTGATGCTGATAGTGGTGTTAGGCCTTTGAGGCTGTAAATTCTTATCTAAATGGATTGGCTTGGAAAATGTTGTTCCTTAACAATTTATGGTAATCGAAAATCTCGGGGAAGCCCTCATTTATTGCTTTATACAAAAATGTAGCTTTGTGAAGATTTGTTATTGCATATACAGTTGCATTTAGTTTACTTAATGATTGACTTTGCTGATTTCCAGTCTATTTTCTGATTCCCAATTCTTATTTTATGCAGGAACCTGAACCCATAGACTGGGAATATTATAGAAAAGGAATTGGATCTCGCTTGGTGGATATGTACAAAGAGGCTTATGACAGTATGTATCCTGACTTACTTAGTGAATGCAATTCACATGTATAATACTCCTGTGGACCTCTTAAGTATTACATTAGTTGCTATTGAACTTACATATTGATTATTGTGGTGTGCTGTTGTGAAAATTTTCATTTTCTTATTATGCAATTGCATCCTGCTTTGAGCTGAAAACTTGGCACATGGTATGTAATAATGATGCGATTATCTTGCATATTCTTTTGTGAGATACCTTGTGCCAAAAAAATGAGATGCTTTGTTGGTATTGTTAGAATTTGAATGTGTTGTTCTCGAACACTTTATTTGCTTATACTTATTAACAATCTTACATTTTTATTGCTTGGTTAATGATATAAGATCAGAAACCACCCTTTCTTGAGGAGTTGAGGTCTAACTTCTGTCATTAACTGAGTGATAAGAAAGTCTCATGGGGAAGCATCCATTAGTTTTCCATTGACCTATACAGAGCTGAAGCTCTCTTCCAGATTTATAGAAATTCTCATGGGAAAAGTATTTTTCTGTAGCATTGTGTAAGATATATTTAACTGTGTTTTGGGTATACTTAGATAGAGAGAGAGAGAGAGAGAGAGAGAGAGAGAGAGAGAGCACTGCATTGGGTATTAACATGTTAGCTTTACTTTTTATATTTTTGCGTTTCATATATGTATGTATCTTTTTCTAAAAACAAAACAAATAATGTTGCAGGCGTTGAAATCCCCAAGTTTGTAGATACAGTCACTCCTCAGTACAAGCCTAAATTTGATGCATTGGTTAGTTTGTGTTCTCTCTCTCTCTCTCTCTCTCTCTCTCTCTCTCTCTCTCTCTCTCTCTCTCTCTCTCTAACTTTTAGTTCCTGATGTTATTTATATGTTGCTGTGGATAAAAGTTGGTGGAACTAAAGGAAGCAGAGGAGAAATCTTTGAAGGAGTCTGAGCGCTTAGAGAAGGAGATAGTTGAAGTGCAAGAGTTGAAGGTAATGGAAAGGAATTGTCATATGCTCTACCTTATACTCATAGAATGTACGATTTCTCACACCTATTGTTTTTCTCAACAGAAAAAGATTAGCACCATGACTGCAGATGAGTACTTTGAGAAGCACCCTGAGGTGAAGAAGAAATTCGACGATGAAATCCGAAATGACTACTGGGGCTATTGACAACAGGTTTCACTGCTTGGCAATATTTCTGGAACGCATCATGCTTTTACCTTTTGTTTAATAATAAGGATAACCAATTGATTTTGCTTGTAATCTGGTTACTTTCGGTTTGAAGAACGTGCGATTCAAAAACACCCTTTCAAAGGGCTTATTTCTAAGTAGCCAATACATATCTTTGCATTGACATAAAGGCAATATCCGAATTTATGGAATGCTTATGTTATCATCCAGAATCTTATTTTATCTATTCAATGTTTATTCGTTAGCAAACGAGTCAGATGTAATTGTCCAGTTAATTATGTACATTTCTTTGTATTTCATCAGAATTTTGGGTTTGATTGCAACCTATAATGTTTATGGTCTTGCGGCTGTTTCCCAAAGCAGTATACTTCAACTCCAAACTTCCACCACACCTCAACACTAGGCTTTCTTCCCCACATCCATGCTTGTAAGAGTCTGATGCTTCTCCTCTCTCTGCTACAACTTGTACTCACATTAAGTGGGTTCTTTATATCGAAAGTGCATAAATTCACTTGGTACTCATGAAAGTGTGACAATAAATTTTTTTACCTTTTGGGTTTTCCTTTTGCTTTTGCCATTACCACATGCATCTTTGTTTGTTACATTAGAGAAAATCAAATCCTTCACCTATTTTACTCCTAATCATCTTTTAAGTTTTAACTAAAAGTAATTGAGATATCCTTGGTGGCGTTGCACAACATCACCTCAGATCGATTGCAACATTATTGTTACTTTGGTATGAAATGTTCCTTTCACAATATCTGATCAAGTAGTGAGAGAAGATCACGTAAAGTTGTGAGACAAGTGTTATAATGTGTGGTTGAGGGGGAAAAAAGCATCATTAATGAGCAGCATGTACATTTTAGACATTCTCCTTAAATTGTAAAATTGAGGAAATGGGATGACAACACTATCTGCACGAAGTGTACAAAAATGTGAACTCCAAAGTACAACAATAAAATCAAGAACGCATTTTGACTGCCATCACTGAAAGACCAGAAAAGTCCAAAAAAAAAAAAACTATCGAGGAATTACAATGTCTGACAAAAGAGGCTGATATGTCGACAGATGGAAATTTCAAGCAGATGCTGCTAGTAATTCGGAAAAAAGTCAATCTTCCAGCAGCACTTAATTGCTTTCATCTCAAAATAACTGGGAGATGCAGTTGGTGTAATGTTATACTTTAAAGAAGAAAAGATATTATCCAGTACCGGCCACCTTCTTTTGAGGGAGATGGTCACCAGCTAGATCCTCATTTTTGTCCATGGCCTTCCTAGCAAGCTCATAACCAGCAAAGTTCATGGCACCCAAGGGAGCAATCCAAAAAAACCTGGGTACCGCTCCTTTGAATAAGCCAAGTGGTCCCTCATGGCGGAGTATAGAAAAGGCTACCATTGACATTGATATAGGTCGACCCTGTGGAGCAGTCATCATTCTTGTTTTCATCACATCAAAGGGTGTAGTGACAACAGCAGCTAGCCCGCCAGATAAAGCCCCAACTACAATTGTTTCCCAAGCTTCCAGATCCCGCCCTAGAAATCGCTGGGCAGCCTATAAAAGCATATATCATGACAGTCAGCTAATGGGAAACATAAGGAGTTATTTTTATACCAACATCCTAGCATCTTGTAAATTTTAAAGCCTGAAGTTTTTATCTTTTATTTTATAAAACTTGGCCATTTTTCTTGGATCAATAAAATTTTCTTCACAGCCAATACTAAAAAGAAAAACTATCTATTGATGTTTTAAGAAGCATATGTTGTCAGCACCATCAAGTAATGAAAACGCAGAATAAAGTAGAGTCAGTTGAGAACGAGGGGGGGGGGGGGGGGGGGGGGGAAGGAATACAAATAATATACATATATATAATTCTACACTAAGAACTCTCATCTTAGAGTTGCATGTGCAAAAAGTAAACTATGAGAACGACATGCATTTTGTGCCTAGAAAAAAGGTCACATATGAAAACTCCATACCTTTTTGGATTCAGCATAGAGCCCCATGCCAGCGACATAGAATGGAACTTCCCGGCACAGAGTAGCACCAGTCCCACGAAAGAAACCCTTAGGACCATCTATTCGCCAAGTCCCCACAATAGCCTCTCCAACATTGTCAAAAAGGCCAGCCTGCAACCGCTGCTTTAACACCTCACAAGGAATCCGCACTGCTGTTCCCAAAACTGTGCTACAGAATGATGCTAGAGATTGAACCTATAACATGCCAAAACATAGATTTTATACTGTTTTAAAACAGTATTAACAGAAAAGAGACACTGAGGCATTGGACAAACTCGTTGCCACCCAACAAAAATTCATACTCGACATTCTTAGAACTACAACATACTTCAATTCAGCTGTTCAAATGTGCCTAGCACATGACCACAAGGGAGAGAAGAGGGAGGGAGGGACCCAGCACCATACTGAAAGATAGGAAAGCTACTAGTTAAGTTGCTCAAACAGCACCATACTTCTTACTCTCTTTTTTTTCTTTTTGGGTAGAAGCGCCATATTTCTTACTTTATATGTTCAATTTTCAAATTTGAAGAAAAGAAATAAGAATGTATGATTATTCCTTTTTTTCAGATTAATCAAAGTAGGATACTTTATTAGGCTAAGGGACCAAGAAACCATGCTCATTTAAGAAAGAAAAGCAGTAGAATAAGTAAATGAACTCTTCTTGAGATGTCTTGAAAGGTACAAATAAGTTACAATTATATGGATGGAGAGAGCTGATAAGTGATAACTTCATTAGGCTATTGAAAAGAACAAAAAGACAAAGTGAACTTGCACATTCACTTGAATAGAAGTTAATGTCATTGACAAGGCATAATGGATGCATGATGCTAGTCCCTAAAGAGAACGCACGCCCCCGCGCGCAGGGGGGGGGGGGGGGGGGGGAACAAAAGTGCAGCATGTGGTGAAGATGCAAGACAAAGCAGAAATTCATATGTAACAGAATATAGTAACAAGCATATAGTAAAATATGAATCATTACCTGTATATCTGGGAGCGTTGGCGCAACATTTACTAACAAAAGTTTACTTGCCTCAAATATTCCAGTTCGCAGGCCATGACTGTAATGACAGGAGAACACATCAGCCCGAAAGAGAAGACAATTACACAAATTAAAAGCTAAAAATAACATTTTAATCTGTTACTGGTGGGAAGGGAACAAAGAGAACCTTGAGAATTGTCCAAGAATTGCAGGAATTGAACCCCTGTACAACCCCTGCACTCCAATCTGTGGAAGCTTTGAAATAATTTCAGGGAAGGTTAATGTTGATGCTTGTACACGAGTCTGGAAAACATAAAGAACACTTGAGAATGTCTTAAAATAAATCATTGCAAGATACAAGAACAAAGAGTAACATCATCAATTACAGAAAATTATTAACTTTGACTACATGAGCACATGTTACTAAGCAAAAGAATTGCCTTAATTGTATCAATTGGGTGCATTAAAGAAGTAGAAAGTGCACAAGAAAGGCCCCCTGCTAATGCAGATCTTAGTACGCTTCCAGCAGGTATTTCCAAAGGTGGTGCAACAGCAACAACAGTTGCAGCTTCAAACCAGATACTCCTGTATGTATTACGAAAGAAGTTACTCTCAGCTAGGAGTATCCCACTAATATGTGGACACTAACCCTACTCGAAATTTTAAAAAATATATATACAAATATATTATTTCCAAAGTGCAATTGGTTCTGCATGACTCCTAATTCATTGAATAGTTCATTCTCCGAAAATATGCATCAATTACCAAGGGACTGTTAACATTTCAGACCAAGGAATGAAAGAAGAGAACTAATGAAATAATTTAATCAAACATTAGACTACTCTACACTATATCCAAGTGTCAACCATATATTTAACCTGGGTTACCAGGTCCTTGGTACATTTGTGGTTTGCTTTGTTACTTTGATTGCTTGTACACAACTTTTAGTAGATCGATATATGCATGCATAAATGCATAAACACTTACATGCACACCAAATAGTAGACTGAAGCATTTAAGGATACAAAAGCTGTATTTGTGCAAACTTTGCCATAAGTTCCGGTACGTCAACCTCTTTTGTTTTTACGTTTTTTTAAATGTTGACAGTTTACTCTCTTTTCTTTTTCACATATCATTGAAAGTTGGGATTGGGAATGCCAGGTTTTGTAAACTGAATTGCCACAATACCATGAATCAGGACATGCAATCCAGATCACAGTTCCCAAGGGAGGGGATCTGGTAACTCTGGGTTTAGCCATCTAACTAATGATGGTTTTCAACAGAAAAATATGTCTCAGCATGGGCTGAACTCATCTTACCGAGGATCATCTTGAAGTCGATCAGAAGGGAGCAATAGCATAAAATTCCTAAAATGTCCATAAGAAATAGATCCTTCTGTGTCAGCATTGAGAAATCTCATCATAGCAACAGCATTGTCTTCATTAGCTGGAAGTCCTGAATTTTTAAGTGATGCCAATACTTCACTTTTTTGCAGCGTCCCAGACTTGCTCAGACATAGAGAAGTATATGCACGTAGAATGGTTGGTTCCTTCTGTTCCATCAAGGATAAAAACTGTTTCCAACCAAATGATTTTGAAAATATGTGACTTCTAGTACGGCGCATAAACTCATGAGCATATCTCCGTGGCAATTTTCTATTTCTTATAGCAATTTCTAGATCTTCCAGAGTTACTTGGCCATCTCCATCTCTATCCAATTCTTCAAAGAATCTCCTTCCTGGATGCATTTATGGTGTAAAATTTGTATAAAAAATAAAAACTTTTTGATTAGATAATTGTACGAGCAAAAGAAAGTGTTGAATAAGGCCAAAGAAACAAACTATTTAGAAATCATTGTCATGAATTATAGCAATAATTAAGGACAGGTGACAAATATTTGTGAGCTCTGACTTAAAGATAGCATACCTTCAGACTCTGTGTATCTAAAAAAATCTTGGACAGAGAATAGTTTCTTTTTGTCAGGATAGTCTTTAGAAGATCGCCCCAGCTGAGGTACAAGCTCAATTAGTTCTGTCAATGAAACAGTGGATAATGTGGATCTCAAACGCTCCACATTTGATAGAGGAATACTAAGTATATCACTAGCAAGCTTCTGTGGTGAACTGCCCGCTGATTCTGCCCTGTTACTTTCCGTAACACCATCATCACCCTCTTCATTTACTGAAGACGTTACCCCAACAACGCCCGATGGCACTCCCCCAACTCTGGCAAACTTCAAGTTTCCCAAAAACCCGTTTAAATCTACTTTTCGACCTTCCAGCAAACCTGTGACTACACTCATATGATCAAATTGGGAGGAAGAAAGCAGCTGCGGGGAAGTATCATAAGTTTCGCAATCACTTTCCTGAACACCCTGATCAAACTTCTGAAGATTCTGAGTAAGTTGATCAAAAACAAAACCTATGAAGCATTCTAGTGGTGCATGTTTTCCTTCTTTATGTGACATGCCTTCATTCTGAATTGTTCTATCACGCTGGCCCTTAGACTCCCTATGCTTCAAGTCACCTGAAGCCTTTGGCTTTGTACAAGAACACGCTTTATCCTCATCACTCATTTTCTGCAGCCGCTTCTTACCCATTTTGAACGGACCGGGAAATGCCTGAACAAAGCTGTTAACTATCAAAGACCAAGTCACAGCAAACTGCAAGCAATTCACACATGACCCATCCTCCTTAGCACAATCCCTCTCTCTCAACCCGCCATTCGACTCCTCAGGTCGATGGCCATTCCCTGAATGCTGCGAAAACTTCCCAAATAACGCCTTTAGAGGAACCTTGATGAACAACCCTTTCTTTCTCTCATCACCAACCGTGACACACTGACCAGCTTTCTTCTTCCCCCCAAAGATCTGACCTTTACCATTCTTATCACCACCACTGAATTGGGTAACCAATTCAACTGCATTTACTTTATTCTTAGGCCCTGCCCAGCAACACTCGAAGTCCTTGGCCGCTTTCCGAATGCTCAATTCAAGCGGCGAAAGGGCTTCCTTAACTAGTTGAACCGAATTGAAAAACGATTCGATCGGGTCATTTGCAGACACCATTACTAACAAATCTTTAGATTCTCTCAGTCCTATATGACTATAAAATTTTAATAAAAATCCACAGGCACCTCAACACGCACAAATATACAAATTCCCACAGCAAATTAGCAGAAACTGATTAAATTCCTCAATGAAAGAGCATATAGTAAAAGAAGCACACCATGAGACTGCGTAGGCCGAGCGGATGAGATCCGAAGACGAAGCGGTGCACCGACTGTTGAACCCGAACCGGCGAAACCCTATGTACCCATTTTCTGCAATCAGCTCCAACTTTCATTCCCTTTTTGCTTTTTCGTTATTTCTTGAGAGTACGGAGTGTTAGCTTTTGCATTTCAGAAATGGATTCAAAGCCATAAGAGAGAGAAAGTGTATGTGTGTGAGTGAAAAGGGGTAGCTAAATTTAGAGAGAGATTGCAGATTTTGTTGGGTTTGGACAGGGTTTGTGTTTCATTTGAGACCGAGAGATTTGGGTGTGGATAGGGGAAGAAGAAGAAGAAGAGCAAACAACCAGGAAGTGAAGAACAAGAAGTAGCGAAAGACCAGGCCTATATTTTTTTTCTCTTTTTTATATTTTTATTTTTATATTTTTGCAATTTTATTTTGTTATTTTTGTATTCTTTTTTATTTAACGGATAATCGGTGCTGAATGGATAAAAGCTGACGTAAGGACTTGTAGGAGAGAGGACACCTTGTGGAGACTGCCACTTCTTGTAAAATTCACAATGCACAATTTCAAATCCCTAATTACCAACCAAATTTTTATCCATTTCTATATCCAAAATTAGTTATTTTGTATTTATGAAGTTTAACTTCTTTTTTGTTTGCTAATAAGTAATAACCTCGATTTTCTCCAAATGGATAAACTGATAATGTGGAATATAAAATATTGTATATATATTTGATTTAAAATTTATAAATACAGTAATTCCAAAAATAAATTTATTTAATTATAAAATGATAAAAGTTCAATATAAACACTTAACTGTCATTTCAATCGAGTTCATGAATAAAAAAATATTTCAAATGTATATCCGAACTAAGATTTAACTTGAAAAATAAATAGAAAATGGATGTATGTCAATTAAGTGTCTACGTGGCTTTTACTGACTGGACGTTTTCAATGACATTGACACCACATAGATTAATACTGCCATGTGGATGCCACATTAATTAATACCCCCACATTTTTCTTCCCTCACCCACCTGAGCAACCCCCCTAAACCACCATCTCTCTTTTTCTCCAACCCCCTCACTCTCTAAGAATTGGCCGGAAAAGTCGTAGGAGCCGCCGCGGCTTCTCGGCGTCGATTGGCCGTGCTTGGTGGTTCGATGAATGATCCAAAACCACCCTCTTGCTCGGAACAATGAGGGAAAGCTGACTGAGGTGGTGGCTGGTCTCAATGTCGTCGGAAAATTGGGTCAACGGCAATGAGCGCTGGTGCGGGCTGTGAAGAAGAGAGTTGTAGAGAGAGTGAGGGAGTCGGGGAGAGAGATAGTCACGTTGAAAATTTGTTACATGTTTTTGTAATTTTTAATTATTTTTGTGTACACGTGGAAAAAATTTAACATCCACGTTATTGAAAAAGTCTAGTCAGTAAAGCCACATAAACACTTAACCGATAAATAGTCATTTTTCAAATTAGATCTTAGTTCAGATATACATTTGAAATATTTTTTTATTCATGACCTGATTAAAATGACCTATATAGTTAAGAGTCTATATTAAACTTATGCCTTATAAAATTCAACCATAAATAATGGATAGTATCATTACTCTCCCCGTTTCTTTTGCTTTTTCCTTTAAGCTTGCTTGATCCTAAAATAATTGTTAATTTAAAATGCTGATATTTAGTATTATGTAATTTTTTGAAAGAAAACAAAAAAGAAAAGAAAGACGACCCAACATAAAAGAGAATTTGGACTTTCATCTATAGTGGAACTAATCCAATGTGTAAAAATATTATTAGACGATATATTTATCTCTCATAGGATATAATATTAATAACATATACCTATATTATAACACATTAAATTGATTATACTACGCAACAGTATATTGATTACACTAAAAAATCTCTCCTCTATTTGTTTTAGTAGTTAATATGGGTTGACGTGTCCCACACATGCTGAGTATCACATCAACACGTGTCAAGACTAGCCAATAGGTTTCTCTCTTTTTTTGGTCGAATCCCAATAGGTTTCTCTCATTACAAACTTTATTGCAAGACCATCCGGAGTTCAACACATAGTTGCAACTATCCAAATTGAGTGTTATCATCACCCATTCATCTTTGTATATTGTGTTTGTATATGATAAAAGAGATATTTATATGCATCAAAGTATCAAACAGCCTTTATTTTGGGATGTATGCTAAATGGGATTTATTAAAAGTTAAAACAGCGGGCAATAATTCGAGGATATTTTTTGCAATTCCCATGTGTGAGAGACAGGTTGTATATAATTTGTTTTTTTTTTCTATCAGACATACTCTCTAGGTGTCTTTTACAAAAGATGACCCTACAGAATCTGATGGTAACCACACTACGGGTCATTCCGATATCTTTTAATGTGAATGGGGGATGTTCTGATTTCATCTTGACCATCAAATGTTCTCCATGCATACAACATAGCTAATATATGGTAGGTGGCCATGAAAAGAAGTTAAAAACAATTCTTTTAAAGCATTATATATTCAAGAATGACAAGAAATATTTAATCAATGTACTGATAATCAGAGTTTTATATGTCAAAACTCCAGATGGGGGCCTTAAAAGTGGTTGGGTCATATGTATTTATGACTTATTTTAAGGCCAATCTATATATAGACAAAAAGTTGTTCCTTATATATTTGGATAGTATATCAACTCTCCTCTTCTTTTATATGACTATTTTTAAGGCCAATCTTTATACAAGAATTTCTCTTTTAGTATTTATGACAACTAGGATCCAATATATTTGGCGTCTCTCTACATCAGAGTAAAACTTTCATGTCACGTGTGTGTGTGTGTATATATATATATCTCTTCGTATGTCTGAATCGGAGACCGTACTCAAGTTATACTCAAGTTATAAATTGTGTCGACTTGAATTTATGTTATGTTAGTGGCCAAAAAAAAAAAAATTATGTTATGTTGTGTTTATCCAAATCAAGAATCTTGAGTTGATTCACTAATTTGTCCAATCCGACTCACACATGCTAATCATGTAATCGGTTTTCATAAGAGAGGTTGTATACAAGAATTTATCGTTCGGTAGCTTTCACATAGGACAACATATGAACCTAGATGAAGAAAATAAGGTTAGTAGACTATCTTTGATTTTCTTCTTTTTTTAGGTGTGGGGTGGGGGTGATTTTGACTTCAATAGAATAGTTGAAAACCAGAGTACTCTATCTTGTTATACAAACTTTCTCAAACAACACATGTTATAATAACAGAAGGCGAACGCTATTGGCACTCCACATTGTGAGTGTACAAATTATAAAATACTTGAAGATGGGCAAATCTTAAACAGGAGTGCTACTAGGATTACCCTAGTAGAAAAGCATGTTCCTGTTTTCCTCCTTTTATGGGTATCCAATATTATACACTTCACTATGGTAAATGCCCATATCTGTTTTTTAACAAAATTTGAACCTACAGCACACAGAGTCACAGACTATGCAATGGAACTCCTATTTCTCAAGATCTTTAGCTTGGGAAAAAGCGCAACTTATGGGAAACCATCGCTTTGTATGAACTTAGTGAAGAGGGAATTATTTGAGCACACTACTTGAAATGGAGGCACCTTCAAATGCATCAAAATGGTGATCCAGTGCCCTTTGTCCTCCCAAGCATCACATCCTTAGCTTCATTGATTTTAGAAGCAAGGTAATGACTGCCACCTGCATCGGGATGGTTTGCAACCATCACCTTTCTATGTGCTTCCTTGACCTTGTCTGCAGTTGCACCCTCCCTGTCAAACCATACAAAAAGATTTTCTATTTTGCTTACAAGCAGACAAGAAGATAGACAGCTAGGACTCCAGTGCTTATGATTATGTGTTTTCTTGTACTGTTCATCTGTTCTATCATTAGACAGTGGGGAATATACCCAAAATATCCTGCTTACCTGATACCAAGAATAAGAGCTGCTTCCCTTTTTGTCATTGTCTGCTGGAAACCACCTTCATAAAATTTCCGTATTTTAGGTTTTGGTGGTCGTACCTTGAACGCTTGCCAAGCCTGGATACCATATCTAGCAGCAAGAGCAGCAGCAGCTACTGCAAGACCAGCTAGAAATGGTGTAGCCTGATGTACATCTACAAGTTCATTAATTCTACAGAATTGTAAGATGAATTCTAAGTTCTTTTTGGACTAAATCTCAATTGTCTTTTATAACTTAAACTCTTTCCGACTTAGATCCGCTCCAAATTTTTCCAATGACCTTTGCCCCATGTCATAACAAAGGGGCATTCCAGCCAGTTTACTGAAGAAAATTATAACATGTACATTGTACAATGTAGAAACACACCGTCATTAAATAGCCCACTAGGTGAAAATGCATAAGCATCACTTGGGCAAACAAAAGAAGGCACTAACCACGGAGTTCTGACCTGTGACTAACATGAGTTTCAAACAATGCATACGGGCAAGACAGATATAGTGAATCAAATGCATAAAGGCCATGATATCAATTGACGGAACAGTTTCTGTCCTCTTAAAGCCAACTCCAACATACCGTGGAGTCGCATATGCTTCTAATCAGAAACATCCGATCATGATCAGACCATTTAAAAGAATGGATATGAAAATGTGAACATTTTATCAATATGCAATTCAAACATGATCAGACAGCCTCAAGTAGAGAACCCAAAGAAGGACCTCAATCATTTTGTTTCTATGATTAAACCCCCTTTATCCCCCATGTGGGCATACAATTCTTTTGGTCTACATCCCAATAAAGATGAACTCCCAAATACATTTTTTCAACATGCAGTGCACAAAGCCAAGAAAATACTCAGGCTAAAAGAGCTCTTAAATGCCAAAGAAAGTGTAGAACAGCAGCAAGTCAATAAAATAAGTCACATGCAGTAGCAATTCTGCCAAACAAAAAATTTTGTTCAATCTACCAAACAAAAAAAATTTCTTTTGCTTTTTTTTTGGGTGAAGTGAATGTACATAATTTTCAGCCAAAATCAATCCCATAGAGCCAAACAAGATTGAATATTTTAACAAGAACAAAAATCAAGTATTTGTGAACCCTAGTACCAACATAAAATTAAATTTGCTATTGAGAAAGAAATGAAGCGTAACAAATCAAAAGAAGCGCTGAGAGAGAAGATATATTGCTCACCATTTCATCGAATGTATCGTGTCTGAGCTGAGAATTCGGGGTTTCATTCAGAGTTTTCTCGAAGCTTAGGGCTTCTGAGTTGGGGAAGAAACTCTGGGATTGCTTGCCCACCATGTTTTTTAATCTTCGTCCATTAATGTCCAGGAACCTATGATATTGCGACGCGTAAGCTTAAACGGGCGCCCTTTTTTCGACAAAAAAAGAAAAGGAAAATTATGATTAAATACTAAATTCTAATAATTTTTTGGTATACCATGAAGACCATATAATATTTCAATTGAACTACCAAATTTAAATGTAGTTTTTTAGATTAGGTCACAAATATGTTGACCTTTTTGATTTGAGTCTTTTCCATTTGACATTTTTATCTTTTGGCCTACATATGATGAGTGTTAGTTAAAATTTATAAGGTTTTGACAAAATTGCTTTTGAAACTTTTATATTATCTTGAAAATTTGCTAATGTAGTCTCAACTTCACTAATTACCAAGACAATACTTTTACTCAAAATAATATATAGTATAATGGTGTAAGTTGTCTCTTTCAATTTACCAAGACAGTCACAGTTAAGTTATGACTGGATTGATTTTTTTTTTTTAATACAATATAGTATAAATTAATGTAATATTTGTGATGTAATATTTTTTAATTTTTTTATTGTAGTGGCATGTGATGTAATATTTGTAAATTATAATACCTTTTACTTTATTAATTTGTTTGACTTTTCAACTAGTACCTAATCTAAAATGATATTTAATTTTTGTACCTAAACTAAAAAATTATTGAAATTTAGTAGTTAAAATCAATGGACCTAAAAAAAAATTATAATGACTTTATTGTTCAATATAATCCTAAATATTAAACTTTAAACCCATAATACTTCATCATAAACTTCAAAATGAAGCCGTTTTGGAAATTTGTGTGTGATGGTAACCAAGTTACATTTGGAAGTGGTATTACAAATGAGTAGTGTTCGGCCTAACTTTTTTTTCCTAATTTTTTTCCTTTAGATATTTATACATTAGACAAAAAAAAAAATTATCAAATTCAGTAAAATAATGACACATAAAATGGGAAACAAATAACTCTTAGCATTTTTCATTACAAATTCTCTTAAATTATACACGTGTACATCATTAGGGATAAGGATTTAGGGTTTAGTGAATATCGTCATTAGGGATACCGATTTAGATTTTAGAATGTACAACCATTAAGGGTACGGATTTTAAGTTTACAATTTTAGATATTAATAATTTATAGATGTTATAATTTGGATAAATTCGTAACACCATGTTAGCATGACATTCGATGCTACTGTTACATTTGAACCCCAATACCATATCAACACACAAAAGTATAAATCATAAACGAAGCATCCCATTTGGTCAAATTGTGAAACAATCACAAAGTTGAGGTTTTGACTTTGGAATCGTATTAGTCATTTGAGATTTTGACTGTTTAGTGGTATTATGATAAGTCATTTAAGGTTTTGACTTTTAAATGGTACGACCGCATGAGCGATTTGATGTTTTGACTTTTGAGAGTGGTACGAGGCATTTGAGGTTTTGATTTTTGAGAGTAGTATGACTGTATGAGTGGATTTTGAGTGGTTTGAGCTATTCACAATCGTGGATTTTTAGTGGATATCAAAGGTGTGTTGAAGTGCTGATAAATGTGAGAGAAGTACCGCAAAGAAATGGGTAAAATCAACAGTAATTATATAAGGAAATGAACTTCATCCAATCATCCACCACAGAGTACAGACCCAAAAAACAGATTTTTATAGAAAATTAAAGGCCCAAGAGGGTAAAAATACAATCAGTTTTTAAAAAGGGTGCACTGAGATTCCTTTGAAATCTTCAAGAACCCAGACTCTCTCATAACAAACAGAACCAAATGAGGAATCCCCAGGACCACAGCAATCTGCACACAACCAAAGGAACCATATTTCAGCTTCCATGAACTAACATCACCCACTCACCAGTCCCACTAGGCCACTACATTATAACTGACAGACCCTAACAACAAAAGGCTATTGAGAAGAAGAAGAAAAAGAAGTTGACATTGATAATGAAGACAACTGAAAAAGTGAAATCACACACCATTTTTGTTTTCTCTCCCTCCACATTCTAACAGAGCCCCTGACACCATCTTTTATTTGATCTTCTTCATCCCAACATCTACCTAAGTACATGTTTGTTTTATTTTACACGCACGCTCGCTAGACTGATCACTACCTGCTTCCCCCTCCCTGGCTAACTTTCTCCTCCATGTGCGCTGCAGCGCCCTTAGTGGAGCTGTGATCGATCCTAGCAGGACCAGAATGTCTCCTTGGTCCAGCTGGGGAAGCAGGGAATGACAGCCGCTTCTTTACAGAACTTACTGATCCCTTCTCTGGTGTCTCATTCTTCTCTAAACCTGTTGAGCTTGGGCTTCCCAACCGCGACCTAGCCCTTGCTGATTTTGTGGGTGTCATGTAACTTGGAACTGAAGGCGAGCTTGCAAGGCTCTCGTCATCTCTCACTGAGGACCCTGCAATGCTATGCCTCCTGTGATAGCGCTCTGACTGGATGCTGTATGTACTTCTGGAGTCCTCGTCCCCACCCCAGCCATTTCTTTTTGGGGTTCTCCCCATCGTTGAAGGGGATTGGCGACTAGGAGGTCGGCTGGATTTTTGGGTACTAGGGGAAGGCCTATTGTCCTGGTTGGCATCACGAAGAGTATAAGCTTTGGTGATTTCTCCAACAGACATGGAGGCCCGGCTTGCTGCACTCTTCATGGAGACCCGGTCGTTGTAGTCTGCTGTACTTCGGCTCTCCCATGGCCTTGCAGCCATCCATCGCTCTAACCAACTCCAACCCCAATGGGGATTGCTGGCATCCATGAATGTAGGGTGTGCAGATTTTGAAGAGTTCTTCCACATTTGCTGTTAAAGAAATTTACTATCTGGGTCAGTTTAAGGTCCAAGTTTGATTCAATTATATAAAAAACCAAAAAAGAATGATGGGATATTAAATAGGTTTTTAAATTTACAACTCGATCCCTATTGGTCACTCCAGGGGACTAATCACAACATAATCATAAACTAGATTTCAAAATGCCAACAGTATGCTGCCTATCGATTAAAAAAATTGTAAAGGGAAAGTACGCCACCTGGTGAGAGTATGCATAAGCCAACGCCCTTTCTCTTCTCATGGCAGCCTCTTGTTTCATCTGTAGCTTTGCCTCAACCTGCTCCTTAGATCGGGTGCTATCATTCCATTCTTCTCCCATCTGTCACAAAGAATTTGTTATATAAAAGCAAAGACGTACTAAAGTGTGACTAAGATGGTTTTACGTGAAGAAGGGATATCTGTGTGTGTGTGCGAGAGAGAGAGAGAGAGAGCTAGCAATACAATAAAACTAGAGAGTGAAATAGAAACTAGGATAAAAAACTCAGAGAACTTCACCAGAACACTGCAATTCAGGTGTTCACCACAACAACAACAACAACAAAAAAGAAACAGAAAAATGCACACAAAATTGTGTATTACCCAACAAAGAAAAGCAAGCAGGTGAGAGGATGAAAATAGAAGTGAACCAACCACAATGGGCACAATTGTACAGGAGCACACATAGACAACCAATCTGAACATGATATATTGGGAGAACTTACAGAAGCTACAGAAGCTCTGGCGTTCTCAAGCTCCCTCTCTTGTTTCTGTTGAAGCTGTCGCTGAAGTGCCTGATTCTCCTCGGACATTCTAATCCTTCTTTCACGAATCTGAGACTGCACACGAGCAAGTGTCTGCATGCATCTTAATGTGGTAGTTGCTTGTCGTTTAACAGATTGACCCTGTATCAACGATTTCAACCTCACCAACCCCCTCAAAGCCCGTAATGCCCTTCTCGACTGAAAATCACAAATAATGAAAAAAAAAAAAAAAAACCATTATACATATACAGCTCATTGCCCAAGAATGGATATATTAGAAGTTATGATAATAGATCGTAATTTACTGCTTTTCTAAATTGAGCAGAATACCTTTTCTGCATGCTGTCAATATTCAGTTATAAATGTGAAAGTTGACCTTGAAATGTTATCATTAAAGTTGACAAATGAATGCAAGCAATTAATTTGAGAAGTTCAGATCCTTCACATAGAAGAAAATCAATTAACTACATTGCCTGTCCTATTGAATGAAAGATCCCAAATCTTGTTCCAGTTGAACCAACACCCAAATTCAACTGATTTCCAAGAACCAGATATACCTATGTTTTAAACAATGAACTAATAATCATAAAGTATTGTTCCAAACAACCTCAGTTCTTCTCCATTACAGAAACAAAAAAAGAAATAGACCTTCGAATACATGCATCTGAACCCCTTCAGCACAGTACTTTCGCATTTCATCACAAATTAAAATCTTATTGCCAAAAAGCTAAGTACATGAAGCAAATAGAGGATTACAGAGTACTATAGCCAAAAAAAAACCATACCAAGTGCCCTCGGAATGCCGTCTGAATCCTGATGGCCGCTACCTCCTCCTCTGATTTTCCAGGGTACCGTGGCACAGCGGTAAGACGAACAACCTCTGCGGCAGCCTGAGCAGCAGCAACAGCTGCCTCTGCAGCCATGGCAGTGGCAAGTGCCACGGAGTAAACATGCTTGCTCTGTTCACTCTCAGCCTCTGCTAATTTTACATGCTTGCTCTGTTCACTCTCAGCCTCCACTAATTTTACATCTTTCTTTGGAGCAGCAGGAGGAAGGAGAGGGAGAGGGAGAGGAGGAGGAGGAGGAGGAGGAGGAGGAGGAGAAGGAGGATGAGGGGCAGTGATAACAAATGCAGTTTCTTCGGTGGAAGAAACCACATCAGCATCCTTGTGCTTCCCAAACCATTTTTTCTTTGGCTTCTGAGTTTTCTGCCATTAAAGTATCATCGTTTTGAATTAGCAATTCGTATATTTTCAATATAAGATGATGTTAGATCAATAAAACCATGCAAACCTGATCTTTCTTTTCCTTGGATTCAGCGCTGAGGGCCTTCTTCACTGCAGAAAACCAACTCCCTTTCCTCCCCATTTCCTAGCAGCGCATCCTGGAAACCAAATGAGATCAAATTACACAATAAGTTCTTAAATGAAGGAAATTCAAGTAAAACAAGTAACTGTCATTGAAATTGAACGGAACAAAAAAGAATTTAAGTAACTGTCATTGAAACTGAAAGGGACAAAACAATGAAAAAGGAAACTGGAAAATCAAACTATTCAATGAAATAACCACAAAACCAATACAGGTCAACCCTCAAAAAGTCACAATTTTGGAAGGAAATCTCTATCTTAAATATAGATCTAAAATAAACACCCAATAAACACAATTAATAACTTCCTAATTTGAACGTTTTAAAAACGTTAAAACAATAACAAAACTGCCGACCCAAGAAAGAAAAATGGAGCTTTCCAGTGATGCATTAATGCAAACGCCGAATGGTGCAAGACCCGGATGACAAAATTGCAAAGATCTTCACAAAAACTCCAGACCCATATCAAAAATTCCATTTGGAGCAAAGAGAGAGAGTCACAGAATGACAGAACCACAAATTAATACACACAATTAATAACTTCCTAATTTGAAGTTTTAAAAACTGAAGAACAATAACAAAACTGCCGAGCCACAAAGAAAAATGGGAACTTTCCAGTTCTGCATTAATGCAAACACTGAAAGGTGCAAGACCCAGATGACAAAGTTGCAGGATCTTCACAAAAACCACAAACCCAGATCAAAAATTCCATTTGGAGCAGAGAGAGAGAGAATCACAGAACAACAGAAACCACAAATTAACGACCATGAACTGAACAAATGCATCACAAACCACATGCCAAAACAACAGGACACAATGCAACAGTACCTCTGCCAGAAACTCCCAGATGTGAGTTTAGGGAACTCCCTCCCCGTGAAGCCCAAAAAAAAAAATTCAAAGGAGTTGATGAACACTCGTCTCCTGTGAATAAATGGGGAGAGGAAGAAAGAGAGAGAGAGAGGCCAGATCTTAGGCGAAGAAAGCTTCAACGTTAACAAGTAGTTCACAGGCTTACGGACACGGTAGAGGGGATGGGGGGGGATTAAGGAAAAGCGGGGCTTATTTTAGCAAGAAAACAAAAGCCTCTGCGACCACAACGACCTCGCTGTCTCTGTCGTTCAGTTTTACTATTTTAAAGTACCAGTACCGGTACTAGTAGTTGTTTTTTGTGGATAACTGGATAGTTATCCGCTGCAGCCCGAACCACCACAATTTTATGTTCCCTCCAAACACGGCACGCCTCACAAATTGGATTAGAATGTTTGGACAAATGCTACTTTCACTACTCTATTAGCTACTTTGTGGCATTTCTAATATTAACATTACAAATCCGAGGTGGATTCCAGCAATGTAGATTAATTACTGAGAGTGGTGAATATACTTGTTTGTGTTGGTTTTGTAATTATGTTTAACAATACGTGGTTTTAGTTGAAAATACAAAATCAGTGTAAAAATTGTGGTATAATCTTATTACTATAACACCACCTGATAATATCCTGCATAAAAAAGAGTTTCCATTATTTTTATTTTTTAAGCAACCCATATACTTTTTAAAGGGTTTCTTTACTTTTATTGGTACAAAATCATAGACTTTGACCTTTTAATTTCATATATTTTTATGATAATTCATATATCAAAAGCTTATGATAGAATGACAGCTGCTTGCTGTAGCCTTCTTTTTCAACCATATGGCCATTGGAAAAGAATCATAACTCTATTAGTCTATTGTTCTAAATCTCAAGTAACCACTATGCTTTTTAATTACTCAAAATTCATAACAATGAAAAGTGAAAGCTGACTTTTGAGAGATCGATCAGTTCTAGAGATTGATATAGTTAATTAATCAGTCATTTTTTATAATGGAGGTCACTTTCTTAAATATACATATTTGAGGGTTGAGTAATGTAAACACTAATTAAATTTGGTAACTAAAAATTTGATATTTCATTTATTCAAATATAAAGTTAGGTTTTTTAATATTTTACTCACTTGAACTTTGACTCGTTTTTCATTTCACCACTTAAATTTTTTTTGTTTGACTCGATGTGGCATCTTAAATTTTAAAATTTTTTAATGTCAAACCTCCATCCAAAATTTCAGGGTTTTTTAATTATAAGTCCAAAATGAGAAAAAAAAGTTAAGTCAAACCTCAGCCAATAGAAAATTTAAGTAGAAACCCAAATTGTCCACAAGTGCTCAGTGAAGCATCTGACGAGCGCTCGGTAGCTTGTAGATGCGGGTGCATCTGCTTATGCATCCACAAGCAAAAAAGATGCATCTGCGAGTAAAAAAATGCATCTACAAGCAAAAAAATGCATTTACAAGCAAAAAGATGCACTTGTGAGCAAATGCATCTACATGCATCGAGCTCTCGATAGGCTGCCAAGCCCTTGGTGCCTTACCGAGAGCTTGGTAGTGTAATTTTTCCACTTTGTGTCCTCGTATACGGACATATTGGACTGAAACTTAATTTTTTATTTTGGCTAAGTTTACAGTTAAAATCTTTCAAAAATTGAGTTTATGAGTAATTTATTATAGAATTTATTGGGATAGTTGGCATGAGAATTGCCGGCAATGGACATCATGCGGTGGTGGATGGAGGGAGAGAACATCTAGCATGGGTGGGGGTTGCTCATTGATGCTTTTTTTTTTTTTTTGCCTAACTAGAAAACTAACATAGAAAAACTAAAATACCCTCATTTTTAATAGAAAATGTGACCAAATGTAGTAGAGGTTTGATATTGAAATTTTTTTTTTAAATTAAAGTGTTATATTAAGTCAAATTTTTTATTAAGTATTGAAATGAAAAACGGGTTAAATTCAAGTGAGTAAATTGTTAAAAACTCATAAAGTTAATATGGATACTTTTTTTGTGATAGGGCGGTTTCCTAATATGCATCCATATTTAAGGTTTAAAATCTATGTTCTATATCAAAAAATATGAATTGGACTAGATTCAAATGTCACCATTATACATAAAAGTTCACGCTTAAGATGAATTTCATGTCAAATACTAATATATAATTTTTTATTTTTGTTGGCCAAGTACTAATATACTTTATTATATACACTGACAAATGAACAAAATTAATAAAAACAAGAAAAACTACTTTCTGCAAACACTTGATTAGTTGTGCTACTTGATCATATTAAGGTGTCTGAGTCCCTACCTGTTTTGTCCTGTATGTCCGTTTTAGCATAAGTGTTTGGATAGAATCGGTCCCATTATCCCATAAAAGATGCCCAGTGCCAACAAGGCAACAACTAATATCTTTGTGAGGCCGCGACACAGAATTTTAAAGAGATGAGCTTGTATTTGGGTGGCAACATTGATGATATCACGTGCCAATTACCTTATTTGCACGTGATTTATATATAATACATTATCGCTAGCTATCTGCTTGTCACATGAATTGGGCTTGTTGGAGAATGGAGTGTCCTAGACTCCTAGTCCTAGTAGTCAATTCTCTAACATTGCCATGATAATGCACACGTGTCGTTCGAGGAGTATGGAGGAGCAATAACTAAATCTAATATATAGATTAATTAAGCATGAAGGAATATATTTGGAGTGCACTTTGAGCAACCCCTCTCACTCTCTCTATTGTGAGGTCTTTAAATGATTTCTTTGGAGCTTCAACTAACTACCACCTACATTATTTTGTCAATAATGCTACACAAATCCATGGACCACACCCATATAGCTAGGCTAGCATTGTCCACAAAGTTAAATATTTTCATGATTTCCTCGTGCATTAATTTTTAGCTCTATTTGGGCACCACACAATCAACTAATCAAGGGAGTATTTCCAAAACCCCATTTCAGCTTCGTATATATTCTTCAAAACGAAAACAAAAATAAATAAGCTCTTGGGATTAAAGAGTGTACAATAAGTTAAAGATTAGGTCCTTTCAATATAAACAAAAATAAATAGCATATAATTAAATAATTGGATCATACAAAATGCCTCAATGGGTCACTTAGGTTGTGCACATATTATATTCTAATGGATTAGTTATACTACCACATGGTGTTACGGTCACACACAATAATTTTTCGCTTACACCGACCCCAATTATTGTACAATTAGTATAACATCATGCATATAAGAATTTTATTTTATTTGGTTATCTTGCAAGTTTTCATAGAGGACTTCTATTGAGTTGTAGTGTTTGTTGACAAAAAAAAAGTCTTAATGTTTGCAAGCCGCAATCATATTTAAAGTCTATTTTTCGCCCTTAGTTTAGGTAAGCGTTTTCATTTTTGACTATATTGGAAGAGGTCGAATCCTCAATTTATCGTAATTCTAATATATTTTTTTTACAATAATGCTATATTTATCATATTTTTATACCATATTTTTATACTATTTTATGTGTCATTACTTTACTGGACATGGTTTTTCTTTTTCTTTTTGGGTTTTTATTTTTATTTATTAGTATCTAATATATGAATGTCATGTAAGTTGCCACATAAGATGGTATAAAATTGCGGTATAAAAATGTGGGATATCTAGCACTACTGATTTTTTTACTATCGCCCACAATTTAGACTAAAATAAAGAGGATAAAAGAGTTATAATGTTTGCACGTCACTGAAAGGACCGCAATCTTATTCAAAGTCTACACTTGGGCTCAACCCATACCCATAATTTTGGGTGACTTTTGGGCTGGCCTCAGCCCAAGGCGTATAGCCTTTTAACGGGCCGGTCTCAGCCCAAGGGGCCCGATCCCTCCTCTCTCCCACTGTAATTGGCCCAAAACGTTGTCGTTTCGAATTTAAGGGGAGGGGGGGGGGGGAGACCCAAATCAGGTTAAACGAGGGAAGCAGGTGTGTTGTAACTGTTTGAGGCGCCCGAGCAGAAGCAGCAGCAGCTTTGAGCTTCCATTGTAGACGATACGTAAGCAGAGGCACATATACAACACATTCATGTATAAATTTTTGTGGGTTTATGTTTGTTTTTTTTTAATTTGTGCTTGGAGGTTGTAGTTGCTTACTGAAGTTGATGTGTTTGTATTCAAGTTTGTGTGCGAAATGGGGAAACTGGGGAAGAAGGCCAGGAAGTTTTCGAAGAAGAATCTTCAGTCTGTGCTCAGAAGAAACCGCAAGTTGAATTCTAAGTTCAAAAAGAAAACTTCTAAGAGTAAGCTATTGAAAGTTTGAGACTTTGATAAGTAACTAGCACTTGCTTCTACTAGTCTGTTTTTACTATTGGGTTTTTTTACATTGTTTTCAGAATTTATACATGTTTCTGAGAAACATGGTGTATGCACATGTGAAAGCCTTGGTTTTTGAATGCATGCACTTTTGGGTTTTGTTGGTTTAAAATATGTGTAGTGTTTCCTCCTTATTTGGAGATTGTTTCTTATTTCCATCATTTTTGTAATGGAAAAAATGTTAATTTAATTGTTGTAGGAGATGGGAAAGATAGTGCTAAAGAACAACAGAAGGATGCAACAGAGTTGCCTAATGGAAGGTAAGAAGAGGTGTCATTTGTCTCATTTAATGGTTTTGAAAATTAAATTTTGGGTGTCATATTATATACTTGTGTCTTCCTCTCCTCTCTTTTTAGTTTTTATTTTTATTTTATTTTTCTCCCAATAAGCTTCTGGTTGTTTGGATGGAGGAAGAACTTTGGAGGCCGAGTTTTCCAGCAGTTGATAAGATATTTGGCAGATCTTAAACATCAGAAAAAATTCCAATCCAGAAAACTTTCCTGTTGAATTATTTTCCATTGAAACAAATGGAGCCTAAGTGTTTTTAAAATTCACTATGTAGTATTTCCATTTTATGTTTTTTCTTTAATGACATTATAAGTTTTATAATCTGACATTATAAGTTTTACATAGTGTAACATTATTATAAGGATTGCAGACACATTAATTTTTAAATTTTGTTCCAGAAATACTGAAAGTGAATACATAGAAGTCTCTCCTCTTGATGTGATATTCAGTGAGGATGACAGTGATGTGTTTGGAGATGATTCAGACAGTGACGGGTATCTTTCAGAGGTATTGAAGAATACATTTTCTTGGAAACTCTTCTTAACTTCAGTCACTCTGTTGGGAGTTCTTTGGATTTAAGTTATAATTATTATCTTTTGATTTATGATTAGGACTCAAGTGGTCTGCATCTTGCTCATAGTGAAATTGAGAATTCTCAAGAAGGTGAGGGCATTACTACTATTTCTGTATTTTATATCATTACAATATCAAATTTTCTTTTCTTCTCCCTCCTTTTATATTATTATGAAATTTGTATGCAGGCAATGTTGGTAGTAGTAGTAGTGGTTTATCTGTTCAGAACAGGGAAATGCAATCAGAACTTGCGAAGAAAACAGAACAATTAGACAAATTGAAGGAAAAGGTAATGGCCAGGGTTATTATTTTAAGTACATATTTTGAAGAAGAGTGCTCCTATTACCATCCCATTTTGCTCATGCTACCCACTATCTTACTCCACCTCCTATTAAATTTTTTTGAGAATATAATTTTTTTCCATTTTCCGATGATCATGTTTGCTTGGAAAAATTTCAGGATCCAGAATTTTCTAACTTTCTGGAAAGCTATGATAAGGGGTCTAAAAAGTTCAGAAAACAAGATGTAAGTAATATCTATCGTGACAATTGATATGCTGTGGAGATCTTTGTAGATATGTTTGAGTAAGGGTGAGTCTACATTATGTTTTTCTGCTGTTGGTGTATGACCTCTATTTTGACTTATGTCTAACACGATATAAGATTATATGGTGAAAACTACTTAATTGGTTCACAGAATTCTGCAGTTTCACTGTCACAAAATGCGGCTGTAGACTGGTTAATATCAAAATATTGTAGTTTAGACACTAGTGCTCAACTATTTGATTGCACTCCAATTTTAGTACTTTGAATGGTCAGAACTCTATAAAATTGACATGACATGACATGCTCTGGTGAATGAGAATTCCTCTATAAAATTGTTACCAAAGGCAATTCCTTTTTAATTTTCCATCAGGGTTTAGGGGTGATGTATGAAGTGGATGAGCTTCATGTTGTGAGTTTCATTTGTAGCTGTATAGACATCTGCCGTTTATATTCTAAAGCTACTTTATGTCTGTCATCTCGTTTGGCTGTTTGATTTCCTTTTTTCCCCAAATTATGCACTTGCATGTGACAGGATGTTGATGTTGATGAGGATGAGGCAAGTGATGATGATATGCAGCCAGAGAATGCAGATGGTGTTAACTTTAATGGTGGAAAGTTGTTGACCAGCTCTGCCATTGATTCTTGGTGTCAACTAGTCACAGAACATCAAAGTGTGTCTGCACTTACTAGTCTACTAAATGGGTATCGGGCTGCATGCCACTATGGAGCCAAATCAACCAGGGTTGTTGATGTAGATTCATGGCATGGAATTCAGAACAGTGAAACCTTTTGCAAGATAGTGATGTTCGTGCTTAATGAGGCTGATAATATATTTAGGGGGATAATGGGCATATCAAGCTCCAATTGCAGGAAAGAGAAAAATTTGGAATTGAAGAAGAATTCACAATGGAATACGCTTAAGCCATTGATAAAATCTTATCTGAGAAGTACACTTTTTCTCCTGAATCAGGTTAATGATTCTGAGATATTGGCCTTCTCCTTAGCACGGATCAGAGCATCTTTGACATTTTTTGTTGCTTTTCCTTCTTTGCTCCGCAGACTCATCAAGGTAATTTCCAAATGAATCACAAGATAGTACAAGTTGAATATATGTACAAAAAACGTTTAACCAATATATGAAGCATTGTCCATTGACATTGGTGTTAACATGAAAACGTTATAGATGTTTTACACAGTTAGTATTCGTGCATTTGTTTAAGCATTTTCCATTGGCATTGGTGTTAACATTAAATCATTCGGTATATAGGTGTTTTATTTTCATGCAAGTGCTTATATATATATGGAGGAATCTCTCTCTCTCTCTCTCTCTCTCTCTCTCTCTCTCTCTCTATATCACTCTCTCAAACACACACACTAACAGAGTCCAGTTGTAGCTGGAACTTACTATTTTGAGTGATCTTTATAGTGCTAGTCATAACCGTTACTATATAGCTAAATGATTTCTGTTGTATGTCAATCTTATATCATGCCAAGTCATGTAATCATGTCTAACACTTAAAATTGAATATGCAGATTGCCGTTCATTTGTGGGCAACAGGGAGAGGGACTTTATCATCTTCATCCTTTCTCATCATACGCGACATAGCTTCTGTGTTTCGCTCTGATTGCTTTGACACCTGCTTTGTTAATACATATAAATCCTTCATTGGTCGGTGCCAATTTGTGGAGCCTGTTTTATTTGAACACATACAATTTCTAAGAAACTCCTTTGTTGAGCTATGCTCTGTGGATCCGCAAAAAGCATCTAGCAAAGCATTGGTGTCTATCCAACAACTTTCTAACATACTGCAGCAGGGTCTACGAATAAAAAAGAAGGTAGGACATTAGTTCAATCTTCTTGGTTGCTTGTTTCCTTAAGTTCAGACAACAAATTTGTTGCTCTTTCGAGTTAAATGTTTATGTGTGTGTGTGCATGTGTATTTTTTTATGAGAAATCATTATGTTTCAAATGTAGAGGTGACATTCTCTGAACTTCTGCTTGAATTTTTCTGGGCAGGACGCTGTCAAGAAGATATGTGGTTGGCAGTACACTAGTTGCATTGATCTCTGGGTTATGTTTATATCAGCTTACATACATGATTATGATCTTCAGCCGTTGCTTTTTATGATCACTCAGATTATAAACGGGGTGGCTGTCTTGTTTCCTGGACCAAGATATTTGCCTTTAAGAATCAAATGCATTCAATGGTTGAATCATCTCTCTTCTTCCAGTGGCATTTTCATTCCTGTTGCCTCTTTGGTGTTGGATATTTTGGAATATAAAATCGGCAAGGATGGCGGGAAACCTGGAAAAGAATTCAATATTTTATGTTCCGTACAGGTTAGGATTCAGTAATGTTACTGATAAAACATATGCTTGCAATTGGGTTATGCAACTCTCTCTGATTTACTTATCTAACATCGTGATGCAAGTCAATACTTTCAAGTTGGTTGCTGGCATCAATAAATTCTGTATAGCAAAAGATCTATTGCATTTTGATTATTATTTTGATTAAATATTTTTGGTTTCAGTTGCCAAAGCATTGGATAAAATCAAGGAACTTCCAAGAACAGTGCGTTTTATCTGCTATTGAATTGCTTTCAGAGCACTTTGCTCAGTGGAGCCATCATATTACATTTCCTGATCTGGCTACTATTCCACTTATCCGCCTGAGGAAGTTTCATGAGATAACTACTATAGAGAGTTTCAGGCGTGTAATAAAGCGTTTTATTGATCAGGTACTACTTCTCGACAAAGGAATTTATTTTCTAGATGTATGCCTACTTGAGACATAGCTGTCTTATCTACTAGCTTCCTCCTGAAAAAAGATATGCTTAAAGGCTTTAGCTCATTAGAAACTTTAGGGAAGCTGTGCAGTCCCAATATTACGGCTCTCAAGTTGAAATTCAGTCTGTACTGGTCAACCATCTTGACAATCATAATTTCCGAAGTTTTATGTGATGAAAACTTGAATATAACAATTATATGGCAAATTGTGTCTGCACTATTTGAACATTACAGATTAAGGAGTTCCATGCCAATCCTGCTATATTTGGGGGACTTTTATTGTCCAGATGTATCAGGCCGAATAAAAATCACTAATTTATTTACTTTTTTTTTTTTTTTTTTATGTGAAGAATTAACTCCAAACCCCTCCCTAATTTATGTGACCCACTCAATAGGTGTACCTCCATGCTACGCTGTATTTAAGAATCCATGGCTGGTAACCTAATTAATGGGATTAGGTATAATCTTTGTGATGTGACAAGAAAAGCTGTGATTTTTGCACTGCAGGTTGAGCAAAACATTGAATTTGTGCGGAAGAAGAGAGATGAGGTGCCTTTTTCACCGAAAGATCAACAATCTGTAGAATCATTTCTTCAGGTTTGCACTCTTACGGTCAACTTTTTGGGGATCTGATGAATGCAACTTGTTTTTGATCTGTTGAATGGTTAACATGCAGCTTGAAAAGCACAGTAGCAATACTCCGTTTACACAATATTATAAAAGCATCATGGACAAGGCTGCTTCGAGAAATTCGGCTTTGATTGAAAAGGTGCAACACGCCTAACCTTATTTTTGTTCTTTTTTTCAAACTTTTTTTTTTTGGCTGGGTATGGCACCTTGAATGTTAACTATGGGGGTAGTCTAGCGATTGCATAATGACATTAGGCAGAATCAACAATGAACTTTCGGCTTTTAATGAGCTGATTGAACTATCCCAGCCCCCTCTTTATTATTATTTTTTTTTTACAGAACACATGATTGTGCATTTGTGCTAGTTTCTTGCTAAATTTGTTTTGGCCATAGTTCAGATTTAGAAAGAGACATGTTTTGCAAACTCTCATCATTTTTCATTCTTGTAATGGTACTTGTTGCAGTTCTCTAAACCAGAGGAAATTAAAAAGAAAGCTCAAAAGAAAATACAAGGGCCTCAAAATGACAGGGTGACTCAGGGTGTAAATGGTAGACATTCAGAGAAAAGAAAAGGCAATGTGACTACTGATTGTGGCAGTGAAGCAGAGAAGAGGATAAAAGAAACCGTTGAATGCTAAATTGTTCGAAATGATCAATTTCTGGGCCTTTATCAGTTTCACTTAGCAAATTTTGATCCCATTGATAATTTTATTTACAGTTTTGATGTACTCATGTAAGCTTATAGATACCTTATTACAAAACAGACATACCAAGGGATGTGACTTCAAATCTCTGGAATGCACTGGTACTAGGTCGCCAGGAGAAACAAAAACTACTCATAATAAAGTCAAAGGATGTTGAAAAAAACAAAAAAAAAAGTAAAATAGAAAGGCTTAATTATTTATAAGTTTTTTTGTTCTAGATTATCAATTATAATTTACATTCGTGTCCCATTTTACTTTATTCCGTCAACAATTCCGTTAAAAATACTGACTTGGTCGTTAATCGTTATTGATGACATGGCGCGCTAGATGTGCGCCATGTGTCACATTTTTTCTTGTATTTTTTTTATTTTCCTATTTTTATGAACTTTAAAAATTAATTAAAAATAGCTCCGAACTCAGAAAAATATATGAAAAATTCCTACGGACTCGTCTTGACTAGTATTAATTTACTATAGAGTCAAAATATCAATTTTTCCTCTAAAAATTTTCAGAAAATTTGGAAAGTCCAAATTTATTTCTAGAAAATTAAAATACTCTAAGTTTCTTTAGAAATTCATAAGATAATCTCCCGAACTCTAAAAAATATGAGGTCTGCACCGTTAGTTTTCTAAAACTAACAATACATTACTCGTGAACACTTGCTACCCAAAAGACCCCTCGATTTTAGAGGAAAACAAATTTTCCTCTATAAAATAAATTCAAGAAAAATTCTAAAATTTACGTAAAGTCTCGAAATAATTCTCTAAAACAGGCTTTTAGTAATTTTCAAAATATTTTTGAAAATTCGTCCGAGAGTTTATGAAAATTCTAAAATTTATTTAATAGAGGGAAATTTATTTTAATTTTTTAGAAATAGATTTGGATTTCCCAAATTTTCTGAAAATTTCTAGAGGAAAAATTGGTATTTTGACCTCATAGTAAATTAGTACTAGTCAAAACGAGTTCGTAGGAATTTTCTGTGTATTTTCTGAGTTCGAAGCTATTTTTAATTAATTTTCAAAGTTTATAAAAAAAAAAAAAAAATCCGAAAATAAAAGTAAAGATGTAACACGTGGCACACATCCAGTGTGCCACGTCAGCAATAACGGTCAAGTCAGCATTTTTAACGGAATTGTTGACGGAACAAGGTAAAATGAGACACGGATATAAGTTATAAGTGGTAATCTAAAATAAAAAAAATTTCAAGTGCCAATATGGAAACAAGGAATAAAATTTCGGGTTTCGAAGAAATTTCGATGGAAATTTCGATGAAAATTTCGACGGAAATTTCGATGGAAATTTCGACGGAAATTTCGAAGATTTTTAAATTTCAACAAAAATTAGACGGAAATGACGGAAATTACTATCAAAATACGGAAATTTTGAATGAAACTTTACCATATGTTTATTTAACATATTATCTACTAAATTTATAAAAAAAAATTGAATAAACCAAATTATATAGTAGGTTTTATGTGATATAAGATGAATATAATGCACGCTGGAGACAAATACTGTTAAATAAAATTAGTATATTATTTATACTATATAATCTATACACTAAACCCTATGTATTTTATAATCTATATTCTTGTTTAGGTTATGATATATGATATTAGAGTTTAGACCCTTTAGGGTATTTTAAATTATTTTTTATATAGAAATATATTATAGTTTACTAGTTTAGGGTTTAAAAACAATTAAATAAAACTCCAAAATGGTCAAACGAAACTCCAAACTATTTTTTTTCTTTACAATTGCCCAAAGGCCTCAAACCCTAATAAATCCTAAACCATTTATTTTTTTTTCTTTTTTTTCTTTCCTTTCTTTTCTCTTTTTTTTCTTTTTTTTTTTCTTCTTTTTCTTTCCTTTCTTCTCTCTTTTTTTTCTTCTTTTTCCTGTCTTCTCCAGTTCTCCCCGAGTCTGCAGTTCAAGGCTTCCAGCTCCATTGTTTTTTTTTTTTCTCTCTCTCTCTCTCTCTCTCTCTCTCTCTCTCTCTCTCTCTCTCTCTCTCTCTCTCTCTCCCCTGCCATCGCATCTCTCTCCCTCGATCTGCCGCTGCCGCTGCCGCTGCTCTGCCTCCCCCCGCCACGCCTTCTTTCTCCCTCGACTGTGTAGGTGAGGTAAGTTGATTAGCTGGGATATTGGGTTGTTGTGGAGCTGTGGAGGTGACGAAATTTCGCGAAATTTTGACGAAATTTTTCTGAAATTCAAAAAATTTGGCTGTTAGGGTGTTTAAAATTTCGCCTGAAATTTCGAATATTTCGCCGAAATATTTCGAATTTTTGTCGAATCAATGTTAAAATTTCGGACCCCTTCAAAATCGAAATTTTAGACAAAATTTCGCCGAAAATTTCAAAATTTAAACCCTTGTATGGAAATGAGTTATAATTTTTTGTGGTAAATCGATAATTAAGCCAAATAGAAAGACATATGTTTTTCTGATTTCTTTTTATGGTTGACTTATATTTTTCTGATTTCTTTAATGGTTGACGTCAGTCTATTTTATTTCTAGTTTTATATTTTCTTATGATAATATAGATTATAGGTGCCTGGGAATTGCCGAATTTGGAGTTTGGGACCCATTTGCTTCTATTTTAACTGTTTTATAGTCGTTCGTTCTAGAAAGGAACTTACAAGGGAAAATGACTTTGGGCCGGCATTTTCCTCTCGTTGCCTAAATTGAAATTCTTTCTTTTAAAAATTTAAAAAATGTATTTATAATTAAATTAAAGTTAGTGCTAAGGCTACTTGGCGTAACTATTCCAGGACATGAAAACCACTAACTTTATGTTTATTTAATTATATTAAAATATTTTTATAATTCTTATTTAGCGTATTTAAGCACGCATAACGGCATAACGCGTTGTCTGTAAATCTTTTAAACCCCTTAATTGGGCTTCACGATTGTTTTATTTTATTAATTTGGTGAAAAGATCTTTACATCAAATACGGAAACACAGTACGGACAAAATGCAGAATGCAGGACTTTTATAGCATCTAACTAAATTGAGAAGATTCTATATATGTGAGGAGTAAATGCAAAATAAAACATTTCGGGCTTTTGTGCTAATGGGTCTAAATGATATAACAGGTGATATGTTAGCATTTTATTTCTTACGGATAATTGAGGTTCAAGGTGTGTCGAAATTTACTAACTAATAGTTAGTGATATTTCATTTCAAGTTCGAGAATGCACAATATGTTGTCTTATATAATTTTGTGTAGGTGCTTATGAAGATTTTTTTAGATCTCTTCACTTATTATTAATTAATCTTGAGTTAGATGTTTTAATTTTTTTAATAATATCAGAGCAAGTTTACTCACGTGTAGTGCATAGGCATATGAGACTATGAAATTTTATTTTATATTAGAAAATTACAGTATTGTCAAGTAGTTTATAAAATATCAAGTCACTCCTCCTATTACCAATTGATTTTAAGTTAAATGTCTAAATTCCTTCACAAATCCCTCTTCCCATATTACAAAAACACATACAACATCATTTTAGAAGTATAATATTGATCATGTATTGCTACCATATATTATTTTGCTTGGAAGGATGATTGGATAGAGAAGGGTTAATTGAATCTCAGCCCCTCAATCACCATTGCTAGACATATATGGAAGAAAAAGCTAATCATAAGCATATATTCTCTGTTTTGAGGTAGTAATATATAATCATATTGATTTCCTCAACAAAAAAAAAAAAAAGTTAAAAAAAATCGAACCCAATATTTAAAAAATGTCCTTGAGAGAGTCCCTAACATCTCCCCTCATGATTTTCTTCTTCTACCCTCCCCTGTATACAAACCCCCAACAAGAAGACAATCGCAATCCCATAGTCAAACTTGACTTGCAAGCCAATGGCAGGCACCGCCACGTGTACTTAGCTAAATGAAGCTCCCTTTACGACGGCGTTTGGCTGACTGCTACACCCCAGTGACCCCACAGCTCTCAGCATCCCCCACAACCCCTTGGCCTTTGCTCTGCTCCTCCCCTGCTCACCATCCTTCCCCATTAGCCCATCACTCCCTTCACAACCCGACCCGAACATGGTGGGTGGGGTCCGCCGGCTCTGCCTGCTTTTGATGTCTCCTAGCTCCATCTCTGTGGGAAACCTCGCCATTCCAAACATCAACAAGTACCACTTGGACTTCGATGGAGTACTCGACAAAACAGAGACATAGCTACTTTTCGATGTCGTGGAATTCATTGCCTTTCCACTTTTGGACGAACACTTTGTTGTTGTTTTGTTGAACGAGTACGACTTCCATGATCGGAAGATGTCCTTTTTGGATGACGATGAAGTGATGCGTTTTGGGTTGGTTTCTTGGTGGTTGGTGTTGTTCTGGGCTTTCTTCTCCGGAAACTCTTTGTAGGGGATGAGTTTCCCACAGAAGATTATGTCTTTTCCATCTGATGGGTACGTGGAGGCTGTGAAGTCTTCGCTGAAGAACTCAAAGAAATTGTCCTCATCATCGAAGGAGGAGCTTCGAGTTGGATCATAGTCTTTGGAGAAGTTTTGATCATCCCAATTGGCTGAGTCACTGTGAGTAGGAAGATCGCAAAGAGAGAGTGTTTCCTCTGCTTCATATGGATCTTGGTGTTCAAATTCTGTGTAGTTGTTGTGTTGTAGCACTTCGTCTTGGGCAATCATTTTTGGGGTACAAAGATGGAGATCACAAGGACCGAAGCTGCTTGAGCAATTAATATCAAATTGTTGTTGTTGGGTGTGGAGAGAGAGGAAGAAGCACTCATTGTATATATAAGATAAGATCATTGGGTTTAATTTGGTAGGGTAGATGGGGATGGCTTCTAGATGGAATGTACTAAAGGAAGTAATTAATTATGAGTTAATAAATGAGAAAAGTCTATGATTAAGACGGTGTGAGACTACTTATTACTGTATGATTTACTTGGTATTCTAGAAGAGCATGCAGGCAGAGGAAGGCTAGCTAGCAGGTGAGCCTCTTGAGTCTGAGACGTGGGGTCTGTTCTTGTAGCAGCATAGTCTTCTAGATGGGTTCAATGGGCTTTTTGCCTCTTGGGTTCTTGTTTTGGATGTTAGTGTTTGCTGTTTTGTGGGGGCTGCTTTTTCTTGTTACTGTTGAGAGTAATGTGGAGCAATGTCCCACATCGGAAAACTAGAGCTTAGCATATGTGCTTATAAGTCTTGGGCCTCTCCACCCATTACCAATTGGTTTTGGGTTGGATACTCTAATTCTATCATAAGAGTAATGTGGAGCAATGTCCCACATCGGAAAACTAAGGCTTAGCATATGTGTTTATAAGTCTTGGGCCTCTCCACCCATTGCCAATTGGTTTTGGGTTGGATGCTCTAATTCTATCATGGTATCAGAGCTTGGTTATCCGCGTGTAAGGTCCAACGGCCACACGTGCTCCCACGTCACCCAATACAATTTGTTCACGTGTAAGGCTCAAAATATCGCCACACGTGCGGGGGCGTGTTGAGAGTAATGTGGAGCAATGTCCCACATCGGAAAACTAAGGCTTAGCATATGTGTTTATAAGTCTTGGGCCTCTCCACCCATTGCCAATTGGTTTTGGGTTGGATGCTCTAATTCTATCATGGTATCAGAGCTTGATTATCCGCGTGTAAGGCCCAACGGCCACACGTGCTCCCACGTCACCCAATACAATTTGTTCACGTGTAAGGCTCAAAATATCGCCACACGTGCGGGGGCGTGTTGAGAGTAATGTGGAGCATGGGAAAACTAAGGCTTAGCATATGTGTTTATAAGTCTTGGGCCTCTCCACCCATTGCCAATTGGTTTTGGGTTGGATGCTCTAATTCTATCATGATATTCCTTGGTTATGCTCCTGGTTACAAAGGCTTTATTTGCTTTGACCCCACTACTACACGAATTTATGTGTCTAGGCATGTTTACTTTGATGAAACTATATTTCCTTATAAAACTCTCAAGTTTATCTCTCCATCAACTGCTTCTTCATCCTCAGATCCTATTGTTCTCTCCATTTCTTTGCCTTTATCACCATCAGTCTCTCTTTCTCCAGTTTCATCACCAGCCTCATCCCCAGATTTATCACCTTCACCTGAGCTATCCACTCTTGCTGCTACTCAACCTACTACAGACATGTCTCATGCTGCTGGTAATACTTCTTCTTCTTCTTCTTCTTCTGCTCTTGTTCCATCTGATTCTATTATTAATACTAATCCACCCTTCCCATCACATCTTGTTGAGCAATCTATTTCATCTACTGCCAATAAACATGGCATGCAGACCAGATCAAAATCTGGTATTTCCAAGCCTAAGGTTTATATAGCTACGTCTTGTCCTGATTATTCTACTACGGAACCTTCATCTTTTGCTATAGCTTCTCAACTTCCTCAGTGGCAAGTAGCTATGCAGGAGGAATTTTCAGCCTTGCAGAAACAAGGAACATGGCGATTAGTTCCTTTACCTCCACAGAAGAATTTGGTAGGTTGTAAGTGGGTGTATAGGGTGAAGAAGAATCCTGATGGTTCTGTTGCTCGACATAAGGCCAGATTGGTTGCAAAAGGGTTCAGTCAGGAACAAGGGCTTGATTATGAAGAAACATTTAGCCCTGTGGTAAAGCATGCAACTGTGAGAGTGGTTCTTTCTTTGGCGGCTCAATTTAAATGGGAACTCAGGCAATTGGATGTCAAAAATGCTTTTCTGCATGGCATACTGCAAGAGGAAGTCTATATGTCTCAACCACCTGGTTTTGAAGATTTGGTTCATCCTTCTTATGTTTGCAAGTTAGAAAAGTCTTTATATGGACTCAAGCAAGCTCCAAGAGCATGGAATGAAAGATTTACCAGTCACTTGCCTAGTCTTGGTTTTCATTCATCATATGCAGATTCTTCATTGTTTATTAGGTGTATTGGATCTTCTCTGGTTATTCTTCTATTGTATGTGGATGATATCATTTTGACTGGCAATGATTCTACAGCAATTCAAGACGTTACAACTCAACTGTCTCAGGAATTTGAGATGACCGATCTTGGAGCTCTCAATTATTTTCTGGGGCTTCATATTTCTTCTTCTAATTCTGGCATCTTCTTACATCAACACAAGTATGCTAAGGAACTTCTTGCCAAGGCAGGAATGGCTGATTGTAAACCAAGTTCCTCTCCCTGCTTGCCTAATGTTAAGTTGGTTCAAACTGATGGTGTTCCTCTTGCTAATCCTGCAGCTTATAGAAGCATTGTAGGCGGTCTGCAATATCTCACTTTCACCAGACCTGATATTGCATTTGCTGTTAACACAGTGTGCCAATTCATGCACATTCCTACAGATCTTCATGAAAAGGCTATCAAACGTATACTCAGATATATCAAAGGTACTCTAGACTTTGGGATTCAGTTTAGACCTGGACCACTTAATCTATCAGCATACAGTGATGCGGATTGGGGTGGTGACCCTAATAACCGAAGATCAACCACAGGTTATGTTGTATTCCTTGGATCAAATCCTATTTCTTGGTGTTCAAGAAGGCAACCAACTGTTTCAAGGTCATCTACTGAGGCAGAATATAGAGCCTTAGCAGTCACAGCTGCTGAATTAGCTTGGATCAGACAGCTGCTTTGTGATTTGCATGTTTGTCTCTCCTCACCTCCTCTGCTTCATTGCGATAATTTGTCAGCTATTGCTCTTTCATCAAATCCAGTCCTTCACTCAAGAGCAAAACACATTGAAATCGACTACCATTTCGTTAGAGAGAGAGTTCAAAGAGGTGATCTTCAACTTGAATTTGTGTCAAGTTCAGAACAGCTTGCAGACATTTTAACAAAGGCACTTTCCTCTCCTTTACTTCGATTTATGAGAACCAATCTCATGCTTTGTCCTCCAGACAGACATGAGATTGCGGGAGGATGATAAGAATAGCAACTAATTAAGTTAGTCTGGTCAATGTTGTTGACTGGTGACTCAGCAGCTGTGCCAGCTGTGTGGCTGTTATGATGCTGTTATGATGTTGTTAGAGATGATGGTTAGTTGTATTAGTTGGTTGTGCTTGTTATCCACTTTTAAAGCCTTATATCATAAACAAGTTACAAACCAAAACCGTTCAGTGCATATTCCTTGGTTATGCTCCTGGTTACAAAGGCTTTATTTGCTTTGACCCCACTGCTACACGAATTTATGTGTCTAGGCATGTTTACTTTTCTCTCTCTTTTCTCTCTTCTCTTTCCTTCTCTTTTTCTCTGTAACCAAACACTTTGCTTAACCATGGAAGATTATCATGGTATCAGAGCTTGGTTATCCGCGTGTAAGGCCCAACGGCCACACGTGCTCCCACGTCACCCAATACAATTTGTTCACGTGTAAGGCTCAAAATATCGCCACACGTGCGGGGGCGTGTTGAGAGTAATGTGGAGCAATGTCCCACATCGGAAAACTAGAGCTTAGCATATGTGCTTATAAGTCTTGGGCCTCTCCACCCATTGCCAATTGATTTTGGGTTGGATGCTCTAATTCTATCAGTTACCACGTGGTTGCTGGTTGATTCTTTTTGGGTCAACATAGATTAAGGAGGCTCCTATGGCCTATAGGGACCTGTGGTTCTGTACCAATACCAAGATGATGTGGTTTATTGATTTTATTATGTAATTTGCACATTAAATATGAGTTTTTTGTTGTGCAACTTGTATATGCAGGTCCCACTTTGATAGCAGTATGCCACCTCATCTTTTGGCCTGAGTAATATATAAACAAACAAATAATTTTCAGCTCTTTTCATTAATCTTCTTCTTTTAATTTGAGTTGTAGTATTCTATTTTTTTTTAGATAATTAGACTTAGATTTTTTAGAAAAATAGTTTTTAAATGAAGACCAGTTGGGGGTGTTTTAAAATTTATAAGAAAACACTTTTAATTCATAATAAAGTCATTCTCTGATTTGAAGGGTATTTCTCCCTATTTGAAGGATATTTTCCCTCTTAGGGTGTAGTGTGGGATTTTGTAGAGGCTGCATATTAGATTTTAACTCCAAGATTTTGGGAGGAAAAAATAAAAATAAAATGACTTAATTAAAAATCCTAAATCACTACCGGTCTTAGTTTAAGAAAAACTCATAAAATGAACTATACTCTAAGTCTTCTTTTTCTTTTTCATGGTAAGAAGTATTATTATATCTTTCACTTGTCAGTTTTAAAAATTAAAAATTTTGCTCTTTGGTTCACTTGTAAATTAAATTACTCTATACGAGTCAACTATAATCTTGACATGCTCAAATTGAGTTCTTATACATGTATACATTTGATCAACTCAGTCTTAATCTCAACTGTTATGGTTTTATTTTCGACATTGTTAACTCTTTGGACAATTCAGTCATTTCACAACTCAAAAAAGTCAAAATTGTAGACGCTTCATTAAAATAGGTCATTTTATGAAATTTCCGGCCTTTTTTTTCAGTAACATTTTTTTTTCCGTAATTTGAGGTGATCATCACCTTATGCATTTGGTGCAGAGATCGATATTAACCCTCCTTTAACTACCATTGAAAAACACCATTAATTTGCATTCGGATCTTTGCAAATTAATAAGATTTTGCATGTAGAATTTAATTTGCTACCAATACTCCCATCCATTCAAAATATGGAGAAACATTATTTCCAGAACAAAAATTATTAATTATGGTCAAAACAATGTACAATCACACTTAATTACTCTGATCATCATAACTTTTTTTTTTCAATTTTGAAGAAAAAACTAAACATGTTCTCATTTTAAAAAGGAACTACAAAATATAATTTTATTAGGGGAATCAAAGTTTGATTGGTTGATTTTTGTAAATAGTTCCCAGAAGATATATATGACAATGAGAGACTTAGGTGTCTTGAGAATACTACATCTGATATCTCTCTCTCCCTCTTTCTTTTTCTCTCTCTTTCTCTCTCTCTCCTCTCATTTTTCTCTCTTTCTCTCTCTGCTATGACACCAGCCTGTTTCTATCACGGGGACATACAAATTATTCTATATGACAGTTAATGTGAAAATGAATATTCAAAGATGTGTTCATAAAAAAAAAAAACAAAAACTATTATACTATTCTACTATGGGAGGTGATTTTCACACTTCTTTTTTCTCCATTTGCACTCCTTCTTATTTCTTTAAATTTTGTATATATTTTTATTATTTATTTTCCACATATACCCTTTAGCTTTTAATTATATAATGTCATATATGCAACATTAAATCCTACACATTTAATTTTTTAAAATTATCATAATAATATGTCTATTTCTATAACTCTCTTTTAAAAAAGAAGAAAAACTTATGTAATTCTCTATACTTATGTTCGTCTTCTTGATATATAGTACATTTAGCTCTCTTTTCTTATTAGTTATCATGCGACATTTATTTTTTTTAAGATCAAATATGCTACAAATTAGTAATGGTTGCTATGGGAACATTTTTCTTGGCAGTGTCAAAAGACCCAAAAATGAGAGAGTTGATTAATTGAAAACCCCAATTAATTTCATAACACAAAACTCATCATCAAAAGAAGAAGAAGATACATAAATCATAACCCTCATGAAGAAAAAAAAAAATATGACAAGCTAAATATTTTCCTAATGGAAGTATAGAATGATGATTGAAAGCACGTACAAGACTGGTTCACATAAATCATGACTCTCATGAAGAAAACGAAAAATATGACAAACAAAATATTTTTCTAATGAAAGTATAAAATAATGATTGAAAAAGACTGGTTCACAAAAGAAAAAAAAATAGCTCAGAAGACAAAGAGATGCAATATGAAAAAGATACAACGAAGGGGAGAGAAAATTACTTATTTTTATTTTTTTAATAACGATGGAGAATTTAAGAAAAATAATCATTACTGAAATATAATTAAAATAAAAATTCAACAATCATAAAGGGTATATTTGAAAAAATATATGATAAAAATATACAAAATACATTAAAAAAAAAGATAAAGTGCAAACGAAGAAAAAATGAGTGCAAAAATCGCCGCTCATTCTACTATTAAAGTCCAAAATCGGTGGTACCGTGGTAATGTCTTTTTGTTTGGCTTTACCGTAAAATTAGGGTCTGATTTGTCATCTTTCGATCTTTACGTGTGGAAAATGCGAAAAATTACATCACTCTCAGAGAAAGGGACTCGCTAGTCATTACTCATTAGTCAAGCTTGGGAATCAAATTCAAAGCAGCCGAATGTCCCAGTGAAGCAAGCAAGTCCTTCAGTTCAACCTTTTTTACTAGTAATTTGTTGATCAACTTCAACTTGTTTACTGGGTTTTAACTTTTAACTACTAATTAATGCATCAATTACGTGGTCTTCAAGATACTTCTAGTAGATCAATTTTCAGTCGATTCAAGTCATTCAACATCGTTGCTTTTGCTTGGCCAATAAAAAACAAAAAACACATCGTTGCTTTTGGGAACCTAATCTCAGTCGTTCATGATGAGTAATGTTAATTGTACGTAACAACATTTGCCGATCATACAGCCTTTATACACGAGAGAAAATGTCAGTACAAATAGCATATTCCATAATATTCCATAATATTTTTTTTGTCTTTAATAAAAATAACGTTCGTTGAATTTAAATACTAAATTTTAATAATTTTTTAGTTTAGATATTAAAATATAATAGCATTTTAGATTAAGTATTAGTTAAAAAGTCAAATATAATAATATAGTAAAGTGTATTATAATTCACAAATATTACATCATATGCCAGTACAATAAAATAAAAAATGGTCAATTACAAATAATTTAATAAAAAAAAATTAAATTTGTGTTTGACTGCTACGCAGCAAAACGGCTTAGAGTTTAGCTTCCAGGTTTTGGACTCTACCCAAAATCGAAGACTTAAACCATAAGCCATAAGCTCCGGAACTCTAATTCTAAACGCTAAACCCCATTTATATACCCTACACCTCATTTCTATACCATAAATCACATTTCTATACCCTAACTAAATTAAGGACAACGTTATAATTTTATGCTCACTAGTACAATTTGACTACGTTAGCCAATTTTTAAGACAATATAAAAAGCCTCAAGAACAAAAAGGTCAAATGAAAATGCCCAAAACAAAATGGCCAATATGTTTATGACATAATCTAAAAAACTATATTTAAATTTGGTAATCCAATTGAAATATTATATGGTCTTCATACTATTTTAAAAAATTATTAGGATTGAATATTTAATCCTAATTTTCTAATAAAAATATGGTGTATAATATGATTGATAATATTTTTCTCGTCTTTATACAAAATATGGTGTATAATATGATCAAAATATATGTACATTAATTCATCATAGGTTCATATAGTTTTATGCAGGCATGGAGTGAGTCAGGGTATGATCGAGTTGCATTCGTTAGAGCTTAGAGAAGTTAGGTTGGGCTAAAATAATATAATCCATATAGTTGTTAGGTAGAGTATCACCGTATCATGAATTTTTATATAATATAATTAGATATAATTACACTTAGGTTTTTTAGAAAAATAATTTTTAGATGAAGACCGACGGTGTTTTAAAATTTAGAAAAAAATCCTTTTAATTTATAATAATTTATAAGAAAATCATTTTAATTCATAATAAAGTCATTCCCTAATTTGAAGGGTATTTCCCTTTATTTGAATGGTATTTCCCCTCCTAGGGTATAGAGTGGGCTATGTAGAGGCTGTATATTAGGTTTTAACTTAGAGATTTTAGACGAAACTCAAAATCTTGGAGTTAAAACCTAATATAAAGCCGTAAAAAAAAAAAAGGATTTAATTAAAAACTCTAAATCACTACCGATCTTATTCTAAAAAAAGACTCATAAAATAAACTGGACTCTAAATCTCCCATAAAATTATTTTATATAATATATTTATTATCTCTATTTTTCGTATATATCAAATAATTTATCACATATCACATGTATAATGAGAGAAATAAGTAATAGGAAAGTTTTTTCCGGTGATTTTTTCTATCATGTATATAAATTGTTGTCGATTGTAGACGTAGACGGTCTCACATTTTAATTACTAGATATTAATGATGAACAGTCACCGTACACGTGGAAGATTGTTATAAGCAAAATAAACCTGATGATATACCAGGCCTGGTCCATGCACGTACGTACTGACAGTCAATGAGCATGAAGAAGACTTAAGCCTTAGAATATATTTCTTGGTTAGCAAGCCAAACCTGCTTCTTAGTACTTTCAGGCCCACCTAGCTCAGCTCTGTCTACCACAGCATTGTTCTTGTATTAATTCATCTTATAAATAAATAAGAGTTAAATATAAAAATGATTCATGAACTTTACAGTGAATCTCAATTTAGTCCACTAACTATAAAAAGTGTCAATTTAGTCCACGAACTTTCTAAGTTATATCAAACCAGTACAAATGTTAATTTTCATCAAAAAATTAACGGAATTAATCACATGAAAATGTGATGAACGGACTAAAATGTCTTTAAAAATGCGGTCACTTGCTGTGCACATGACTAGTTTTCGTTAAATTTTTTTAAAAAAGTTAACATTTATACTGCTTTGGTACAACTTGAAAAGTTCGTGGACCAAATTGACATTTTTTATAGTTAGTGGACCAAATTGAGATTCACTGTAAAGTTTATGTATTATTTTTGTATTTAATTCAATAAATAAATATATATATATGTATATATATATATATTTATATCACTTCGAGAAGCATTATAATAAGTCAAATTTTGGGAAGGAGATCAACAGGTGAGAGAGGTCATCAGTGACCGCACACGTCACACCAGACAACCCCCAACCATATATATATGTGGTGTGTGTGGTCCATTAATTCCATCCATGTATGTATGTCGCCATGTACAGATGTCCTATACTGCCAATTAAGGTATGCAAAACGACATGCAAGTTGACTGTGAAAAAAACTTGTAGTTGTGGCTTTCGATCTTCTTTTATTACTTTTTTGTTTAATGGTAGGGTTGAGCCCATGGAATAGAAAACTAAAGGTTGAACTTTGAAGCCATAGACATATGTCTCCCAAGTTTTCCTACTTGTTTTCTTTTTTCTAGGGAAATTATAGGCTGCTAATTAATTAATGCTGATCGGGGGATGGTGTTAGTTCTGTTTTGTTTATGATTTCTTCTAGAAGCAGATCCGAATAAATTAAAAACAAATGTTTTCTTCTCGAGGAAATTGGAAAGATGTATCCAAATTTATAGGAAGATATTAATTAATCATCTATTGCCAAATATATATTATGTTGAAAATTATAAATCAAGACTCTACCTTTTAGATTCACGGTCTCTTAGATTTGATGAAATTACACGCACACCCTTTGCATTAATTACTTTTGTTAGAAGTTACTTTTTGACCATCTTTTATTTTAGAATTGTTTTTTTTACTCATCTTGATAACATCTAAACTAACAAGTGATTTTTATTTTGGAAATATAAAAAAGACATTTCTAAAGTCAAAGATACTCAAAAAATAACTTATGTCAAAGGAATATGATGAAATATGATGAATTGAGATAGTATTTTGTAAATACGTAACTAACGTATGGCATAAGATGTGTGTGTAATTTCATCAAACCTGAGGAGCTATACTATAAGTGAAATTATCCTTATATATATTGTGAAGTTTATGCATCAAAAGCTACATATTTTGAATTTTAGTTTATGTTTAATGAGAAATTTTTGTATGTGACTATAACACCACATAATATGCTAATGTCGTGTTATTACATACTCACATTATAATATGTATACAAATTATTAATATCTAAAACCTTAAACCTTAAGCAAAATTGTACGCATGTTATAATTTGAGTAGATTAGTAATATTACGTCAACATGTCACGTGGTATTACGATCAGATCACATACAAAAAAAAATATTCACATCTAATAACATATATAACATGTCAAATTAATTATTTGAATTTCTTATCCTATATTAAGTATTTTAATACAAAATTGTATGCTTGCCGGGATAACATATAAATAATAGAAAACCTTTGAGTTATTATGAATCTTATGACTGAATTTTCTTTATGCTAAGTATATAATATATGAATCCATCAACCTCCTGCCATATTCATTATAGATTACCTACAAATAAGAAGACAAACGGAAGCTCATACTATTGCTGTTGCATGGTAACAAATGGTTCCAACATATATATATATATATATATGATGAATGCGACATTTTTCACATTTCTAGCTGCTTCAGTGGCTTATTACGTGAACAAACAAATCAACTGTAAAATAATTAACAAGCATATATATATATATGTATATATATAAGAGGGTTCTATCTTCACTAATCAGGTGCAAGTCTGCAACCTCTTGGCCGGGGCTAATTAAGAAATCAGTAATCATTGATCATTACATATATAGATTATAGATATATATAACAAAAATTATCGATTTCTCAGAGTTCAGTTTCAAGTGCATTAAACACATGCATAATGGGATATTCGATCACGGACATACCTAACCCATTATCAAAAAGAACAAAAGAAAGAAGATATACCTAACCCATCATAAATTGTAAATACTTTATGTGAGATTGTGGAAATTTATTTATTATAATTATATTGTTAGTAATAAATAATAATAAGTTGATGGCTCTACTTATTTAAATTAAATCGTCTTAAGAAATGTACATAGTATATATAAAAAAAATTGTAGTACTAGCAATTAATAAGGAGTCGTGGAAAAGATTTGTTAGAAAAAAAATAAATTTACTCATAAAAGCATATATTGTTTTAAGGAATAAGTTGGTACTTTTACGTATCACATTGTAAGGAGTAAACTATTTTATGACGTTAGGTATCTCATTGTAAACTAATATCTTTATTTATCAATTATATCTTTTCTAAAATATGAAACGAGTCTCATTATTTATCAATTATAACTCTTAATACAGGATTAGGCCACTCTCAAGGCTAAAAGGTAAAGTCCAAACTCTATCATGCGCACAAACGGCCGGGATGGCCCATAACCCTAAACATAGGGCCGGCTTCAAACGGCCCATCGAGTTGGCCATTTTTACAAGCCTAGTTAAAGTTTGAATTTTTAATAATTTAGAAAAGAGGAAATTACAGATTAGTCCAGTTATTTTATACCTAGTTCAATTTTGGTCCACAATCTTTTTTAAGTTCTGTTTTGGTCCACTAAATGTTCCACTTGTTCAGTAAAGGTCCATATTTGTTTTCTCAAATTTGGCATGCTTTTTATCCTATCAAATCTCACTCAAATTCAGCGAACATATATTTGTTTTAAAGCTATGTATTTCTTCTTTACAACCATATAAAAATCATTCAAATTGGAGTTCTAAAACTCAAGATAATTGACCCCAAAGTAGGGTACCCGAAACTGCCAATTTTTCAAACTTCACCCAATCTCAATTCTTTTAGATTATAATACTCCAAATTTGTTTTTATGACTAAGAAATGATGAAACATAACTTATAGTTCAATTATAATTGAAGAAAACACAACCCAAAGGATTTAAAGTCACAAGTCTGGACCTTTACTGAACAAATGAAACAATTAGTGGACCAAAACAGAACTTAAAAAAGATTATGGACCAAAATTGAACTAGGTATAAAATAAGTGGACCAAATCTGTAATTTCCTCTTTAGAAAAGGAGTGTAGACTGTGTAGTTGTCATTAAAATTTCGGTGGAAGGGCACAGGCTGGTCTTATTTTCTCTCATTAATTCTTTAGACTAATACCGTAAATCTTGGCCAAAAAAAAAAAAAAAAGACTAATACCGTAATGGTTTTTTTTTTATGACTGAGGTCCAAAATTATAACAGCATGTTCCACATCATATTTTATATGGAAAATTAAAGAAAAAAGACTTGATATTTATATCTTTTTACAGTTGAGGATGTCACATTCAATTTAGTCAAATTAAAGAATTCACTTTAGTTTAAGGTATAATCAAGGATGTTTGGTCACTTTCGTCAGCTAATCCGTCAATTTTAATGACATGGCAAAGGTATTTTTGTCATTTCACTTCAGTTTTGTTCACATGTACAAAATAAATAATAAATAATTCTAAAATTTTAAAACACTTTAAATCAATTAAAAATAAAAAACATAACCAAAAAATCTCATCTTCTTCCTCCCACCCCTTCCCCATTGTCGTGCCGCACCCGTGCCTAGTCCACCCCTACCCCCCTCAACCAGTCATAGCTTATTGGTGGCAGCCCTCTCGCCCCGATCTTCTTTCTCTCTCTTCCTTTCTCTCACTCCTCTCTACCTATTTCTTTCTCTTTGCAAGGTTAATTTAGGTATTGGATACATATTTTTTTTTAGGGCTGCTATTTGCACACCCTAAAATTTCTTTTTGCACACCCCAAAAATTTAATTTGTGAAATGACAAAAAACACCTAAAACAAAATTACCCAAAACCTCATCCCCTCTATCTCTCCTTCCCTCTTTCTACCATCTCTCCCCGTCACAGCCCAACCCAACCCTGACCACCCCAGCCCCGCCCCAGCCTACCCCAACCCAGCCCTGACCACCCCAGTCTTGCCCCTTCTGCTTGCAACACCACCGCGCGCAGCGCCTTCCAGCCACCGCGTACAGCACCGTCGAAGCTCTCTCTCCCGACGTGCTCACCTGGCGTGCCCTTCTGCTCGCACCAACCCAGCTCTCTCTCTCTCTCTCTCTCTCTCTCTCTCTCTCTCTCTCCTTCCCTCCCTCCTCTCGCCCAAGTAGAAATTTTCTCCAAGTAGCTGGTTCGGCGAGTACTTGCCGAACGGGTCCTTGATGTTCGGTGGGTACCTGCTGAACAACACTCACATCGTTCAGCGAATGATTGCCGAATAAGTGTGACATTTTCGGTGGACCAGTGTCGAACGGATGCTGCGCGCATGAGGAGAGAGAGAGAAGAGGTGGTGCTGCGGGGGAGGAGAGAGAGAGAGAGGAGGGTGGTGCGGGAGGGAATGAGGTAGTCGGGTGAGAGGCTGGGGTGGTCGGGGCTGGGTTGGGGTGGGCTGGGGAAGAGAGAGATGGAGGGGGAGGGGGAGAAGTGGTCCGGTGAGGAGGGAAGGGGTGTTTTTTTTTTTTTTTTTCTGAGTTGATGGGATGTGTTGGATAAAATGGGAATATTATGGTAATTGGGAGGGGTGTGTGTATGAGAAAATTTAATTATGGAACTGGTGTGAGGGTGTGAAATGAGAAAAAGTGAAAAAATGGTGTGCAAAAAGAAAAAAAAGGGTTGTAAATAGCAGCACTTTTTTTTTTCTATAAAAATAATCATTAATTGCTGATGTGTCTAAGTTTTTGGACCTCATTAAAAAAAAAAAAGGATTTGTCAAAATCCAAAAACATATAAGGTTTTAGTCAGAAGTGCCTCTTAAATTTGGACCTATGTCTAATTTTCTGATTATTCTAAAGTATGCTCCAATCCCAAAAAAGTGTCCATTTACTTCCAAAGTAATTATTAGTAATTGGGCTTGGGATAAACAACCAAAATGCCACTCCAACCCAAACCCATCGCATAGGTCAATACGACGCCGTTTTCCTGGCCCAGTAGAGTCCATCACATATTCATATTAATATATTATATTGCTGGGCCTGCCAAGAATCGTTTCCCGGTTCCCGCGTCATTCTAGGATTATCCGCCTAAAACTCATAGACCCACGTCCACTTCAGCGCGTGCATCACTCTCCACGACAACGCATCCCCCTCATTGGCTCATTGGGGAAGAAAAAAGCAAAAACGTGCAATCAAGCGAGTAGGGGATTCAAATACCCGCCAAACAAAGTAACAGAAGGACGCCACCGTCATAAAATTGATGACACCAGGGGCAATTTCGGAATCACAGTGGAAGTTGCTCCGGTATAAAACTCACTCAAACCCTATCGACTCTCACTACCCTGCATCGTTTGCCTCTGTCCTTCTCACTCTCAGTCTCTCTCGGCGCTAGGGTTTTAGCACAGTTCTCTCGCTCTCTATCAGGTTCGATCCTCTCTCTTTCTCGCTTTCATATGATTCTAATATCGATTTGTTTCGTTCGTTGCTATTGATTGCATTGCGAGTCTGCTGGATCACTACGATTTGATTGTGATCTTTGAATCAGCATTGGCTTTGAATCGCACACATCGTTTTCCGATCTTTATTTATATTCAATCTTGATATATTTTTTTTTTCTGTTTGATTTTCGAGTGTTGTTGAATGATTCGATGTTTTGATTTTTTTTCTTTTTGATCTGATTCACTGTATGTTTTGTTCTATAATTGGTTTTATCGTAATGATCTGCTTCTGTTAGATCTTACATCGTTGATAAATTTCTACACATGTTATTTCTGTAATCTTTTGCTGCCCTTAATTTTAGTAGAAATTGGTCATCGGATCAAGAATTCTGATTAGTGTGCATTAGGGAATTTTATTATCTGTAAGTGGGAGTTTTTGATTGCATGTTTTCTTTTTTAATTGCTTATATTATAATAATCTTCTCCTTTGTTAGATCTGTCACTTTGTCTAAACCTGCTCCGGTGCTCCCTCGTTTTTGGTCATTTGCTGCTTTTTTTTTGGTTCTGTGGTATTTTATTTTATTTTATCCTATTTGTTTTTATTGGTGTATTCTTGCTGTCCCAAATTCTATTTTAATCTGGTAAACCGGGCTACAGTTCTGGTCATCCATAATTTTTTAATTTTTCTTTTTTGAAGTTATGCATTTATCTTAGTTTTCTTTTATAATTAGAGCAATTTTATTTTCTTCAGTAATTGTTTTCCCCAATATGTTTGTTTTACAAGAAGTAGCTTTGCATTAAGCCATTCCCTTCATGGATGGTAAAATTGTGCTTTTGATATTGATTTATTAGTTTTCAGGCTTAACTTGCTATGCCATTGGTGACTTTTTGAAATTGATTTGTCAAAGAAATTTGTTTCCTAGAGTTTATGACTGGGTTTCTTACATATTTTTGTATCTTCATGAACAGTTTCAACTTAACACTTCATAATGGGTAAGGAGAAGTTTCACATCAACATTGTGGTCATTGGCCACGTCGACTCTGGGAAGTCAACCACCACTGGCCATTTGATCTACAAGCTTGGAGGTATTGACAAGCGTGTGATTGAGAGGTTCGAAAAGGAGGCTGCTGAGATGAACAAGAGATCATTCAAGTATGCTTGGGTGCTTGACAAGCTCAAGGCTGAGCGTGAGCGTGGTATTACCATTGATATTGCCCTTTGGAAGTTTGAGACTACCAAGTACTACTGCACTGTCATTGATGCTCCTGGTCATCGTGACTTCATCAAGAACATGATTACTGGAACTTCCCAAGCTGACTGTGCTGTCCTCATTATTGACTCCACCACTGGAGGTTTTGAAGCTGGTATTTCCAAGGATGGTCAGACCCGTGAGCATGCTCTTCTTGCCTTTACTCTTGGTGTGAAGCAAATGATTTGCTGCTGCAACAAGGTATGTTTGGGACATTGTGTTTTAGTAGTTCACAGTAAATTACTAAAATGAGTATCTTGTTTGTGTTTGTAAATGTGTATCCTGTAATTGTGACGTGAGATTTCTCTCTGGAATTCTCATGCTTTAAAAAGGGAGCAAGCAGTGTTAATGTTTGTAGATTCCCAACTAAACGTCACAAAGAAAGCCCTGAAACGTTGACGGTCCTCCCATTTGTGGGAGCTCCTCCGTTATGGGGTGGTCTCATATTCCATCACCTTGTGGAGCGGCGTTTGCATTTACCATTTGGGACTGGCCATGAGACATACATTCCTTCTCCTTTGTTCTCTTATTTTTCATAAAAAAATTGAGTACCAAATGTTATTGTTTGTCTAAATTTGAATTTTACTTTATTTGAATTGATTATCAATTGAGATCAATTCATTTTTGTCTACTGTTATTGTTTATTATGAATTGAGATCAATCCATTTTTGTCTACTGTTATTGTTTGTCTAAATTTGAATTTTACTTTATTGTTACTGATATCAATTGTTTTTATTTCATAGATGGATGCTACGACTCCAAAGTACTCAAAAGCAAGGTATGATGAAATTGTGAAGGAAGTCTCATCCTATCTGAAGAAGGTTGGGTACAATCCAGACAAGATCGCCTTTGTTCCCATCTCTGGGTTTGAGGGTGATAACATGATTGAGAGGTCCACCAACCTTGACTGGTACAAGGGTCCTACCCTTCTTGAGGCCCTTGACTTGATAAATGAGCCCAAGAGGCCCTCAGACAAGCCCCTCCGACTTCCACTTCAGGATGTGTACAAGATTGGTGGCATTGGTACTGTCCCGGTCGGACGTGTTGAGACTGGTATCATTAAGCCTGGTATTGTTGTGACCTTTGGACCCTCTGGACTGACAACTGAAGTAAAGTCTGTGGAGATGCACCACGAGGCTCTTCAGGAGGCTCTTCCAGGGGACAATGTTGGCTTCAATGTGAAGAATGTTGCAGTCAAGGATCTCAAGCGTGGGTTTGTTGCCTCAAATTCTAAGGATGACCCAGCTAAGGAAGCAGCCAACTTCACCTCCCAAGTCATCATCATGAATCACCCTGGCCAGATTGGAAATGGTTATGCCCCTGTGCTGGATTGCCACACCTCCCACATTGCTGTCAAGTTTTCTGAGATTCTGACCAAGATTGACAGAAGGTCTGGCAAGGAGCTGGAGAAGGAGCCCAAGTTTTTGAAGAATGGTGATGCTGGGTATGTTAAGATGATTCCCACTAAGCCCATGGTGGTTGAGACTTTCTCGGAGTATCCTCCACTTGGTCGATTTGCTGTCAGGGACATGCGCCAGACTGTTGCTGTGGGAGTCATCAAGAGTGTGGAGAAGAAGGATCCTAGCGGAGCCAAGGTAACCAAGTCTGCAGCCAAGAAGAAGTGAATTGTGCGCCTTGTGGGTCCTGCAAGTGAAGGCCATCAGCAGTATAGTTACAATAAAGCATGGGTTCTTGATACTAGTATTTCCAGTGGCTCTTTGAGTGTCGTCTGTTTTGCTGGTTATAGTTTTAAGTCTCCACCGTCTTCTCGTGGCTGTTCGCAGAACTGGGTGCTTGATAGGCGGTGGCGGGTCTACTATAATCTGGAGTCCTTTACTGTTTTGTTTTTTGTTTTCAATTGTGTCTTTTGAACTTGGGATGCTTCTCTTTTCTTTATCAGCTATGGAGTTTTGAACTTGTTCCTATGCTTCTAATTTCTGTCTTAGTTTTGTTTCAAATTTATTTTTGGTTAAACAACAATGCGAATCATTTGTCACTACTCTCCTGACCACTTTGCAATATTCGGAGAGGGAGGGAGAGGGAGAGTCGATAATATGCGCACAAGACTGGTTTCTCTTTAGAAGATCAACGCGAAGTTGCCTTTGCAACTCAATTTTATGGCATTTCACATTTTAATTATTCAATAATGCTAAATGTATTACATTTACTATCTCTTTAATTAAGGTGAGATCTACTTGTATTGGTGGACTTCACCTCTCACTCCTAACAACTTCTTTCTTTATCCAAAAAAAAAAAATTGAATCTGTCACATAAATCAAGACTACTTGGGTTGAAATTTGAAAATAGATAAGGGAAGACTAATAATAAGGACCATGCCATCTTCTCTTAATTCTGTTTCTACTTGACTTATAATATTTGTGCGCCGTTTGGCTTGGTAGCAGCAGGTTTCAAAAAAATGGCTACATGTTTTCTCTGGAACCATATATTATTTTCAATTTATACGAAAGCAAATTGTTGCAAAATTTTGTCCTGTTTGATTGTGAGTACTCAACGAATTTACTTCCCTTCAAAACTATTTTTAATCCACAATTCATTCTAGCCTTGTTGTGGCCTTGGGGGGAGGTAGAGTCAGACACAAAGCAGCTCTTTATGGCTTGCGAGGACAGCCCTGGAATCAGCAGTGTTGAACAAACTGGGATTGACCTCTTCCAAAATATGTGCAACTTAAATCAAAATGGGGCAAAAATATTAAATCAGTAATGATAAACAAATTGACATGGTGTGCAGACCACACTAATCATTTATCCATAGCAAATAACCCAAAACTTAATTATTTCTTTATCCAAAAACACGAAACTGGTGTCTCATGAATCAAAAAAACAGGTATGAGTACCCACATAGGCTCATCCCAATACATGTTTTGTATAACATAATTCAGCCATCAAGAGCAAAACTTCCCAGAACTCGCATCAAATGATCACAAGTTCTTAAAAGCCGATTCACGAGTTGCTTTCTGTGGGGTCAGCCTTGCTAACAAAGCCTTGTTATGACAATGATCAGCATCAACGAAGTAAAAGCTTCCATTGGCCTTGAAAGTCACAAAAGGTCTATTGGTTTCTGGTGGCCGGATATCAGCAAACTTAATAGTCCTTCGGACGGACGTTGCCAGCCATGACAACATTTCCACCTCAAAACTGTCTGAACCAGGCTTCCACCTGAGCTTGTGAATGTATGGGGTCACGAACCAGTGAAGGGCAGCTGTGGTAGAAGCACTCAAGAATATCACTGAAGATGCCACAGCGCCCTTTATGATCACATTCATGTCAGGAGATGTCATGAAGGTTATTACAGGGCCTAAGGATACAGAAAGGCAGCAGGTTGAAAGCGAGAGAAGTTTCACTTTCTTAATAGTAGATGAGATTGGACCATAGTAAACAACCCCAGAGTCTTTCTCATCCTCCCCAGCTTCGGCCCCTCTACGTGGTCCAATGCTGATTTTGCCATCATCTTCTTTTATTGTGGCATGAGAAGCCCATCTTTTCTGAAAAGCATTTATCTCGGCACCAGAGTTGAAACTGGGTTTGGTGTTCAGGCCAAGTGCCCATGCTCCAGACCTACAAGGTTGACACCCTGAAACAGAAGATTTTACTACCAAGAGTAGTGACAAATACAACTATTAGGGGGGAAAAGTAGATGGAACATGGAACTTTGTATAGCAAATAATTCAGAACAAAAGAGTTACAAAAATATTATAATCGTAAAACTGTGAGAGAGAGAGAGAGAGAGAGAGAGAGAGAGAGAGAGAGCGAAAGAGATTTACAGGTAAACACAAGTTTGAAGACAATGCAAATTACTGAAAAAATGACATCGGAATCTCATGGGGGTTGAACTTTGACCTAGCTTCTATAACGACCACAGATGTTACAGTTTTAGCATATCAAATACAATTTCATTATGCAATAATGGATGCTAGTTTCTTCTTCTTTTTTTTTTTACAGGTTTGTTGATGGTAACAGAGTACAACCATAACAATCCACAAGTTTCATTTAAAAGAGAAAACGGTAGCATAATAACAACAGTGACCACAGCATGGAACCCTGCTTGCATCATGGTCAAGGACATATCAAAGCCTAAGTAGCATGCTGATAAAAGAGGAGAAAAAGGTTTGAAGCAAACTGAAGATTGCTGCTAGAATTAAGCCAAAGGACATATCCTACAGTTGACCATATCCAAAACAGTTTGCTATCAATTATACGCTCCAAACTAGTAATGCTCTGAATATCAAAATGGCCTGATTCTAGCCCAACCAAATGGCCCAATTGCCAGAAAACAATCTCCTCGAAGGAAAAAACAATGAAACACTTTGGTTTTGGAAAAAGGGTTTCCAAGAATAATAGCAAAGCACAGTCTGGGTGCAAAGAAGATGATTTTCACAACATAATTTACAATATATAAAGGACTGATGAAAGGCTGAAAGAGAAAAAAAGGCACATCTTTTCGCCATATTGAATTTTCCCAAGCCAGAAGCTAAGCCAAAGGTGTCTAATTATTCAACAAAGTATAAGATCCAGACAATGGTCTCTGCGCAAAAATTATTAAAATGAAATAATAAAAAAAGGGATAAAATTGAGCTTGTTGTGATTCTTGTGAAGTGGTCAATTGGGTAGTGAATTTACTGCGGAGTTTCTATATTCTGATCACTTAAAAATGAAAAATGTAAATGAGAGAGAGAGAGAGAGAGAGAGATCTTAAACCCTAATAGATGAATAAATTGAAAAAATAATGGGAAAGCAAGGAATGTTGAAGAACCTGAAACGAAGTTAGAGGATGCTGCGAGCTGTTTGGAGTGTGATCGCAGCAGGTGAAGGAGAGCCGTTCTTGCCATTTTTGCTCCACTTCTCTCCACTCTGATTCTGAGTTCTGAGCTACAGAGACTCACCAATTTTCAGGGTTTAACATTCCTTGGACAAAGAAAGTCGGTCCCCTCAAAAAAAAACAAACTTTGAAAAAATTATTATGTATATATAAAATTACGTAAAACTCTTAAATATCATCGGGCATTTGGTCTAGTGGTATGATTCTCGCTTAGGGTGCGAGAGGTCCCGAGTTCAATTCTCGGAATGCCCCTTTCTTTTTCCCTTTCCGGCTTTCTTTTTTCCTCTTACACCCACCATTTTTCTTCACGCACCCACCATTTTTCTTTTAGAATACTCCCAGTCTTCTAGACAGCCCCTACTCTGTCCTCTCTGTTTTCGCGCGTTTAATCTTTATCTGCTTAGTCAGTCACACAGTCAACTGACTCAACTTTGCCTCTGTTTTGTTTAATCAAATTTTCAACGAAAAAAAAACAAAATTTCAACGACCACTTCAAATCGATCCAGAAGCTTGACTGCTTGAGAACCAACGCCAACGCCACCACCCTCCATTTCTAGAAGCGCTATCACTTTTAATTTTTTACTCCATATATAACCCTTTAGCCCAATAACAAACACCGACAACAACAACATCACCATCTCCACTACTACTTGCCCATTTCGTCTTCTACTCACATCAGCAATGGAAGACACCCCCACCACCATTTACAACCTCCAATTACAAGACCCAGTTCAAGAATATGAAGACCCAGAAGAAGATCAAGAAGATGCACTTTCTCTCTGTGATCTCCCACTTCACAATGACACTGACCAACAACAAAACCCAACCTCTCCTTCTGACCCATCAGACTTTTTCGAATTCTCCACAGACCCAAATGGGTATTCACCCATTGACACCGTTCTTTTCTGCGGAAAATCCATCCCTTACGCAGAACCCATTTCCATTCCGACCCGAAAGCCTCAAATCAACGACCCATTTTGCTCCAGATCCGAATCTTTGAGATTTTCACACACCTCCAATTCTCACTCGCATTTCTTACCAGCTCGTTCCGACTCTCTCCGGTCACCGGCAACCGGGAACTGCCGGTCGCCGTCGAGCAATTCGCGGAAGCACAAGGCGCTGATAGGGTTGGTGAAGTACCACCAGCCGGAGATGGAGCTGAGTGACATAAGGAAGCGGCAGAGTCGGCGTGCTCCGGTACCGATGTTTCCAGTGAACGGTGGGGAGCAACCGGTTGTAGCCGGTGGAAGGAGTGGAGGGAAAGGGCATTGGGGTCTGATGACTCTGATGAGACCGCTGAGGTGTCGGTCACACTTCATTAGCGCGTTGGCTAAGGCGGCTCTTGGTTGTATTCCACGCGTGTGAGATTGGTGGGTTGAGACGTGGGTTGTTGCGACTGGGTTAAGTGGAGTATTGGACTTGGAGGATAATTTGTTTTATTTTTTGTGTTCTGGCTTCGTCATGTACATAACTAATTTTATTAGTATACAATTTTTTTAATATCATTTGGTGCCATTTGATATTTCAAAGTACCCATATTTATTTTTTAAAGTTTCTTCACTAAAAGATGTCAATGTGTAAATTATACTCTAAACTTTATTTATTACCAACAATTAAAATATTAACATATATATATATATATTTGTAACTCCAATATTAATATTCATTTTTTTATGAATTTAGTCCAACACAAGGGATCAAACTATAATTTAGCTGGATGATTCAAAATTAATTTACAAGAGCCCCAACTAATACTATATACAATAATGCTAGTTGTCCCACATTTTTTTTCCCACATTTGTATCCCACCTGATGTGTCATTATTTTACTGGATATGTATTTCTTTTTTCTTTTTTAGGTTTTATTTTTTAATTTGTAGTGTCCAATGTATGAATGCCATGTAAAATGGTATGAAATTGTGGTATAAAAATGTGGTAAGTGTAGCATTACTGTACTATATATTCTTCATTCAACCAAATTGCATTTGCTTGAATCCAAATCTACAAAGAAAATAAAGAGGGAGGGTTTATTGATTTATTAGTAAAGCATTTACTCCCACATCCGCAGTTTTGATTCTCACTCCCCTCCTTTTCTTAAAGAGAGATTCTCTACAATTCATGTTCATACAGATACAAAAGCAATGTATAAGCTATGCTTAATACATGGGCAGACCTATAGAGGAGCCCGTGAAGGCAATTGGCCTCACTCATTCTTTGCCACAGCCATGAGCTTCCCCCAACAGCATAACAATTTGTTTGAGGGTTGAGGCAAAGTGTTTGACAAAAATGTCTCAAACGAAGGCTAATAGGGGCAACCTGGCAAGTTGCAGGGAAAAACACGCGTGACTCTAATTCTCTAAACACTAAAATTTTGGTAACTTAAAGAATCAGAGCATTGGGTTAGAAAAAAGATGTTTTGGCTAGTGAAGGGGAGATGATGAAGAAGACTAGTGAGCATAAGAGAAGGCAAATGGAAGTGATGGTTGATGAAGTAATCTTTGGGTATAGGTGGTTGCTGATTGTTGTTTTATATATTCTTATCCTCATTCATGTTGGCTGTGAGGTTGGAGAAAGAAATAGTGTGAGGTTGAAGAAAGAAACAGTGAATAAAGAGTTTGATTGAGGGAAGAAGACAAAGTGTGAAGTTAATAAAATTGTATTTTTTTCATTTTCTATTTTTTTAAATGAATTAACTATGTTTAAGTTTGTGATAAAATACCTCACTATATTGCATAAAGTGAGGTACAAATTAAGCAATATATAGATGTCACAAAACAACATAGGGGATAGGGTGGAGACAAATATAGATCTAAACTTCGGAAAAAAAAAAAAGTCTTCTAAATATTGTAAAACTAAACATTTTTAAGTGTGCATGTTTTAAATTTTCAATTTCGAAATATTAGTGTCTATTGTCACGCCCTCAAGAAGAACAATTTATGGGTCCGTCACTGGCTTGATAAATTATACATGATATCATGAAAAATAAAATAAAATAAAATTAAAGAAAATGATACCTTGCCAATACGGTTTTGAATGGAATGTCAAAAAATAGATTGTTTATTATAGGACCACAATCCCACATGGCGAGTGACCTCTATCAACATGGTACTTACTTTTTTTAAAATGAAGATGCCTTTACTAATGAATGTCTCTTTATATACACGAAAAATTATATATTGTTAAAATTTTAATTTAAATCATTACTCAAGAGAATTCTTATTTAATGGCTAATCTCAACTTGTCTTGGATCTAGCTTGCTCGATCAATTTCTTCAATAGTGATAGCAAAAACCTATAACCTATAGGGTTTACTTTATTTACTACACACATATATATGTAGATATATATAGTCTTTTTCTAGGGCGAACGACAATTTTTTATTTATGAATTTTCAGCACCGAGTGCTTGGCAGTGCTATTTTCTTCTTCTTCCGAGTGTTGGGTACTTGTTTGTTGGTTTTATATTAAGTTTAAATTCCGGATAACATGTAACCTCCACAAATCTCATTATATACTTTATGAGAGTATGAGGTGAACCGTCAGAAAAGTATCTTAAAAGATGGCAAAGAAAGCGATGCCGAATGCTTGTTACAGTGCTCGGTTGTTATAAAAAATGAACTACTGAATGGTCGGCGACGAGAATTTGCAAAAAAAAAAAAAATTACAGATGTGTCCGCCCAAAAGAAAAATTGTATATATATATATATCTATGTATGCATTGCACATGATATAAAGATTTATCTAGTTTGGACTCACACATAATATTAGGTCTAGAACATGTTCACGGAATGACTAATCTCAATACAACAGCATTCAAATTGATATGGGATTCCTAGTAATGCTCGATCAATAGGTTATGCTAGAGAGATCAGATGGTATTAGTGAACTATCTTGTGAGCTAAATAAAGATCATGGCTGTATCAATTATTACGAGTAATTATTAATTAACACATCACTTGAAATATAATTGATTAATTAATGTGATCCTCGGGCATTATTAATATATTATTCAATTTTTTGCAGCAAACCAAATTGCAATATGCCGTTATTACCGGTAAAAAGAAAAGACCAATTTTCCCGGGTGATTGAGCACTTCTCTTCTAGTAGCTCATGAGTCATGACTCATGACTCACCCTATATATTTTCCCTCGTTTCCAGATGCCTTAGCACCAACGCAACGCTCCTACTTCTAGAAAGCCTACTAATTACTTTTATTTTTTTGGGTCAACATAAAGCCTACACTAATTAACCTGCTTAATAAGGAACCATCCTCTCTCTCTCTCTCTCTCTCTCTCTCTCTCTCTCACACACACACACACACATTTTCGGAGCCTACCAATTCAAACTCCAACCCATATATAAACCCACTCCCTCCTTACATTCTCACCACCTCATCTCACTCCTCTCACAACCTTTGACTTTCCCTACCCAACTCCCTCAACCATCAACAAAATGGAAGACACCAACAACAACAACAACTACGACGATCTTTACGACGTCGTAGAAGAAGACACCCTCTCCTTCTGCAACTTCTACAACGACGACGACGAGTACGACAATTACTCCTCCCCTCGCAAATACCCAGACACCCCAGACAGCTTCTTCGAGTTCCTCATCGACCCAGATCTCGACTCCCAAGAACTGGGTCCCACCGCCACCATCGTCTTCTGCGGCAAAACCCTCAGCAACAATCCCCCAACAAAGCAGCCCAAATTGGTCCAGAGGGACCCACGAAACGGCCTCTTCCTCTTCAAAACCAACTCCTTCAAAAAATCCCACAGCTTCCGATCGGACCACCCGTCAGCCAAATTAGCTTCCTTCTCCAAAACGACCCGGTCCAACTCGCTCCGGTTCCGGACCGCCTCCAAGCCGTCAGCAGTCTCACCGGCCACTGCCGGTTGCCGGTACCAGACCAGCAAGTCCTCCCGAAAACACAAGATGGTCCTGATCGGATCGCTGTCGAAGCCTCAGCCGAGGATGGAGCTGAGCGACATCAAGAAGCGGCAGGGTCGCCTGCGGGCCCCGAAACCGCTCTTCCCGGTCGCCGAGGGAAGTGAATTGGCTGTCGACGGTGGTAGTGGTAGTGGGGGCCACAACCACCACCACTGGAGTCTACTTCGGCCGCTCAGGTGTAGGGCCCACCTCGTGAGCGCGTTGGTCAAGGCGTCGTTTGGTTGTATTCCCTCACCACGACCCGTCGTTTGATACAATGCCGCGTGGACTTGGAGGAAATTCTATTGTTTTATTATTATTGTATTTTGTTTTCTTGCTTCGTCCTTTAAATTATTGATTTTTTTGCTTGGTCATGTATAGAAGGAGTTTTTTTTTTTTTTTTGTTAAATAAGATTGTAATCATTTACAATTGCTCTTTTTTTTTCTCCTTCTCTGGAGTGCCATGTTTTAATAATATATTTTATCTTTGAAAATTCGATCATAATACTTGTTTTATCTTTAAAAAATCAATTTCTTTATTAAAAAATAGCTTGGAGCATTCACCACTCTCTGGTGGTTTCATTGTTGAAGTCAAGTAAGCTGAAGTATCAAGAGCATTCAAAATTAGATGCCTACCTAATTCAACATATATCCAAAGTTACTCTTCAAGAAAAAAATTTCAATATAATACGGGGGTGGCTACCTTCTAGATTAGTAGGATAAATGGCAAGCTTTCTTTTATTGAAGAAGAATATATGGCAAGTCAATTTTGATACACGTTGAACACATAAATGAAGTTAAGTTAAGTTGAGTGCAATAAATAACAATAACACAACATTAATCAATATAGAAATAGCTTCAAGTAACATGAATATAGAAAGAGCTTCAAGTGAATGACATTTTACTTTAGGTCAAATAAGATACACATTGTTAGAGTTATTTCAAAATATGATCATGTGATCTAAACATTCATTTTTTAATTTCACTTTTAAGAATCATTAGAAAAAATTAATCACATTAAAAAAAATACTTAACCATTTAATTATCATCATAATAACTTTGATAGATAAACTTATCAATTATCAAAAATTTTCGTTATTTATTTATTTATTTTTGTTAAATGGAAATTATGGAACTTTAAATCTAAGAATAAAAGTGAAAAAAAAGAAAAGAAAAAAAGAGAAACAACTTCTTTTACCATCAAAACAAACGAGGGTGGAAAACAAGCCGACGCCGTCGTAGGAGTTCTAGGTTGGCTTCGCAGCAAAAACCTTCGTACACACTGACACAGACTCTCTGCCCAAACCTAATTTCAGCTCCGTCGTCGTCTTCGCATCAAATTCTTGTTTTCTACGTACTGGTTTGTGTATTTACGGTTTAACCAGTTAATACTTACTTAGTAGCAAAACATCATCACCTTATATTTCAGTCTTGTGCATCAGATGGATCAAATGGAGGCGCCAGTTCTAGATGTCATACATGGCGGACCAGTAAATTCTACTGGCAATGGTGCAGAAACGGAGACCTTCAAGCATCGCGTTGATGACATTTTCGTGAAGGTTGATAAGGTATTCGGAACTAGTTGTGCTCTCGTTTTGGTTGATTTTGATCACGGTAGATAATGCATTCACATGTTTCATGATACCCATTTGTGATTTGTCTTCAATAATCACAAATTTACCAATTTCTGTTTAGTAATTGGGCTGGTCGATATGTAATTAGATATTTATGTGTTATGAAACTTAATGTAATCATGCTGATTTTCAAGTTTGAAGAGTGATTGTGCAATTGTATTTGTTGGGTCTAACTTAAATTGTTACATTGTGTGATTGATCATGAGGTGGTTGTTTGTGGAGGTCTAGACATTTATGTAATATTGTTAATTAGTACCATCTTTTTGCTTGGTTTTTGCAGCTTGAGCAAAGAGTGAATGAGATAGAGCAGTTTTACTTGACTACGAATAAAAAGCAGCTGAATGCATGTAAAGGTAGCTCAACTGGGAAGGATAAAGATAAGGAGAAACATATCCCAAGTATTAAGAAGCAGCAGCAAGATGCAGTGTCTAGGGAAGCAGCTGCTGCAAAGAGAATGCAAGAACTTATGCGCCAGTTTGGGACAATATTGCGTCAGGTAATCGACTCATTAGCCATCTAGTTGTATTTTCTGTGTGCTGTATGCGTGCATGGTTCCACCTTGAGATCTCAACAATTGAAATCGCTGGCTCCCCCCTTGTATGAAAAATTTGTGTTTATCAATTACTTTTAGCTTAAAAGTAACAGTGTGTGTGTGCACGGGTTCTTGTGTGACGTTTTGCATCAGTGAGTTTCAAGTTAATTTTCTGGTGTATATTTTGCCTTGGCCATCAGATTACACAACACAAGTGGGCATGGCCCTTTTTGCAACCTGTAGATGTAGAAGGTCTTGGTTTACACGACTATTATGAGGTAAAGTTCATTGCTTCATCAAATTTATATCTGATTGGTATAAGTATTAATTGTGTTATTCTGTGTAAAGGTGTTATGATGGATTTATTGTTGTTCCAAACTTCCAATTACTCTCATTCGATTGAAACTATTGGTATTTACTGGTGAGTTCTGGAAGTAGTTAAACAAGCATGAGGCCTTAATACAATATTGGATGTGTTTGGCATGGCAAGTCCCAGACAGAGTGTATTCATGCATTTTAAGTATCATGTCTAACAAAGAACTATGGGGTTGACTTTGATGATAGTCAAGTAAAAAATATTATCCGGGCCCCCTCATGTGATCAATGTCTTGGATGTTTTAGGGCAGCGCTATATTATAATGATTCAAATGTTGACTTTATATTGGGTCATAATAACTAACTGGAATTATTGCCTGCATGTTGTGACTTTGTTATTAAAGATCCTATCTACTGACTTCTGGCAGCCTGTTGCTTAATTGCCTTGTTACTCCTTGTATCACATTTCCAGTGTGTTTTGCAATTTTAATTTTGCTTAACTTTATAGTTTGGATAGCCCTGAAAAAACAGAGACAAAATTAATTTTATCTCTCAATCCAAACTCACTGTTATTCTGTATATGTATATAAATAATCTGTTGTATGTTATGTTCTAGGTCATTGACAAGCCAATGGATTTCAGTACAATTAAAAATCAAATGGAAGCCAAGGATGGTACTGGATATAAAAACATTCGGGAGATATGTTCTGATGTGAGGTTAGTTTTCAAAAACGCGATGAAATATAATGATGAGAGAAGTGATGTTCATGTTATGGCCAAAACTTTGCTGGCGAAATTTGAGGAGAAGTGGCTGCAGCTTCTTCCTAAAGTTACTGAAGAGGTATAGCCCAACATGATGTGCTCTTTCTTAGACCGATAGTCTCTATGATTTGGGGTTCAGTAATGTTGTTTGTTTGGTGGAAGACATGTATTAAAACATCTCGGCTAATTATATTTTGATGATTGATAACTTCAAAGCAATATACTTTCAGGAAAAAAGGCTAGAAGAGGAGGAGGCAGAAGCACAGTTAAATATGCAGCTTGCTGAAGAGGCTGCTCGTGCCAAAATGGCTAGAGATTTAAGTAACGAGGTGTGTTAGAAATTAACAACCTTCGTATGTGCATATGATTAATATTGAAAGGAAGCCTTATAGATTATTTCCAATTTAAAATCCACTACCTTATAATGGACTTTGTTTATAACTCATATGATGTCTTCTTTTCAGCTTTATGAGGTTGATGTGCATTTGGAAGAACTCCGAGAAATGGTTGTTCAGAAGTGCAGGTTGTTCAGTAACATATTATCTAAATATGTTATGTTTTATATTACATGTTGATCCAACAAAATCAAAATTTATTTCAAATATGGATCTAGTGATGTGTGTATGCATGCTGCGGTCAAATGGTCTGTGGGGAGGGAAAGAGTGACTGTATGTTTTTGTGCATGAATGAGTTGCATGCGAATGACTCTGCAGCAACCTATCTAATTTTGTCAACGTTGTTTCAGAAAAATGTCAACTGAAGAGAAGAGAAATCTTGGGGTAGCCCTCACCAGATTGTCGCCTGAGGCTCTCAGCAAGGCATTGGAGATTGTTGCGCAAAATAATCCAGGTTTTCAAGCTACTGCTGAAGTGGTGGACGTTGACATCGACACTCAGGTCACCATTTATATTTGATCATTGATTGCTGTGTAACTTCTCTTTTGTTCATACTTCATATTCTTTTACTGTATGCTTGGTAACAACTGGTTGTTGAGTGTATTCATATCTTTTGCAGACTGAATCTACCTTGTGGAGATTGAAGTTTTTTGTGAAGGATGCTTTAGAAGTTCAGGGCAAGAGTTCAGCAAGCATGGGTGGCAACAACAATAACAACACTAATAACCACAACAGTATCAAAAATAATAATAACAATAACAACATCATTAACAACAAGCGAAAAAGAGAGATTTGTGATGCCATTGCGAAAACTGCCAATAAAAAGACTAAAAAACCTTCTGCTTGATCATGTCGTGCCATGGGAGATTGCATTCAGGTTGTGGTTTTGGCTGCAATCCAGTTTCCGAAATCAGTTTCGATTTCGGAAATGGTTCTCAGGGAGCAATTCCAAGAGCCAGAAAACAGCGTTGGAAGTTTGGGAAAATGGGGAAAGCAATCATGTTTTAGGTGCCGACTGTTTCTCAACAAAGCAACCAAAGTCCAGTTTTGAAGTCTGCCTCTGAATCTCCTGAATATAGACTAGAAGATGTCCTCTCTCTCTCTCTCTCTCTCTCTCTCTCTCTCTCTCTCTCTTCTGGGCAATTCAATTTGCTTTGCCTTGGACCACTTTTATAGTTTTACTTGTAGTGTCTCATCTGACATTTTACAACGATGATCTTTGTGTTGTTAATTATGTTAATTGCACGTGGCCATACTAGTTCTTAAGCATGAGTTATTATTCCTTATGAGTGGTTTATATTAATCTGAAGTCGTTAGTAGGACTCAGGTCCCAAACTGTATGATCTCCTGAGGATGTTAAAAAATGGGAACAATACAAAACAACAAGAATATAAGGGGGCGGTTGGTATTTATTCGAAAAACAAAATTTATTTTTCTTATTTTATCTGTAAATACTAACAATAATTAAATATGTATTTATTATAGGGTATTGACTTTCATACGATCATTCTCCTTTTGTGTATTCAAGTACAAAAGCATAGAAATAATGAGGAGTGTACAAGTACAAATTTGTAGCTTGAAAAGTGCCATCCTTATTATGTGTTAAATTGGACTTTGTATTTGGATAGAGAATCTGGCATCCGACCCAATAAAAATGAGATACATCATTTTTTTTTTTCTTATTTGACAGTGCTGAGCGCTCGGTGAATTTTTAGCACTTGGTAGTATTTTTATTCTAATTACCGAGTGCTACAATAAGCGCTCGACATTATTTCCTTCGTCGATTTTTTAGAGTATTTCTTAGAGGTTTACCCCCTACGATTTTAGGGTGTAGAATGAGGTCTATGAAGGTTGAATGTTAGGTTTTAACTCTATAATTTTGGACCAGAGTTAAAACTTGACATGAAATCAACAAACCAATGCCAAATGCTCAGGAGAAGGAGAAAATGACAATGCCGAGTACTCGGCGACATGATTGAGCATTTGGTAACCTGCTAATGAGCACTCAGTGACCATACCAAGCTCTCGGTGACGCCAAGTCAAAATTTTGACCTGCATTCCAGTGACAGAGAAGTCTTTTTCATTTGAATATGATCTTATTTTATTAATAATCTTAATTAATGGTCCTATAAAGTTGAAAATTACTATATATGAATGGTTTCGTCAAAAATAGGATTCAGAATAGACTCATATTATATGGAAAAAAGTACAGATTAAAAGTTAGAGATTTTATTTGGTTGTCATTACTCTATAAAATTATTACCTAAAGCCAAATTCAATGAATCACATCGTGCAATTCACACCAATCCCCGGCTGCGAATATAACACTAACAAAATCTTAGGAACTGACACATTGTACGGTCGAGACTCCATGGCGGCAAAGCAAAACTGAGACCAGAATGATGATGTCTCCGACAGGACACTTCTAATGTCAACTGATTGCTTCTCATCGTACATATAACGCTAGTCTGTCCAATCAGAGATCGCCAACAAAACCAGTTAAGACCTGCACGAAGCACCGAAGCAGAACCCGGATTTGTACGCCGAATCAAAACCGGATTTCATAAATCGTCTTCACGTCCGCCCAGTACGGTCCTCCAAGTCTCGGTCATAGACTTTTTATAAGCTGAAAAAAAACAGAACGTCGCTGATGCCGCATGACTGTGCAGCAAAGCAGCTGAGTGAAGCAAACTCGGTCACTGAGTCACACGAACTCATCTCCTTGGTTCAGTGTGAGTACGCGACTTCTTAACTTCCATCCCATGTGGGTTGGGTTTTTGTTTTGATTTTGTTGGAATTTGGTTTTATTAACATTATTGTTGTTTTCAGATTCAGGTTGGGCTGAGTTTGCTGGGTTTTGGAGTTAAAATTGGTTCAATAATTGTTATTTGTTTCTTGGGACCATAAGGAAATGGATTTGGTATCTCAGTGCAAGGTAAAATTAGCTTGATTTTTTGTAGTTTAACTTAACATTATGTGCTTTGTTAATGTGGGTATTGTAATTGGTTTCTAAATTGACAGAGAATATTGGTTAGTCTTGGTATTGTAATGTGGGTAGTGTAGTCTTTAGTCTTGCCTATATCAGCCAAGACATCAAATTTGTTCTTGGTAAGTTGTTCATAATTCAGTTAGGCCAACATAATAAGCCAATTCAGTCTGGCTGTTTGTTACTATGTGATCAAAGTCTTATGCTTCCCATTCTGTATAGCCGAATTACTTGCTTTGGTCTTTACTTTCTTGTATTGTTGTTTGGTCTACGCTATCACACACATGCCATTATGTACGAGTGTATGGGATTTTTTTCCTGTCTAATATGATGTATATGCTTAACCTCTAGGGAAAATTGGCATCTTTTCGAGTTAAAGAGCTCAAGGATGTTCTGACTCAGCTGGGTCTTTCAAAGCAAGGGAGGAAGCAGGTATGTTGTTAGATAATATTGATTGGTTTGCATTCCCCTACGGTACTTTCCAATTGTTGCCTGTCTCTAGAGATTGGCTATTGTTAGCTTCTTCTTTCCTTACCCTCTTAGTTACATCTCATGAATTTGGTCACTTTTATGAATGTACTTTGTAAGGAGTCACTGTCTATAATGGACTTAAATCATTGATGCCTGTTGTGCATTCCATTAGTTGCTCATTTTTGTTCTCTTCTAAGTATGTCATCCTTGTTCTACTCCTTTCAGAAGAGATTTTCTGGCTATTTGTACAATGCTCAGTTCTTCATCATGTGTTTGATATGTTGGTCTGCACCTATAGGATGTTTGCACTGCGTTGTGTTGTGTGATATTCCGATTGAATCAAATTCCAAATGACTAAACTAGTTGCCTTGAAGTTAATAAGTTAATTAGAAATGCGTTTTCCAAGTCTTTCTTTGTTTGTCATATTTTGCTACAATCTTGTATTGACCTACAGTTTTAATTTTCCCTTGGTTAAATTTTCCTTGCAGCTTCCAATCAGACATCTTTTAGCCACTGTCTAATTTAATTTTCTATGTTTTCAATTATGCTTGACAGCATGTTGAGAATTGTTGATCCAGAACCTCCTGGCTCACATATTCCCATTGAGTGATGTAGTGCTTTTGATTCATCTATTTCTGTTACAGGAGGTAAACTGTTTATTAAACATCTCTTTTCTGTGCAGGATCTGGTTGAGAGAATCTTAGCAGTAGTTTCAGATGAAGAAAGTAAGTTCTTCAACCACATCATCATCCTCAATCCAGATAAGATTTAGTTTACTTCCATGGTTGTGTCCCTCTTCCCAAATTGCAATGGTTGACTATGAGCACAACGCAAGAAGTAGTACATCCTAGTGGCACTTGGAGCTGATTTAGGTTTAGGTGTTTAGCACAATAGTCTCTAAAGCTGTTTTAGAATTTTTATTCTGAAATGTTTATCTTCTGACTTGGTTCCTGAAAAATTTGTCAAGTTCAGACTCAAGTCCGTTGTTCATTTATATGTTTGTAAACTCTGTGCAGCATCCAATACACGTGGTTTGTCAAAGAAAAAATTCATTGAGAAGAAAGGAGTAGCAGAAATAATTAATGAAGCTTACAGGTGCTACGTTCTGTTAGTTTTTTTGTCTATATGTTCCATGTTAAGATTTTTTCCCCTTCTTGTTATTCCATTTCTAAACCTTCTTATTATAAAATGTGTTGTGATTACTGATTGTCTTATATGATTCTGTGATTCATGTGCCTTCTTCTAAATCCTCTGTATCCTTCTCTGTGAGATTGGAGATCTGTGTAATTATTTTCGTCTCTCCATCTCATGGTCGTTTGAATTTCAATGTCTATTGTCCTGTCCCAGGAAAATGCAGATTACACCATCAGCTGATTCTGAAACAAGGGAGCAGAGTGGTTCAGATACCTGCAGTGTGAAGTCTAAAAGGGAAGTTAAAATTTTTAATGATCCAGATGTGAAGATCTGCTGCCCCTGTGGAAGTTCATTGTCTACTGAGTCAATGATACAGGTTTTGTAACATTTTCTTAGGATGATATAAATCCTTTTTAGTTTTTTTTCCACGTATGCTCCATTGGCTGGTTTATTCTTCAGGTCTGTATGAATTGCAGGAGCACTTCAGCATCCATTTCATATTGAATTCAAATTGTTCTGATACTTTTTTCTTCTTCTATATTTTCAATTTCTATTGCTGAATTGGAGTTTATAAAAGCAATAACTATCAGAACAAAAAAGTGAGTATAAAAAAAGGAGGGGGTGGGACCAATAACCTTGACAGCATACATCTATGTCATAAGGCTTGAGCTAACATGTCAAGCAAACTATTCTATGTTTTTAAACTTCATGTGTTGAATGATCAAAATGGTGCTGAACGAATTGGGGACTTTGATGCCATTTACGAAGTTCAGTGGTGATTTGATTGCCTACAATCTGTGGAAAGTTCAATTATTTTGTTGGGTATCATTTTAGTTGTAAGATGGTGGTGTACTTCTAGGGCAGTTAGAGGAACTAGCTGCTTATGGAAAATCTCTGCTTGCAGACACTGGTGGCATCATTTTCCAAATGAGCGAGTGAAAATAAATTCAATGTTAATGCTCAATTAATATGCTAAGCTCAAGAAATGCAAGGATCAACATTATAAATCTTAGGGTCCAGGTTAGAAAGACTAAAGATTTAAGGTAGAATAATGCAGTTGCTAACACAGAAGTACTTAATATAATTCAGTTAAGAGAATTTCTATTGATCCCCCCAAGTGTTTTATTTTTTATGAGAATACCCCCCAAGTGTTCATTGTACCCCCTACAATAATTTTCCTCAAAACTTCCCATTTTGATCCTTTATGCTTCATAGTCATCAAGGGTTCCCAACCTTTTTGCAGAAACAGCAAGTTGTCAGAGGCTTGGATGATTAGTATTAATGTTGCCCCCTGAAGTTCTATTCTTTTGAAAACATTTGTGATGAGACATTGAAATATATTATGAGGCCATACATTGCTTCTGGGGTATACTGTAATCAGTCATTTGCATTCTTAAGGATATGAGAGTTCACACATAAATGGAGGTTGATGAACATGTTTGTTTTGATATGCTGAGCCACCTGAAATCCTTCCTAAACTAGTTAAGCTTGAACTGCCCTCTTAAACAGTCAAGCACTTGGCCTCTGGTTCCACCAAACTTGTTTACACCAAAATACACTTCAATATCTTTTTACCCTTTCTTTTTTATTTTGGTGATTGGTGCTCATCCCATCCCCCCAATTGAGCAGTTAATCTGTTTTTACTTTTTTTTTTAGGAACTACTTATGCATGTTCACGTATTTCCCTCATCTGCATAGTGCATTGTTATGGGTCATTGCATTATCTACTTGTGAGTTTGTAAGTATTACATAGGTCATTTGAATCTTCTCTAGATCTACTCACAAAGTATTGGGCCATGTCTAATTCAGGTATATGTTATCTGCAGTGTTTGGATCCAAAGTGTCAAGTTCAGCAACATATTGGTTGTGTTATTATTCCAGAGAATAAAATGGATTGTAATCCACCAGTTCTGCCTCTATTCTACTGTGAAATGTGTCGTCTCAAACGAGCAGATCCGTATGTATTGTGCATTTTCCAATTTTAATTTAAATGAGTTTTTATCTGAAACAAAAATAAAAAGTTCCAATTGTTGTTGTTTTGCTACATGGAAGGTATACTTTATAATTTGTTTGTAAAGACATGATGGATGGTTTAAAACATGCATTAGTTGCGTTTAATATGTATTAGATTCCTAATACCTAGATTAGGAAGGTTATTGAATACGAAACTTTACCAATCATTCAATTTTGTACACTTATGCTGGAATTTAGGTTCAATTTGGTAATCATTTTTTTTTTTTGGTGTGGGGGAGCTCATCCTATTACTTAATGTTAATTTCCCCCAAATGAGAGGTTCTTTATATTTTTGCATATATCCAATTTGCAGTTTTTGGGTGACTGTGGTAGATCTGCTATCTCCAGTGAAATTAGTTGCTTCAAATATTCCATTTGATGGGTAATTTCATCTCTCTCTCTCTCTCTCTCTCTCTCTCTCATACATGTACACACACATTAAAGCTGAATTTGTGATGAATTATATTTTGTTTCATGTCTTTTTTTTTTTTTTTGGCTCAAAGATGTTGAATTCCTAGATTTTGTTAATAGGTTCTTGAAGTCTTAACTGTTTACTTATATTTAGAAGTTGCAATATTCTTTGTATTTATCTTGTTTAAGTCATATTTTCTGGTACATTTTATTTTAATATGATTATCATTGTTTTCAGTACAAATCCAACTCAGAATGTGGAGAGAACATTTCAACTTTCCAGAGCCAATAGAGATCAACTTCAGAATAATGAATATGAAATTCAGGTTTGTTTCGTTTTGGTTAGTGTGTTAAGTGATACTTATCTTTGTTGATAAGTTGTGTTCATTTAGTGAGGATTTTCTTTGAAAGTTAGTTATTTATATGTGGTACCTGTATATTATACAGGCTTGGTGCATACTTCTCAATGATAGTGTTTCATTTAGGATGCAATGGCCACGATATGCAGATTTAAAGGTCAATGGTATGCGCCCCCCCTCCTCCCTCTCCCTCCCTCTCTATCTCTCTCCCTCTCCTACACCCCCCCCCCCTTCCTTTTTTAAGACAATCTTTAAGGTGTGCTGCAGAAATGTACTATGAGGTAAGTCACCTGGAGTGGCACACTTGTAAGATAGATAAAATGAGAATACCCCTTAGTAGTCCACATGAAGCTCTGCCTTTGAATTGAGCTAACAGTGGTCCTGACCTTTGTTGTTTTTTCTTGATTTCACAAATTTCGATATTCTGCATTGGCTTCTTGTCTGAAATTGTATTCCTGGACCCTAACACATCATTTTTGGCTCAATTGATAACCAGTGTGTAGTTATCTTATTCAAACCCACCTCTCCATTTCAGCCTTTGCATATTGTAACCTTTTCCTCCAAAAAGCCAAACCCTTCCAGAAACCCCAAAATATAGCTGCTACCTCGATAGTGCAACTTAAATATGAAATTCTTGAGTGAAGCCTAACTCATGTAGCCCCATTATCTGAATATGGGTGGTATGCAGATTAAATGTTGAAGATATATGAAAATTCATATAAATAGCTGGGCCAGTTATCCTCTACTCATATGCCCAAGAAATAAACCAGCCATGTTTGTTGAGTGTGGCCTTCCATTTAGGGCAACTTGGATAACCTAGGAATTGTTCTGTTCCTTTAAATTTAAATATGAATCCCCACTGATCTACTTTATTTTGTACCCTATTTACAGGTATGAGTGTTAGGGCAGTTAATAGACCTGTACAGCAATTTTTAGGTGTTAATGGTCGTGATGATGGAGCACTCGTGAGTCTATTTCACCTCTACTTTTATGTGTTAATGTGTTTGTTAATATTGTAATCCGAGGCAACTCACATGTCATTGTTGCATTATTCATTGTTGGTAGAGATTAAGGCAACTTTCTTGAGGATGCTTTTTTTTGGATTACCATACATTCCATCTTTCGTTTTGTAATGTTGTAGAATTATTTTGCCTTTACTTTTTTAATTGTTGTGTACATTGACTGTAGCCCCTCTGGTAGTTGTTTAATAACATTTACCTATTTATCAAAAAATTTACTTAACTATTTACTTTAATTATAATTAGATTCTGTCATTCTAGGTTTCAGTGTAATTTAATTTTGTTTTTCTGTCAGATCACATTATACATTGGTGAGGGAATCAATAAGATTTCATTATCAGGAGGAGATGATCGTGTTTTCTGTTTTGGTGTCAGACTTGTAAAGCGACAAACTGTTCAGCAGGTACACCACTGATTCTTCATACAAGTTATTTTGACAGAGAATCATTTAGTCATGGAATTTATGATGGTGAGAGGAACTGGTTAGCACACTCAATAGGATGTGGGTGCTACTCATGCATGCATGGAATGTGCATCTATCTGTAATGTGCTGTCTTTGACTCTGTATTGTAACAACAGTTCCTTAACATATGAAATAATAAGTCTCATGAGCGTGAAATACTTGTATGTTCTTTGACTCTAGGTTGGTATGTTCATGCTTATTGGTATGATAGATTCACATGAAAAAGTCCCATGAACATACCAATATCTTTTACTGGACCTACCTAGAGAAATCTCAGAGCATACAAATACAAAAGTTATGAGAAATTGAGAATTCTCTATCATTTAAATATTAAATTCCAAGAAAATGACTCAAGATGTTGACAGGGAAGCTACAAATCTGGATTATTGGTATCTTATTAACTGCATTTCTCCTTTGTCCAATTAATGTCAAGGTTCTCAACTTGATTCCCAAAGAAGCAGATGGTGAGCTTTTTGAAGATGCACTTGCTCGAGTTCGTCGTTGCATTGGTGGTGGGGCTGCAATGGCACATGAGGATAGTGATAGTGATTTGGAAGTGATTTCTGACTCAATATCAGTTAGTCTCCGCTGCCCTGTAAGTGATGGTTAATTTCTCTTGATATTGTAGTAGCCTTTTAACTTGAATGTGCCTTTTAATGTTTTGTACTTGATGTTATTCTTATTCAAGCTTGAGTAGTAATTGGATCAATTATGCAGTTGTCTAAATCAAGTTCTATAAATTTAGAATGCTTGGAAGCTGCTTGCATCTTGGGGCTGCCTGCAAATATTGGGCTTATTAAGCTTTTTTTTCTTCTTATTCTTTTGAGTTTTGATCATCCTTAGCGGGTAAATGGCTTAGTCTAGATCTTGATTTGAAACTGTTGCTAGGAGAGTAGTCAGTGTCCAAGGGATCAAGGCTGGTTTCCTTTTGCGTATCTTGGGAATGTGGTCCAAAACCCTTTGAATCCTAGGAACGTCATGACTCATATCTGATCATATTTTAACATGGCCTCCATTCCATCCATATGGCTTGTCAGCCTTGTCAAATGGTCAGGCCAGCCACCGGAAGAGAGCCCAGGTCCATTTACCATTCAACTTGCTGGTCTGGTCCAATGACAATGTGCAGCCCACAACCATATCCACAGGTCGCGAGTCACAGGCCATAGACCGCAAGTTGCAGGCCGGACCATAGGCCCGCCCAATTTTCTTTATTTTATATATATATATATATATATTGGGTGACAAGGCTAATTTATATATCAAGTAGTATATAATTTATAACATACAAATCTACAAACTATGTAATTGTTAACTGTATATATTTATTTAGTTAAATATAATAAGTTTATAGTATTTTTGCTAATATATTTTTTTTTATATACTTAATTTCACGGTATTTTGGCCCAAGCAGGCTGACCCAGTCAGATTGAGCCTGAAATCATAGCTCATGCCCAGGCTTCTATTAGAAGAGCTGGGCTGGTCCAGCCCTTTCGTGGGCCCGAACCAGGCTGAGCTCTGGGTCAGCGGGCCATGGGCCTAATTACGAGGTTGAACCACATGCGTCAACTGACTTTGCTTATTTTTGTTAATGACAATGATTTCATTTAAAGTGATTGGTAAAATTATCAGTAAAGCAAATCTATATAGATTCGTGTTTGTGGTGTAGAGCTCATAGACAACACTGCCTATGGGGTAATGTTTACATGTAACTGGCAGATGAGTGGCTGTCGAATGAAGGTAGCTGGCAGGTTCAAACCTTGTGCCCACATGGGTTGTTTTGATCTTGAAACGTTGGTGGAGCTAAACCAACGCTCTAGGAAGGCAAGTCATACACTATATACCTATAAGTTGTTATATTTGTTTCTTTACAAATCTGCACATATGACTAAGTGTTGCACTATGGTTGCAGTGGCAATGTCCCATATGCCTCAAAAACTACTCCTTGGAGGACATCATCATTGACCGTTATTTCAATCGCATTACAACCATGGTAGTTTCTCTAGTGGGCATTATCTGACTTTATATAGTGTTCGTGAAATCTTATGGAATCAAAGACATTTCATACTGTTTATCTGGTGGACAGATGCGGAATTGTGGGGAAGACATTACAGAGATCAATGTGAAGCCAGATTGTTCTTGGAGTGCAAAGAAAAAAGGCGAGTATAGTGATCTTGCACAATGGCATTTGCCCTATGGATCTCCATGTGTTGGTATGGATTTGGAAATCTCAAGGCAGGTCAAGCTGGAATCTTGTTCAAAAGAACATAGTAGATTTACATATAATCATTGTGGGGCTACGGAAGTTAGTGGACCTCATGACCCATTAGATGAAGAGTTTCAGGTTTGCGGTCAAAAGGTTATAACAATGAGCAGCAGTTCCACAGGAAGTGGCAGAGATGATGAAGACCCTATTATGAATCAGAACCGCATTAGACATATTGATGTCTCCACTAATGATGGCAACGAAATCACTTCAGTTGCTCATAATTTGGACCCAACATTTTTAATTGTGAATGGTGGCTCTACTCAAGCTGGGAATGCCAGTATCATTATTCTTAGTGACTCGGAAGAAGAAAATGACAACTTGGTTTCTCCAAGTACCTACAATACTTTCCCAGTAAGTGGCAGTGGGTGTTCTCTGTCTGCACCCCCTGGCTTTTCAGACTCGTATGCACCAGATCCAGCTCTTAATGCGTCTGCAAGTTCATGTTTGGGTCTCTTTAATAGAAATGGCAATGGTATTGGGATGTCTCAGTATCCATATCCTTCGGGTACTCAAGCAGATCCTGTCTTCCAATTATTTGGTACAGATTCAGATCTCTCAGATGCTTTTATTGATTTGGAGCAGACATCATCAGAGCCTTGTTCAGCTCCAATGACTGGTAAGACATTGGTTTCAGAGGAAAATCTAAACCCAAGCGGACACGTTTTAAACTCTTCTGTTTCCCATACCAATGCTGACTTCGATGACAGCTTGGTTGATAATCCTTTGGCCTTTGTTAGTGAGGACCCCTCGCTTCAAAATTTTCTTCCAACTCAGCCCTCTAGTTTGTTGGAGCAGCCTGGTTTTCAACAACAGGCTCCAGTATCAAATGGCATTAATAGTGAGGATTGGATTTCTCTTAGGCTTGGTATGACCGGTGAAAGTGTTCCCAATAATATTAACGTATGTGCTGAACCTGCAGCTACAAATGGGGTAGAATTGAGAAACCAGTGTGGATCAAGCGAAGGTAAAATCTTCATCCATTTAATGTTGTAATTGTTGAAAGTTGAACAAATTTTTACTTATTGATGAAATACTGGAATTTTGTATTCTGTCCGAGTACAATGCTCTGAAATAAATAGTAACAAATGATTTACTATTTTCAAATGTTTTCACCTCTTTTTTGGCATGAACTGTCCAGTAATTTGTAATGAAGTTTCAGTAGAAAACTTCATCTTGGTCTTTAATGGGCCTGGATCTACCTTGAAATTTAATTGCAAAATTATGGTGAATGTGCAGTATTTTTGTCTGTCTACTTATAATTGATATAAGATTGTGACTTGAGTATCAATTTGATGTCAATCAGTAACCTTTTATTTCTTAAGTTATAATATGAAAAAACCGCTTCCATCTTGTAACTTGCCCGAAAAAAAGGTCACTTCCATATCCATATGCATGAAAGTAGAATTTGTATGGTGCACTTGTTTGGCCAGGTATTGATCTTGTTCAGTACTTTTAGAGATCAGGTGAAATCCGTACGTTGTAATAATATGCAAATTATATTTGGCAAAGTTCAGGTTGTACCAGCCTAAATATGCGTTTGGGATCTGTGTGGAAGTGCTATGAAGCTTTATCGTTTTTCCCCCCTTTTTCAGATTAGATGTTTGTTTTGGGTAGTGACTAAGCATTTGTAAAGAATATTTTATTTGCTTTACTTTAATATCCACTGAATAAAGAATTGTGATGGAGGACTCTTATGTGGTTTGAAGTTATAAAAAAAAAGAGTAGCTTAATGTTTTCCTACGTCTGTTAAGGGCTGATGTTTCATATTATGAATCCTCTGCAGTTTTAATTACGGATATGAATGATGAAGCTAGGTCTAACAGAGTAGATTCAAGGAAATTGTCAGATGGACCTTTCTCATTTCCTCGTCAGCCACGATCTGTGAGACAACGTGTGTATCTGTCTGTAGATTCCGACTCTGATTAGAAAAGGCTGCTGCTTTTCCTAGTTACATCGAAGAAGCTACTGGGTACACAATTCAGTTTTCAAAATTTACTTGGATTGATGTTGGTGCTCGTGTATTTTTTTTCTTATATTTCTTATTCTTATTATTATTATTATTATAGGATAAGCAAGCATCCTCATGTTTGTAAATTCAAGGTTTCAGCCATGTGCAGAGCCTATTCATTGCAATGACCTCTCACCTCACTCTTGCTCTTATCGGCAGTTCTTGAACCACTTTATTTCATGGTGAGCTCTAATTTTTCATCCTTACTGTTAAGTTTCATTATCTGCTAATATCTCAAGATCCTGGATCATAGATATCATTGTGTATGATGGAATTTGACACGCCAATATCTCAATTCTCAAGAGATTCATCACAAAATAGAAGTCAGCTGAATTGCATGTGTGTATGTGCATGCACTTGCATGCTTGGGAGGGACTAATTTCAATCACATAGATTTTCTGACACAATTTTCTTTTTCTCTTCTCAGGTAACTTTATTTCTTTTCTACTTGGTGGTATTCTTGAAAGTGCAGGTTGACTTGCTTCTTCTGAATTGCAAATACCATACCATAAAACAGAATCAATTTCTATCCACCACTTGTTAGTGATTGGATATAGTGGAAGCCTCACCATTGTAACTGACACAACGGTGCTCTTCATGTGCTACCTTGACCAAACAAATTTTGAAACCTTTAGATGTTTTAGCATGCAAAGATGCTTCCGTAAATAGAAAGGATTTCGATCTGCAAGGTTATTAGTTGAGCCTAATGTGCTCTTGCTAACCTGTAATACTTGTACTAAATGAGAGTAGCAGTGAGTGGGTGCTTTCAACATTTTTCTTTAGAGTTGGGGAGGTATTGGGAAGGGGATCCGCTTGATGAAATTTTCTTTCTTATATTGTTTATTGATTGGAAATATTGGATGAGGTGGTACATAAAGGACATCCATCGCTTGTCTATTCTATTCCCGGAAAGAAATAAACATGCAATGAAGCAATCTGCAGTATTTCAATTGTAAGAGGTCAGGAATGGGGAACCATTGCATTAGTGAATGGAATTATAGTAATGATTTGGAAATTCCCCTACCCTACACATGTTTGATTCTGTACAAGATGAATGCCTAACCATTTTCTTCTGCAGTGACTTTAGACAGAGACGGGAAGAAGAGATAGATGCCAAGGTGAAGTATGCAAAAGTGCTAATAGATTAGTTCAAGTGTTTAACTGTTTAAAAATGTATCATATTCCCCACTTTCCATTATGTGATGTTTCTGCAATATTTGGGTACGTTTGTTTTGAATTTGAATTTTGTGTTAGAGTACGTACAGGGGACATCTTTGAAAAGCAGCAGCCGGATTGAATTGGACTGCAGGAATATGACTTATGAACCATGTTACAAACTTTATAAATAACCACTGAACAACATTTTTTGTGATGGGAATTGAATGTATTCTTTTCCACAAAAATTTTTAAAAAAAGAAAGAAGAATTGAATGTATTTTTGCTGGGATGATATGCCTCCTCTGTTTGTGACATACCATACGTACCGACAAAAACAAGCAACAAAAGCCTCACCATATTTGTGCCCTCTTTTTGGTCGCGTACACCATTTTTATGCTTTCCAAGTTAAACATATCTAAACAAAACCATAACAATATTGCATACGTTCTCTCTCTAAGAATACACCCCGTTTGCAAAACCCTTCCATTACTTGCAAGAAACGTACCCAAGTATTAACACAAGGTATATATGAAAAAACAGAAATCAAAACTCATCATCGATCTCCCTACTATTTTCTTGTCAAGTTCTTCGTACCTTCCAAATAGGCTTTTCCCCTGCTAATTATCAACCACAATAACGGATTATGAATCTTTTTTATAGGTCATATGATATGGATAGTGATTTCAATTTGATGATGGGTTAGTCTAATAAATCAAATATGAATTAGAAGTAATGATTAATAATAATTTGATGCCACTTAATATAATTAGTCGGATAATTTTGATCCTATATTAATCTCTCAAGGGATCTGATTTGATTCAATCTGAATAAAATGATAAACATATGGCTTGATAAGTTGAATGTGGTTTACAATCAGTACATATATAATGTAATTGTAAATTCAATACTTATATTAGATTTAAACCCCTTTAAGTGTGGGTATTTCCTTTATAAACATTTGAATTGATATGTAGATAGAGTCTGAGATGCTATGATTTAGTAATTAGTGGTAGTGTTACAAGTTACAACAGATACCGGCGCAGACCCCAAGAGGCAAAATTCCAAAGGGAATGCAGTAACACCCATTTTTGCAAGGGAGGAGCCAACTATTGCATGGGGCACCATTACACCCAAACCCAACTCTATTACTCCTCTTGCTAACTACTTCATCTTCATCACCTTCTACTTCTACCCTGTTACTGTTACTGTCAGTAACTCCATTGCCATCATCGCTGCTGCTGGGCACTAATTCATGATTCTTACTGCCGACAAAAGAAACAAAGGTGGAGACAAATAGTATTAGCACCATGGCCAAACTCGCCTTCTTACTCTCCATATCATTTACACAATTGATAGCCATTGAACACATACATATATATAGATATGATAGAACCCATGATTGCATTTTCGTGACGGGAACTCTTTAACTTTTTTTTGGTACATACGTCGTGGGACTTGAAACTATTCAATTAATTAATTGGCCAAGAGCTTTTTCTTTTAATTCAATTAATTAAATAGAGTAAATTACATTTTAGTATTTCAACTATACCATATTTTTCAAATTAGTACCTCGATTCTAAAAAGTTGCAAATTAATTCATCAACTTTCATTTTGTGATAATTTCATAACTTTATTACACATTTCGTCAAAATGATCGTTAATTGTTGACGTGACCATTATGAAGTGTCCACTTGACTTTTTTTTTTTTTTTTTTCTGAAATCACGTGTGCAAAAAAACAATTAAAAAAGCTCTTTAAAACCTTACAAAAACTAAAAATCCCAAACCCATAACCCCTCTTCCCTCCCCACCCTCTCCACCTTCACCTATAGACAGTCCGAGTTCCAACAAGTTATCTCTGTCGATCCGGAAGACCCTATCTCTCACTCTCTCTCTCTCTCTCTCTCTCTTCTCTTTCGTTGCAGCTTCACCCAAATTCCCATTCTATTTTTTTTTTTAGCCATGGGAACTTATGCATTTCAATTTTCGGTTTGTATTTGTATTTAGAAGTGAAAATATCAACTTAATCTTGAGGTCATCGACAAAGAGATGTCGTCAGAACTAGGACTGTCTGCAGGTAAGGGCAGGGAGGAAAAAGGGATTACGATTTTGGCTGTTTAAGGGGTTTTTTATATTTTTAATAATATTATTTTTATTTTATTTTTTGTAATGTTTTAAAAAGTTTTTTATATTATTTTTTTGCACACGTGGCTTAAAAAAAAGTCAGGTTGACACTTCATAATGACCACGTCAGCAATTAACGATCTTTTTTTGTTTTTTTTTCAGAATATGTAACAGAGGTATGAAATTACCACAAAATAAAAATTAAAAAATTTAGATTAAATACCAAATTTCACTAATGTTTTAAAAAAACAGTAAGGCTCAATATTGTTTTAGTTTTACTACTAATTTAATATGTTGCTTTTTAGATTAGGTCACAACTTTTTTTTGACAACTTGCTTGATTTTGTTAAGACTTTGTACAATTACTGACATATCCTTTTTACTATGTGAAAGAAAGCTTATGAAGAGTATCAACTTGGACTGCGTGTCGATCATTTATTGAAAGAGAAAAGTATAGATATGGTCAACTTATTTTATACGTAGTTCAATTTTATTCAACGATCTTTTTTAAGTTCTATTTTGGTCCACTAATTGTTTCATTTGTTCAATAAAAGTCCAGATTTATGACTTTAAATCCTTTGGGTTGTGTTTTCTTCAATTATAATTGAAGTATAAATTATATTTCATCATTTCTTAATCATAAAAAAAAAATTTAGAGTATTAAAATCTAAGAGAATTGAGATTGAGTGAAGTTTGAAAAATTGGCAGTTTTGGGTACCCTACTTTGTGGTTAATTATCTTGAGTTTTAGAACTCCAATTTGAATGATCTTTATATGGTTGTAAAGAAGAAATGCATAGCTTTAAAACAAGTATATGTTTGTTGAATTTGGGTGAGATTTGATAGGGTAAAAGGTAGACCAAATTTGAGAAAACAAATTTGGACCTTTATTGAACAAGTGAAACAGTTAGTGGACTAAAATAGAACTTAAAAAAGATTATGAACTAAAATTAAACTAGGTATAAAATAACTGGACTAAATATGTAATTTCCTCTTTATTGAAATACACTTGGGATGTCACTAGGTACAATTTGAAATGCATCAATGGTATAAACAATTAAAATGCCTCAAGCAACGAATTGAAATTCTCAAAGAACGACTTCTGATGCTCTAAGAAATGACTTGAGAATCTCCAGAGTATGACTTTGAAAGCGTAAAAACTTGACTTGCGATGTCACTAGATACAATATAAAATGCATCAAGAGTATAAAAATTTAAATTGTCTCGAGTTACGAACTGACATTCTCAAGGAACGACTTCAGATGTCCTAAAGAACGACTTCGGATGCCCTAAGGAACGACTTGAGATTCTCTAATGAACGACTTAAAAAACTCTTTAGTATGACTTTGGAATCATCATACCATGACTTAGGATGTCACTAGGTATAATTTGAAATGCATCAAGTGTATAAACGATTAAAATGTCTTGAGCTACGAACTGAAATTCTTAAGGAACGACTTCGGATGTCCTTAGCAACGACTTGAAAAACTCTATGGTATGACTTTGGAAGCGTCATACCATGATTTGGGATGTGACTAAGTATAATTTGAAATGCATCAAGGGTATAAATGATTAAATTGTCTCGATCTACGAACTGAAATTGTCAAGGAACGACTTGAGAAACTCTTTGGTATGACTTTAGAAGCATCGTACTATGACTTGGGTTATCACTAGATACAATTTGAAATGCATCAAGGGTATAAACGATTAAAATGTCTCGAGTTACGAACTGAAATTTTCAATGAATGACTTCGGATGCCCTAAGGAACGGCTTGAGAAACTCTATGGTATGACTTTGGAAGCGTCATGCCATGACTTGGGATGTCAGTAGGTACAATTTGAAATGCATCAATGATATAAACGATTAAAATGTCTTGAGTTACGAAGTAAAATTTTCAAGAAATGACTAGGGACGCCTTAAGGAACGACTTGATATTCCCTATGACACGACATATGAAACTCTAGGGTATAACTTTGGAAGTGTCAATACATGACTTGGATGTTATTAGGTACAATTTGAAATGTATCAAGGGTATAAACCATTAAAATGCATCGAATTAAGAACTTAAATTCTCAAGGAACAACTTGCGATGCCTTAAGGAACAACTTGATATGCCCTAAGACATGACTTGAGAAACTCTATGATATGACTTGAGAAACGTCAAAACATAACTTGAGATGTCATTAGAAAAAATTTGAAATGCATTAATGGTATAAATAATTAAAATGTCTTAAGCAATTAACTGAAATTCTTAAAGAACGACTTCATATGCTTTAAGGAACGACTTGGGAATCTCCAGGGTATGACTTTGGAAGAGTAAAAACTTAACTTGTGATGTCACTAGGTACAATATAAAATGCATAAAGAGTATAAAATTTTGAATTGCCTCGAGTTACGTACTGAAATTTTTAAGGAACGACTTTAGATGCCCTAAGGAACGATTTGAGATTCCCTAGTGAACGACTTGAGAAACTCTTTGGTATGACTTTAGAAGCATCATACATGACTTGAGATGTCACTAGGTATAATTTGAAATGCATCAATGGTATAAACGATTAAAATGTCTCGATCTACAGACTAAAATTCTCAAGGAATGACTTCGGATGCCCTTAGGAATGACTGGAGATTCTCTAAGGAATGACTTGAGAAACTCTATGGTATGACTTTGGAAGCATCATACCATGATTTGAGATGTCACTAGGTACAATTTAAAATGCATCAAGGGTATAAACGATTAAATTGTCTTGAGCTACGAACTAAAATTTTCAAGTTCGACTTCGGATGCCTTAAGAAACAACTTAAGATTCCCTAAGGAACGACTTGAGATTCTCTAAGGAATGACTTGAGAAACTCTATGGTATGACTTTGGAAGTATTATACCATGACTTGGGATGTCACTAGTACAATTTGAAATGCATCAAGAGTATAAACAATTAAAATGTCTTTGAAATTTTCAAGGAACGATTAGGAATGCTTTAAGGTTCGACTTGATATCTTTAAGGCACAACATAGAAAACTCTAAGGCATGACTTTGGAAGTGTCAATACATGACTTGTGATATCACTAGGTACAATTTGAAATGCAGCAATGGTATAAACCATTAAAATGCATCGAGCTACGAACTGAAATTCTCAATGAACGACTTCAGATGCTCTAAGGGACGACTTGAGATGCCCTAAGGCACGGCTTGAGAAATTATAGGATATGACTTTGGAAACGTCAAAACATGACTTGAGATGTCACTAGGTACTATTTGAAATGCATCAAGGGTATAAACAATTAAAATGCCTCAAGCAATGATATGAAATTCTCAAAGAATTATTTCGGATGATCTAAAAAACAACTTGAGAATCTCTAGGATATGACTTTGGTAGTGTAAAAACTTGACTTGAGACGTCATTAGGTACAATATGAAATGCATCAAAAGTATACAAATTTAAATTGTCTCGAGCAACGAATTAAACTTTTTAAGGAACGACTTCGGATGTCCTAAGAAACGACTTGAGATTCCCTAATGACAACTTGAGAAACTCTTTGGTATGACTTTGGAATCGTTATACTATGACTTGAGATTTCACTAGCTACAATTTGAAATACATCAAGAGTATAAACAATTAAAATGTCTCAAGCTACGAATTGAAATTCTCAAGGAACGACTTTAGATGCCCTAAGGAACGACTTGAGATTTCCTAAGGAATGACTTGAAAAATTCTATTGTATGACTTTAGAAGCGTCATACCATGACTTGAGATATTACTAGGTACAAAAGAGGACTGTTAAGGGGACATAAGACATCATATCAATTCCATGTTTTTTTTTTTTTTTTGAAAATGAAAACTTGTAAACAAAACAAACTCAAATGTGAATGGATTGAATTGAGGGACAAGAAATAGTCTAAGATAATTGAAAGGATTATATTATTGGATTATTTGCACATTTATTCATGAATTGAAAGGATTATATTATTCGTCTCACTTCACTTCTTTGAAGTGTATTATTTTAATTTACTCCTTGTAAGTTTCCTCTGTACTTCACATAACTCAAAATCGTCAAATTTGTCAATTTCAATTTTTGAATTGCTAATAATCATCACCCCACCGAACTTATACTTACAGTTAGATCGTGGATTTAAGTCTTACTCATCATTATCTTTACATTTCTTAATTTGTTTTTAAGTATTAATTTCTTTTAAAAAGAAAATTATAAGTATAATGACAAAATGAAATTGTAGGTTTTGTTACTTTTGTGTGTCAAAAAAAAAAAAGAATTGTATGTTAAAAACTTAAAATGCTTAAATTAGACTTATGAAAAGAAGAAGGAAAAAAAAAAAACTAAATTTGGTGAACGAAAAGTTCATTGAAGTCTAAGCAAAAAACAAAAAAAAAGCTGTCCATCTCTCTTTGTGTCTCTCACACACACACACTCCAACGCGCACAAGTAGGTGAAGCCGCGAAGGTGAGTAATAAAACCGACCTCAGCACAAAACATCAGTTTGGCGGAACGCAGTGGTCACTTTCCGCAGAGGTATCACTTCCTTTGTGTCTCTCACTTCACCATCTCTCTCTCTCTCTCTCTCTCTCTCTCTCTCTCTCTCATAGATTATACATTTCCCTCTCATCATATAATCTACTTGGTAATTTCTCTTTTTCTCTTCCTTTTAATAATTTTTTTTTATTTTATAAATTTCGTCGACTATTCAGATTGCTTAATGATGCTGATGATTATGTCAGGGTGTTTGCTATTTTCGTATTCTTTCTTATTTTCCATTTGGATAAGTAAGAATGAATTTGTTTTCTTCATTTGGTTCCCCATATAAAGCTTGGAAATTTAACCCAAGGTTAAGTTTAAGGTTTTAGTCATAATTGGTGTGGATTTACTGAGGTCAGGGGAAATCTTAAGCAGCTTAAAAATGTAATCTTTTAGTTTCTCTGTGGTTCTCTTCAAATTTTCTTAGCAACCAAACGGGTTCTAGTGTTACCATTATCTGAATGTCAGCAGTTGTAGCTAGCATGAGTAAACCTAACTGCAAAACTTAAGAGATGGGTTTTTTATTTTTTGGTTCTAATTCTTAGTGGGGGTGGTGATAAATGCTAATGGTTCTAAGCATGCCTGATGAAGATTGTAGGTCAAAATGGAGAACCCAGATGCAAATCAGCTTCCTGAAGTGGATGCATTGCCAGATGGGTTTGTTGACAGCCCTACAGAACCGCTGGCTCCTCCAAATCCAACCTTTGACCAAGAGAAGCCTTCGGGTAATCATGAGGGTGATAATGCCTCGGAAATGGATCGTCCAAAAGAGCCTGTTGGCGAACTGGTTGCAAATGAGTTTCAAACAAGCCAGGGTGGGGCAGAGAAGACCCAGAAACTGAGAACCTTTCCTGTTCCATTGTCTGAAACAGATAGTTTTGATGGTTCAGTAGAATCAGTTCAAGTGCCCAAAAAGGCTTCTACAGAGCAGACAGAAGAAGGTACACTAGTTATGCCCAATTCAGCTGACTCTGTTTCTGAGGCTGCAGTTGGGGTATCTGGATGCAGTGAGGTAAATCAACAAGTTGAAGCAAGATGTCAAAGTTCAGAGAGATGTAAATATCATTACCTTGCAATTTTTCTCCTTAAACTATTAACTCAAAATGTGTATTATATTGATTTCTGGTCCTTTTTATTTGAGTGTTTAACATTAGTTTGTGATCTTAATATGCCATTGCCTTTCAGCAAATGAAGGAGGCTCAGATGCACCAACAACCAATATGAAGGAAATATCTTCTGTGGAGAGTGTTGAAACTTTGAAAAGCAAGAAACAAGTTAGTAATGCATATTACTTGATATCTTTTTATATGATATCTATTTGTGTGCCTGTTGTTGTTGATCCTTGCAACCACCTATGCAAGATATCATGTGTGTGGTGTTCTTGTCTGAGACTGGTTTGCAATCTTCATTTGAAATGTATATAATGCACCCACACACACACTCACACGCACATAAATATATGCCTATCACATAAAAGAAAAACTTTAAATGTATATTTATATATGAATGCATTTGCTGATTTTACCTCAAAGTTATCGTTAAGGTTAGTAAGTTGTTCTAATTTTGCCTCAGGAAACCATTGAAACCAAGCGTAAGAATACAAAGCGTACCTTTAAATCAGAAAAGGAGTTTATAGAGTTCACTTTGAAGTATCAACAAGTTCTTTCAGAAAGAGATGGAGGTATTTTGAAAATAGTTGTATTAATGTGTAGACCTGGAACTTTTCCTAACAAATATAGTGATGTTTACACCTCAGATATGGGTTGTTGCAGAAGGAAACCATATCTTTGTTGCTGGTACAGTCAATGTTGAATGGATTTAAGTATATCACATTTATGTAGTGGTATATATATATATATTTTATGAGCTTTTGTTGTAGTATAATAGTTGTTGCAGAAACGGATTACTCACAGTCACACATATGATGTACTATCCTGTGTCACAATTTCCATGAAAACTATATGGGTGTATATAGTATAGTCGCATGTTTGGTAATATCAATATATATATATTTGAGTAACATTGTAGATAGTTTTATTATTTATTCACTTACATCCTGTTTTCTTTTTAGCCATTGCTGTTCGAGATAAGCTTGAGTCATTGTGTAGGGAGTTACAACGCCAGAACAAATTGCTAATGGTATGCTATCCTTTACAGACTGCATTTCTTCAAATGATTGTTTTTTGAACTTCATATTTGTTCCAGATGTGGATTATCATAGATATATCATCTCAGCTAAAGTCTTAACTTGTTTTGGATTCTGAATTTCTGATATGGTAAGTTGCAAAATTGATCTATACTCAATCACCCACCTAGAAACATTGATGGCTTCCTGATAATTTAACAGGATGAATGTAAACGGGTGTCAACAGAGGGGCAAAACTTGAGATTAGATTTGTCAGTCAAGTTCCAAGATGCAATAAAGGTACTACATTTATATGTGAAAAGGGGATTTTTTTTGTTTGCTTTTATTGCACTACCTTTTCCTCGGGGGATTGAATTCGTGTTATGATATCATTTTGTCAATTGATGATTTGTACTAATTTTAAAGTTGAAAGGAAGTCTGATTAAACATTATCATGATATCTTTTAAAGTCTAAACACTTGAAGTCCATGGTTTTCTTAACTTACAATTCCAAGTAAGTTTAAAAGGAAAAACAGACAAGATTTCTTGTTCTACTATGTTCTGTTATGATCATCAAGGTGCTCATGAGAGCACATGCAAACAATAAGGGTTCAGTTAAGTAACGAGTTATTATATTTTTTTCCCTGCATTGGAACTAGTTCTTTTTCATTTTAAAAGAAAAAATAATGGGTACAGCTCATTATTTGTTTCCTTAATGCAATTTTTAAATGATATCCTAATATAAAATTCTTTCGGTCATAGGATGTGAGCATTAAGCTAGATGAGCAAAAGGAAGAATGCCTCACTCAGCTAAAGGAGAATGAAATGTAAGACCTATATATTCTTGGGAGCATTTGTAATTATTATCTTGTTGCATATTGAAATTACTTACCTTGGAGATCCCTTGCATCTGTGTGTCGATCAGACTAGACATTATTAATGCCATCAACTAAATGTCATACACTATTTGTTATGAAGGTCTGACAACTTAGCATCCAAATCTTTTTTAGTTGGCTTGGTTGATGTCACGTTTTACTTTGTTTTTGGCTATCTTTGTGCTTGAGTTCATCATAGATGGGCCTCTATAATTGTATCTTTATTGTGTTAAAATCAGTTTATTAACATTTGTTCATATTCAGGTTAAGAACTAAGCTACAGCAGCTCACCTATCAGTATGCTCTTTCTGAACAGCAATATGAACAGAAGGTAAAATTTGCCTGTAACTTGTACATTTGACGTTAGTTTGCTTACAATAATTGTCTACTTTATTAAGAAGGGACTTAATGTTTTTTTAGTGGTTTTGGCTTCAAATGAACAGTTAAAGCAAAAATCACTGGAGCTTCAAATTGCTGATTTGAAGATCAAGCAGCATGAAGAGAAATTAATCCAGGAACAGTCCCAGATGAAATTATATGCAGAACAAGTGTCACAATTACTATCAACTGAAAAGAATTTGCGCGTACAATTGACAGCTGATGGGGAGAAATTCCAGCAATTCCAGGTCAACTTCTTCTGTGTAAAGTGTTGCTTTAAAACATTTATTTTTGAAACTTTCTCCCCACAATCTGGTAAGTATTTCTTGCTTAGCAACTGTCAAAACTTCTCTGCATAATTCTCAAAGAGTGCAAAATTTCTGTTGGTTCATTTGCCGTGTATTGTTAGATATGGGGCAATGCTAGTAGGTTGAGCCTCACGTGGATTACACTTATAGAAGATTGATTGTTGCATACTTAATATACTATGCTATATCATAAAAAAAAAAAAAGAAGAATAAACATGACATTAGTTCTTGATGGATAAAACAAACTTGTCCATTTCATGATCAAGTTGTGACTATTATCTTTGAGTTTCTTAGAATTACAAGTCCTACTGTCCTAGAGTTAACAGGGTGAGAGTTGGGCACAAAATGGCAACTTTCAAGTTGATTGGCAGAAGTGAACTCATCACCTGTCTCCTTGCTCTGGGTGCATCTTTCAAATGTTTGTCTTATTAAAAAAAAAAAAATGTGCTTAGAATTTGGCTTGCCTTTAAATGTTTGCCTTCATTAAACAACACCGAAGAGAAGGAAATGGACTCTTTATGTGCTCAATTTGGAAATCTTGAGCATGCTTCTTTCCAAATGGACCTTTAAGATGCATGGCAGATTACCTTGTGAGTCATGAGTGCTTCAAACTGAATGTTTGTGCTATCAACATACAACTCAATCTGATCTTATTGCAATATTTTTATTTTGTAGGAAGCTTTGTTGAAAAGCAATGAAGTCTTTGAAACATTTAAACAGGAGATTGAAAAGGTATACATATCCCTTCAAATTACACATTTCATATGGGCACACTTTTCCTGTTTCTTTAGTTCCAGTGTAAGTCACTTGATATGTTCATCTCTGTTGTTACATGTGCAAAACTCTAGATGGCAAAGTCTATCAAGGAACTCAAGAAGGAAAACTTGTTTTTGAAGAGCAAATCAGAGAAATCAGATGTTACTCTTATAGAACTTGTAGATGAGGTACAGTTTTCTTGCACTTTCTTTGGTTTTATTTTGCAGTATTCATCAACAGTAAACATTGAACGCAGGCCTTACCCCCCCCCTTCCTGATACCTTTTTCTCAGGCATAATAATACAGTATATCCATTTTCTGCATTTAAGGTTTGGTATTTTTCTGTGTTGAATTGTGCAAGAATGCTTTAAATAAAACAAAAACCGATAACCAAGCTTTTCGAGTGCTTGTTTGCAAGCTTCTCTCTGTATTTGTACCACCATTTGTTTGAGTCTCTCGTGTAGTTGCATTAAGATCGGATCTCATTTACGGAAAGCCACAACACTCTGATTTTTGGTTGGTCTGAGCAGCATGAGCGGTTGAAAAAACAATTGGAGAAAACAAAGAATCAGAAAGAAAAGCTTGAATCATTGTGCAGATCACTTCAAGCAGAAAGGAAGCAGAACTCCACTGGGAGCAACAACTCTGATTCAGTTCCATCATGAACACCGATGCAATCAACATGTATCTCAAACGGGTTTTAATAACGACTATTTCAAGTGTTACCCCCATATACTATTTTTTGCTATGGCTTGTTTTGAAGAAACGGGAAAAGCGATCACTGTGTTATAACTTATTACGAGTGTAATTTATATTGTTTTAGTATATTTGTACTATTGAGAATTGCTTGAGATTGTATTTTGGTTATGTCGTACCTCAATGTCAGAAATCGTTTTTGATCAGTTTGTTACTCTCGCATGGATGGAACGTTAAATTAGTATTCATCAAGAACCGAAATTATACAATTTGAACATGACATGATTCAATTGTCATCCTCAGTTTTTGTTCTTGGTAGAAAGTGCATGGATTGGGAATTTGAGATATACCTTATGCTAGCATTTTCCTAATTGGTAATATATGTACTCATGTTGCATGTGACACAACTGCTGAATTCATTATCCTTCACTTATCTCTCAATTAAAATCACTCATCTCTTAATGTAAAATGTATTTGGTGAACATAATCGGATTAATAATATATGTTTTATAGAATGTATAACAAGTACAGAACAAATAGAATCTCCCAAAAAAACAAAGAAAATACAAATAAAAAATGCAGGTGCCATTTGATTTGATGTATAAAAAGGCAGTGACCCCCAAACCCCAGCAGGGAGGCAGCCTTAAACTGTTAGAGAAAGATCCGCAAAAACCGTTTGCTTTTCTTTCTTCCTTTTTACTCTCAACTGTTAAAATAAACAGCGAACCCAACTCTCTGGCTGTGGCGCCAACCAAACACCCCCAACCCCCCAATGGAAGACCAAAAGCCCAAAGGCAGTGGCGGTGGCGGTGGCGGTGGCGGTGGCGGTGGCAACAACAACAACAGTGCGGTGGGGCATTTGGAGATGAGCAAAGCAGACCGCTTAGTGTGGCTCATGAAATGCCCTCCTCTCGTCTCTCGCTCCCTCAACCGCGATGCCTCCTCAGCAGCAGCTTCTTCTGATCAATCCTCCCCTGTCATCGCCAAGGTCGTCTTCTCCATTGACCCTCTCAACTCCAACGACGACGACGACTCCTCTCGTCAGGTACCCACTTTTTTCTTCCTCTCACTCGCACTCAAAATGTTGTCGTTTTGCATGAACCATAATCGTTGTTTTCTTGTGCATTCTGCTCTTTCTGCGCCTCTGCCTTTGATTCTCTGCATGCCCTTTTTGATGTTCCTTTTTTTTTTTTCTTTTCAAATCATTTTGGGGTTTCAAGATTTTTTCATGATGTGGGCTTAACAGAGTTCAGCCCGTTATGTGTTTTTCTCCAAATTTCTCTAATGTACAATTTGGATTTTTCCATGACCCAGGTCCTTTTTTTAAAACAGCCATTTTAGACCTTCCATTTTTTGGGTTGATATAAGAATTTTTAATTGTATTACTTGTTATTGTTCTTCTAACTTCTGCAAAATGTTAAAATGACACTCAGTTCACCATGGAACTGGCGGAAACTGAATCTGGAAACATGCCCAAGTGCTACTCTTTGGATATGTTTAAAGACTTCATTCCCATGTCTGTATTTTCTGAGTCTTCACAAGGTAAGCATGCCTGCGTCTCTCCTATGTGGCCTTTCTGTACTGAAATACAATTTGCATGATATATAATATATTGATTCTTCTATTGTAGTTAGATATCCATTTTGGTTTGACACATAAATATTATTTTTAAGTCTTTTTTGATATAAGAAAAAATGGGGAGAAAAACATATATATTAATCTTGAAGTTTAAGAACTCAGATTGTAAGTTTGACTTCTTATTATTCATAAGGAGGGATGAATCCGAACTTTGTCAAATCTTTTCACTTTTATGATATACAGATTTCACCATGATGCAGGCTTTGACCAGGAAATTCAGCAATGTATTTCAAGAAATAAACTATAGACGCTTTACATAATAACAATCAAGAATGTTAAGGGAAAAATAAATGCACGTAAAAAAGCAAACTGTTTCTGTTAAAATCACATTTTATGAAAGCATATGTAATGTAAGCTGATGGTTTCTGACTTCAGTTAAAATGGTATATGCCACTTCCGACAGATTGTTGTAGCATATGTAAAGGAGAATAACATTATTGGCCTGCATGGTTTTGGGAAATCAGGTTTTAGTGCAATTAAGAAATGAAAAAACCCAAGTTCCTGGGTTAGGCAATTTAATTCGAGAGATGTTTAGATTGAAATTCAGTTTCTCCTCAGATAACAATTTAATATCACTTCTTTATAGAATATATTCTTGTAGTTCTAAGTTTGCAATTTATTTTATTGGAAATCTATGCCTACGAGGATGTAATTCTGAGAATCCGTATGTTAAGAATTAATTTGAGACTTTATCACTTCAAAAGAGCCACAAGCACTTATTAAATGTAGCTGTCAGTTTGGCAATCTCAACTGACTGTGTGAATTCTTCATCATTGTAGGAAAGTTATCTGTGGAGGGGAAAATAAAGTACAAATTTGATATGAAGCCCCATGGTGAGAACCTTGAGAATTATGGGAAACTTTGCCGTGAAAGGGCGAAAAAACATATGAAAAGTAGAAAGATTCAGGTTTCCCAGATTACTTTGAATATCTTTGCTCATATTCTATGTGGATAATCTAATAGTTTATGTCAGTAATATGATCACTGATTTGTCCCCTACTTTTTTCAATTTTCAGGTGATCAACAATGACAATGGGGCTCTTATGAGGCCTATGCCAGGGATACCTGGTTTTGTGGCTCCTGGACCCAGTGTACAACATATCTACCTTCTTTTTATGCATATTATTCTTGAGTAAAATTGTACTTTGCTGCTTGCTTCCCCTGGGGCAGTCACGTTAGTTGGCACTGTATTTGTATGTTGAGTATAATTTCAGAATTGATTATCCACCATTAAGTATATTTTAAGCATAAGGAGTACTGTCTTTCAAATAGGATAAAAAGAAAATGCCAACCAAGGGGTCAGACATGAAAAGAACGAGGAGGGACCGTGGAGAAATGGAAGATATTATGTTCAAACTCTTTGAAAAGAAACCAAATTGGACTTTAAGACAACTGATCCAAGAAACAGACCAACCCGAAGTATGTTTTCTGGTCATTTACTTTCTGCCTAACTTTTAATTGTTCCCATTTTGAATCTTATTATTAGATTTATTGTATACCTATCTGTATAAAATCTAGCTTTTGCAGTTATTGTTTCAAATTCTGTCTTTTTCCTGTTTGATACACATAAAGAACCATTTCATCATTTATATACATCCATGGCATTTAACTTCTATTACTATTGCGGCACAAAATTGTTAAATAGAGAAGTTACCTTTGAGCAAGGAAGCATATGTCATATAATTTTTTTTTGCCTAGTTTTTTTTTTATTTTCCACGCTATTATGTTTATTTATCTTTATCCCTCTAATTAAGTAATTATTTCATGTTCATCTATTCCTTCTCTATTTATCTGTAAACCCCTTCAAAAATTTCTCCCTGTCTTCACTGAGTGCTGACTAGGAAATTATATTACCAAAAACTTTCCAAACAGAGAAATTTTGAAGACATCTCCCCCTGCTAAATAGCACAAAATTTAGGCAATCAGAATACTACTTTTACTAACGGTACATGTGTTCCAAAGTTAAAAACAAGAAGACGAGCATAATCAATAAAGTAATATTTAAATGATTCAGTTGGAAAAAAATAATTTACTGGCAACTAGATAAGAAACTATATATCTCTGACCCAAAAAGAAAAAGATAAGAAACTATAACCTAAATTTTTACTTATCCACCCACCTCTTGGTTAAACATCTTCTATCAGGAAATCTAATTTTTTAGTGTCATTTCTATTGGAGTGGTGTAAAGGCTGAAAGGCAATAAATTTAACGAGAGAAAAAGGCAACCAGAAAACGACTTTATTTCCTTCAACTTGCAACACCAATAAGGCATGAGCTTTTATCTGAACCAGCATTTTTCAATCACTTTGAAGCTGTTAAGCTCTTTGAATCCAGAATTTCTCTGAACTTCATATGTGCAAAAGTTATGAATTTCCAACCCCCAGAAGTTTATTGAACATATGAAATTATGTTTTGGCTCACTTGAGAATATCATTTTGCTAAGCAGTTGATTTTTCTTTTACGATCTTCTATGATTACTTAAGGACATGTCACCTTTGTCACTTGTGAAAACGAAAATTGACATGAACCACCTTCCATGTGCTTCACCCCCCTTATTCTGGCTAAAGACAACGGAGTTAATCCAGAGGATAATGAAGAGTACAGCCTGGATCTTCACAGGCTAAATAAGATACTTTGACTAATATTTTTCTTTTTAATCTTATTCTACTTGTACCTTTCGTAAATTGAATCTTCTTATGATAGATTCTGAACTTGACCCTTTGCAGCAATTTTTGAAAGACATACTTAAAGACCTTTCTGTTTACAACAACAAGGGAGCTAATCAAGGGAAGTATGAGCTGAAACCAGAATACAGGAGATCAGGCGAGGGGCCAGCTCCCTGATTGGTTGTATGATACGGATTAACTTTTCTAGACACAGACCTTTCCAGACAGATAATTACTAGTTCCATTTCTTCTTAGACTACTGACCTGATACTTCTTTTGGCAGAACTGGAATGTGTTGTGTTCTTCAGTGTGAGCAAGAAGAAATTGCTTCGGGCTACCCCAGTTTCTTTTGTCTAATTTGTAGATTTAGGATTTCATGGGCTGCAGATTTTGCATTTTTTGTACTGAATCAATCTGCATATTGTGCCAATATTGTTCAAGCATACAATCACCATTTGAAATTGTCTTTCTATATTGAATTCTTTATGAGCACAGTTCTTTCTTTTGGCCATATTGATGTGCACAGTTCACTTCCATACTTTGTATATGTTTAGCAGCCTTCATTTGTTCATATTAATTTAGAGGCTTCCTGTGTTATTACCTGCTACAAATGGAGTACTCCTTTTTGTAATATGAAAATGTACTCAGGCACTCACATTCTCATATGGTTTTGTATGAGTTTGACTTGGGAATGTGATTCCAAAGCTAAATGTGGGAAGTTCTTAGGTGTGCCTGGCAATCATAAAGATTTGCTTTGACTGAGAATGTGGGAATTTGTTAGGTGTGCATAAATAAAAGGGCGAACCATGCATTGTTCATGATTGCATAATATAAGAGCAACAAGATTGACTTATTCTATGGTCTGATTGAGTTTTATTTTGATTATTTTTTTTTTTTGGAAATTAAATTTTCTTTTTACGTCTAATCCAACACTCCTCTGTAAATGTTAGGAAAACAAAAAAATACCACACTCCTCTTTAATTCTTAATTCCTTTTTCTTTTAGGTGCCTTAATTGGATAGTTGAGCTACTCAATGATGTGATGTGATGGCATGGCCTAAGCCTAACTGCCTAACTACTTCAAGTCTACAACACTCTTACAAAGTCATTGGAGACTTTAGAATCAAATCTCTTACTTCGGCAATTACGTGGGATATGACAACAATAGTATTTGAATTTGATTCTTAGAATGACTTTGGTGCACAAATTTATTTTTTAAACTTTTACTCGTATATCCATTTTATCAATTTTATTCATTTTTTCTGTCAATTTTAATCACATATCAAACATGTAAGTCACTTTTAAAAAGTAAAAATTATAACACATCTTCTCTTTTCTCAGCATGATATACGTGATTAAAATCGACAAAAAAATGTAGATGAAATTGACGAAATGGATTAAAGTGATACACAAATGAAAGTTCATGGACCATAAAATTCAAAAAACAAGTTCATAAATCAAAATGATACTCGAGATAAAATTCGAGAACCATTACTATAATTTTCTCTTTCATAAAACATAAACAAACGAAGTTCTAATGCATGGATGTGGCGCCTCTACCAGATTTTACAAAGACTTTTAATTTAGGCCACTCAAAAGATTTTAATGGTTAGAATTGTACCATCTATTTACTTTTACTAAAACCATTTTATATTTATCCATCATCATTTTAATAATTTATGAACAAAAAAAAAAACACTTTAGCTTTAATGATCGTTTTAAGTATTGAAAACATGAAAAATATTTTCTTGTATATTACGTTGTTAATCAGTTCGATTACATAAAAGTCATCATATATCTCTCAGGAGAATCCCCCTTGAAAACATTAACTCACTATCACTTGCTAAAATAAGTTCATTACGATCCAAAAAAGAGTTAAAATAAATAATACATGTTATAAATATGATTAAATATGTGACTAACTACAAATACATTTGGGGTTAATAGTTAGACATTTGAAAGTCTTTTCCTATGTCAAATAGGAGACATCTATAATCCTAGTGGCTATCTAGAATAGGAAACACTTTTTAATCCTAGTGCATCCCACTTTGCTATTTGGAATAGGAAACATTTTGTAAACCCTATGGCATCCCAAAAGCTTATATATACGACTATACGAGTCTTTTTAATTCTCCCAATTCTCTTGTGTTTTCTTGGTCTTATTTTACAACAAAATAGTAACTTATTTTTTAAATAAATTGAGACGAGAAAAAAAAAAAAAAAAAAACTATCCACGCCAACTAAAACGAAGCGCGTGGTGGACACAGTACCAGCCACTTGGGCTCTTGTGGAGACGTTCAACAAATTACAGCGCTGACCCTAACCAAAACCAATTCGGCAACCCAATTCCAACTTGGGGAGCTCAGGAACAAAAGCGTGTGCGGAGCACGACACCGTTTCAGCAACCCCTCTATATCTCTCTCTCTCTCTCCCTACCGAAAGTCAAAAAGCATTCACCCATCTCTGTTCCTATTTGGGTTCACCTAACACAACAACAACACCACATCGATACCTTTCCCCGTCTCCTTCTCAATTTTCCTCTTTGCAAAACCTCTCTCAAGGTACGATTTCTCATCATCTTCTTTTCATTTTTCTTATAATTTCTGGGTTTAGAATTCGCGCCATTGAAGATCGTATTGTATTTTCCAGAATTATTGGTTTGATTTTGTTCTTGTTTCTTGGATTGGTCGTCTTGCTTGTTTTTGGGTTACAATTAGAATGTTTATCTGGCATCTTAGAATTTTGGGTTTTAAGAGTTTTAGCATGGGTTGCATGATATATTTCTGTTGTTTATGCCCGATTTCAGTTTCATTTATATTGATATCCTTTGGGTTCGATATGCAGCTTGACTGATCTAATTGAAGGGTTTTGATCAGAGATTCATAGCTTCATAAATATGTAATTAAGTCAATGATTGTCTGAAAATTGTATTATTAGCGAAGGTTAAGGAAGCTCGTGATTTGGGTTTTCCTTTAGCTGGGTTACTCAGCTTTCTTTAAGTTTGTGTTCAAAGCATAATCTTTTCTCAACTTTACAACAAGGTTTTTCTTTATGACAGTGTATGCGTACCATATAATATCTATTGGTTTGGCTGCAGCTGGAATTACAATTTTGAGTTTACTGTTAATTTAAAATGGGTTATTTCTCAACGATTTATGTTTTTTATGATGCTAAATCTAGGGTTCAACCTGGGTTTGATGCTCTTGTTTGCAAGACGATTGCTGACAATTTCTGATCTGAGCATCGACAATTGATTCTTGGCATGTTGGCATTTTTGGTTGACATTTAGAAGCATGTGTTTTCTGTTTTTCTTTTTGGCCTGAAGAAGCATGTGTTCTATTATTCATGGTACTATTATGCAGAGTTGTTAATTATGCATTTTTCCTCCTTGTGCAGGTTACTTTTCTCCGCATTAGAAATGGATTGCTTTTTCAAGCTTGCAAATGAGGACTCCATGCCTTCTCAGCTAGACATTCTTAGATGTCCATTTTTGAGAAACATCAATGAGCCCACCAATTTTTCATTCGCCTCGTCTTTGGCTTTCCCAGTGCCTGTAAGTTATAATTTCCTTTTGATGATTTGCATATGATATTGTTGACAATTTGGTCTCTTGCTAGACTTGATTGAAATTGAGGCATTTTCTAATACTACTTTCTACTTTTCATGATCAGGCACGTGGAGCCAAAGGTCCAATTTTTGAAGATGGTCCCAATTTTGACATGGCATTTAGGATTTTCCATGGGAGCGATGGAGTAGTCCCCCTTTCTGGAAAATCGTATGTGCATTCTGAGAGAGTTGAGCCTGAGCCATCCCCACCCATGTTTAATCCATTAGCTGCAAAGGCAGCCACCATCAGTCTCTCATCTTTCGGACCTGGAGGGCCATTCAGCTTTGATGCATTCTCTGAGAAGTGGAAGAATCAGAAAAGAAAATCCAATTCCTCCAAAAAAGAGTCTTCTTCAAAGGTAACATATTATAGGTTTTCAAACTGCTTGTGATTTTGTTGAATTTTTTTTTACTTCATATTGTTAATCAAATTTCTCATTTTTGGTGTCTTGACTATATTTTGGATTTGATATTTCAGGGAGGAAATTCTAATCATGAGGCATTGAGTAATGAGTGGCTGCAAACAGGAAACTGTCCATTTGCAAAGTCATACCGTGCTGTTAGTGGTGTCATTCCACTTGTTGCAAAGGCTTTTCAGCCCCCTCCAGGCATGAAAATTAAGTGCCCACCAGCAATAATTGCAGCCCGAGCAGCTCTGTCACGAACTGCATTCGCAAAAAACCTCCGCCCACAACCGCTGCCTGCCAAAGTACTTGTGATTGGAGCCTTGGGCATGGCGGCCAATGTCCCTTTAGGGATATGGAGGGAGCACACCAAGAAATTCTCACCATCTTGGTTTGCTGCTGTCCATGCAGCTGTTCCATTCATAGCCATACTTCGGAAGTCTGTATTGATGCCTAAGTCAGCTATGGCGTTTACCATTGCAGCATCCATTTTAGGACAGGTTATTGGCTCTAGAGCAGAGCGGTACCGCCTCAAAGAAGTGGCTGCTAAAAATTTGGCTCTGACTGAAACCTCTGTTGGCGGGACAAGCCAGATACAGGTGGTTAAAGCGACAACTGGTCGTTGCAATGATATTGCGGAGTGGAACTCAGTTGCTCTTCAGGTGGCACGTCCTTCTTCATCAACAGATGTGTTCTGATGATGCATTTGCATTGTCATCTCATTGATCCATCATTTCTTTGCGTTCTACAGAGTGTAATTCTCTGTTGTAAGTGGAGCTCTATCATTTGTGCCTCTAAACACTGTCCTTCTCCTTTGAGGACTTGAGGAATAAAAAATGTATAATGAGAGAACGTTTTATTTATTTATTAAGTTTTTTCCTTTTACCGTCCAATTTTGGTAGAATTGTTCCATGTTTGTTTGCATTTTGATTATGTATTTAGCACCTTCCAAAATTATTGTATACAAGAATCCTTGGATGCATGCATCGCTCACTCTTGGTTAGGTAAATTCTGGATGCATGCACCAGAGAAGTTAAAATGTTTCTTGAATATAATGGTTCGGACTTTGGACTAATGTCGCTAGGTGTTACAAATCACCTACTAAGTATAACCTAATTTAATTAAAAGTAGGAGCGGATTTATGGCACCATATTTTTAACATAAATTTTGACGTAAGTTTTTGATCGAGCCTATTTCATATAAGATTTCAACAATTCAAACTGTCTATTTTTAAAGTATCCATTAAAAAAATATTATTGCAAAAAATTAGGTAAATCGGAAATCATTTACCCACAAAGATTAAATAGTCAACAAAATAAACACTTAAAATAATTTAATTTTTGTGAGTAAATGGTTTCTAATTTATTTAATTTTTTGCAATGATGATATTAATGAAAATCTAAAAAATAGACGGTTCAGATAGTTAAAATTTAATATAGAATGGGTCTCGTTGAAAAGTTATGTCAAAATTTGTGTAAAAAAATAGTGTTATGGATCTTTCTTCTTAAAAGTATAACCTAATATCCACTACAATGGTTGAATTTTACATATCGTTTTTGTATTTCTATCCACTACAATGGTTGAGTTTTACAGAATCTTACAAGATTTACTAACTAATTATTAATTTAGTAGTATTTTACTTTCATAAGGAGATGTTCTAACTTGAAATCTCCTCACCCGGGCCCTAAATAAGAAAAGAAATTATGAATTGAATTATCCTTCATTATTTATTTCCTCTCATGGCGGTAAAAGCAAACAGTCAAAACTAAAAACTTGACAAAAACCTTCACATTAGTCAGTTGGGCACTTGGGCAACAAACTTTTGGAATCAGTTGGGGATCGGACACCGAGCCAAACGACGTCGAGAAGAAGGCAGCAGAAAGCATTCTTCTTCACTTCACCCAACTCATTTCCACCAAAATCTTTCTTCGTAGAAATACGATCAATGTCGAGCTCTTCGCCAACATGTCAGCCTCGGACATTCGGATTGCCCTGGCCCGATCTCAACGACGGCTTGCTCTACAACGACGTCGTACGAGCCTCCGATTCCGGTCCTCTTTCTCTCTCCCTCTTCTCTTTTCTTTTCTTCATTTTCTCAGCAGCCAAACAGAGTTTCGATATAACTTTTCCGTCGTTTTATTTCTCCGATTTTGACTCCCGAGTGTTGGTGTAAATTACAGAACTGACACTGATACAGTTCTACTCAAGCAAATATAAGAACTCAGCTCCATTACAAGGGTAATCACTCTATGCACAATTCTACTGAATTTCTCTTCTGTCTTTTGCATTATATCCTCTGTTGATTGCTCAGAAAATGAATTCAAATTGAATTTCGTTTTCTAAGCAACCAAACAGATGCTTATTTTGGAGAACCAATAAAAAAATAATACTGATTGTTGAGCAGTTGGTTGCAGAGAATTCGGAACGGACAGGTTCGTGTATTGAAAATCGCGGAAAAGTTTGTTTATAAGAAATGAAAACATGTGCTTAGGAAATTCTCAGCATTGTTTGTTGGTCTACAGATAACAGTTGATGGCAAAGTTGTTAGAGATCCCAATACGATCCTCAGGTGCTCTTTGTTTGATAGATACTACGTGCCTCTATGCTATTGTCTGCTCTTATGCGTATAGAAGATTCTTATGTTGTTGTTTTTAATGTACTAATTAGGGTTGGTTCGAAGTTGGTCTATCATAGGCTTCCGTGGAGAGAGCCCGATGCACCATACTTGCTCGAGGTTCTATACGAGGATGATGATATGGTAAATGTCTCAAGTGGTTACTGATCATTTCTATGTTTTCAGACATATCATTTATCTTCTTTGCTGTGTCTATATTTGCTTCTTTGCCATCAAGATCAGTGATGTTAAACACTTGGACTTAAGTAAATTCATGGTTTTAATATTGTGGTAAATAACTCATGTGATATTATTTACTAATTGAAATTGTGGAATTTCTGCACCATAAAACATTTACATGCTCGTTATCATTGTTAATTTATTGGTATTATTATCTGCATAAGTTCATGCAAATGTATGTTTTCATTATACTGAATGCATCAAATCCTCAATATTAATGCAATACGATGAAATTCAGGCCACCTTGGCATTGGCATGGGTGGTAAAGGAATGGGGTGGGTTGGGGTGAGGTAGGTCTTCGGTTCAATTTTATCCAAGAATAAAAGCTCTATAATCAATCTCAGTTTGATTCTTAAAAATTAATCGTCGACCTTATTTAAGCCAAAAAGTTCTATGATCACCTTGGATAAGGATTTTTTTGCCCCCTACCCTCCCCCCAACACCTCAAGATCCAAAATAAAGAACATAAGATTATTTTTTTTTTTGTTTTCTTTGGTTTTTTGGAGAACATCTCTTTTCAAACTATGAACTAGCAACCAAATAAAGCATTGGAATTACCTATGGTTTCTCTGTGGTAGAATGTGTTCAATATTGTTTGTCTTCATCCATTTTGATGGTGACTCTGCTTGATTTGAAGTTGTAATCATGTATTCAGATTGCTCTAAATAAGCCTTCTGGGCTGCAAGTTTTACCTGGAGGTCTTTTCCAGCAACGGACAGTTCTAGAACAGCTTGTGCGGTGGGCAACCCAGCAGACCTCTCCCTTAGCATGCAAAGAACCACATCCTGTTCCTGTTCATCGCCTAGGAAGGGGCACTTCAGGTAGCCTGGATTTCAATGCTGAATAAAATGATGTGATCCCTTTTTTTCTCCTTTTTCTTTTTCAGTCACTATGGCTTAGTTTTCTTAGACATGGCTGTTGGGATTCACGTGGCAATTTGGTTCAGCACATTGACAAGAAAATAAATAAAAATGAGAAAATCGAAACACACAAAACAACACAAGTATTTAAGTGGTTCCCTCAAACTTGAGGTACGTCCACGGGGAGTGATCCGATCTTTCTTTACTATTGAGAAATAGTGAGAACAATAGTACAAGCTTGAAGCACTCGTGTTTAATAACCCAAACCCAAACCTGAGCCCGTAAACCCTTGTACACCCCTCTCAACTCACTCTCTCAAAACCCAGTAAAGATAACAATTCTCTCTAGCTTAACACTTGCAGAAGAGAGAACAATTAGGATGCCTCAATGCATTGGTCTGATGCTGGCCAATGTCTCAGCTATTCCTTTTACGGCCATGTACTTGGTCAGCAAACTGCATGTTACTTCTTTATATTCAAAGAAGTCTGCACCAACCTAGCTATTTTCAACCATTGCTGCACCACTCTATGTCATAGCCCTCCTTATTCTTAGGTAAGTTTTTCCTACACCAACATTGAATTATATGAAGCAAGCAAGTAAAAGACTTATTTACTTTCTACAAAGGCTATTAAAATGAGCCACATACTGTGTCACCAACCAAGGCTGTGGACATGAGATCATCTGAATGCATATTCTATCTAACCATTTGAATCAAGCTCACAACCCATGTACAAATCTGTTCATTCTTATGGTTACTTAGAAAAATGGTTCTACTAACTCATATTTTTCTGTTTGACTGGTTTGATATGGTCTAGGAATATTGCTATGTGCAAAGACGAAACATGCCAAAACTCAACTTGCAGCATATTTTGCTGATGGGACATCTCATATTGGAAATGACAGGTTAGAGAAATGGCCTGTTCCATCTCATATTGGAGATGACAGGTTGGAGATGAAAGCTCCTTCCATTTTTCTGTATGTAAACTTAAGATGTTTTCCGTCCGACTATAATTTTTATTATTTTGTCAATGAGATCTATAATATCCAAAAATGCAGAAATACCAACATGGAGTTGCGTGCAATGAGGAAAATCTCAAAGATATATCGGGCACTAGTAACTGGGATACTTAGTGAGGATAAGGTAACATCCATGTTCAGTACTTCTGAAATGTGTGCTACTCTGACTACCATCAGTTTGTGCATGTATAAGGTCGATATCTCAAAGAACCATTTATTTATATACACCGTTTCCATACCTTCTTTGACCTTGAAATTTCTCTACATGGGTTTTAGGGCAAAGTCTTCAGGTAGGACTCAACTGGAAAGCATGGCAGATGAAATTGGAAATAAAATCATCTCAAACACTAGAATTACATTATAAGACTTTGAACCTTCTCTCAAGACAGTTTCATTTCCTCGTTGATGAACAGAGAACCTTACTTTCAAGGCAGTACAATGGAAACCTATTTTTAATTATTATTTTTTTAAAAAGCACTGTTATAAGCCATATTGCTAATATGCATGCATAAAGCAACATTAAAAAGACTTGTCCACTCTATTATTAATCACTGCATTAAATTGTTTCCACCTTTAACTGAGTTAAATTATTTCTTCCATGCAACCAAAGTTTGTTCTGGCCTCCCTTTTTCCTGCTGTTGGTGGCATCTTCAACTTAAACCTATGTCTTCTTGCTCTCCTACCTTTCTAGACCTTCTTTATGGACCTCATATCTTGTCCTAATTGGTGAAGAGAATAACTTGTAAAATGTATTTGTTAAATTCTTTTTTCGAAGTTCTTATATTCCTGTCTTGCCAGTTGCTACCGATCAATCTTAATATCCTCTAGTTATATGAATATTTTTTGCAATTTGACTTCTAGTCCATATAGATTCTGGTCCCAGTTTGGCCTATTTAGTCTCAATTCAAAATGATGGTTTCTTGAGACCCACTGTTTTCCTTGTTATGATATTGTCTTCTTAAAGAATATTTACTGTATTTGCAAAATGGATTGCATGATTTGAAAATTACTATAGGTGATTGTCCAGCAGCCAATTGGTGTGGTGCGATATCCTGGTGTGGCTAAAGGGTTGTATGTTGCTTCTCCTACAGGTTTATTTACGTCTCTCCCTGTTATCCTGCACCAGTGCTTCATATTTTATCATCTCATCTTAGGGAAACGTCTGATTTTTATCAATCTATACCATCATGCTTATCCCTTTATTTTATTTTATTTTTTATTTTATCCCGTTTTGTTTTTTTTGTTTTTTACTTTACCAGGAAAACCAGCTCTGAGCACAGTTGAAGTTCTTGAGAGAGACATACATAAAAACCACACTCTGGTCCAGGTAACCCACCAGTTTAAGCTTCTGAATTTATGTATATGCTTTTGTTATATCTAATCTGCTTGATAACTAATGTTTGCAACATCAATCTCGATTTTCTATTTATTCGTCCATTAGAACCAAAAAGAATTTAATTAATTGGAAGTAACTTACTTTAGTGTTTGGATATGTTTAACAGGTTGAGATTCAGTCAGGAAGGCCACACCAGATTCGCATCCATCTTTCTTTCATAGGACATCCTTTGTTAGGTAAACTTTTTAATGAACCTGATCATAGGCCAAGTGGCCCTATATGCATTGTTAGTCAATTTCCTTACAGTTCAAGCTTGTAGGGTCCAGTAGAGTTTCTGGTTTTAGGAGGTCCTGGGTTGCACCTAGATATCTATTGTAGGCTTTGTAGCTGTCAATTTTTGGTAACTAGTGCTCAAGGTGTCACATCTTAAGATTTGATTTAATCTGTATTTTTACTTGTCTAGTTAAATGCTTAACAAGATACTTCGTGAAATCTATACTTTTGTTTCAAAGTGGTAAAGAGTTTGAGACTCACTTATTGCCTTTTAACCTTTTAACAGGAGATCCTCTTTATGTTGGTGGTGGACAACCAAAGTGCTTAGATTCTGACTTTGAAGATGAAAGTTTTGCAGATGATGGGTATGGATTTATTGTACTTAATAAAGTTGCTTTTTCCTGCGTTTTCTTCTCCATTGTTTCTTTCCTGAGTAGTTGTTTGATTTGGAAATAACCAGAAAATGGTTAATACTTTGGTAGACAAATAGCAATACCTAGAAAACAAATATTTTAGTAATTACCCAGTTCTGAGATTGTGGTCTCCATAAAATAGCTGAATATCAATATTCCAGGGCATCATTTGATCAACAGTTCACACCACGGATATTGATGTAGTAATTTTGCAAGTTTGATATAAGTTCCATTTTTTTGCATTGCATGCAGAGGGTTTCTGAGGCCTTCAAAGCCTGTTCCTGGAGATTGTGGCTACAATTTGCATGCTCATCAAGTGATTCTCTCTCACCCATCATCCAAAGAGGTAAATGTGGAATAACAATTGGTACTTCTTGATTCAAGGTTGCATCTTGTAATCCATAGTTTGATGGCATGTTAAATATTTGTCATTCATTTGATCATAAACACAAGCATTACCCTGTAAAATTAAGTGCCGAAGGTATGCTAAGTAGTTTTGGGAAAGGTTACAAATGGCTGTTGTTACTGTTTAGCCTTTTTTAAGTGTATACCATTTCTTTAAGATGAGAAGTATCCAGAAAATAATAAAATAAGGAAGCTTTCTGGATTACATATTTCATCACGAGGGACTTCTCATGTTATTGCAGGTAATCAAAATTACAGCACCTCTCCCACCTATTCTCCGGACTCGTGAGAAGCAGGAGCATGATGCAGATTAAAGGATCATTCAATGGGTTGCCTTAAAGTTCCGTCCGAGAAAGGCTAATATTTCAAATGCTCAAGCAAAAGACATGAATCATGAACGTGCTGTGCGATCAAAGACAAAAATATATTCCCATGCATCTGCCTAGAGTTTTAACTTAACTATGCCAAAACAAATGGTGAAAGATTTCTTAGCAAAGAGAAAAAAATTGAATTTTGGACAGCCTAAAAAAGAAAAAAAATTGAATTTTTGATGGCCTAAAATTGAGTTCTACACCAACTAAGCCAGAACTCGATCCCTCCAACCCATAAGTGAAACTCATGAGAACGAAACATCATCACATGCATAGAACCCATAGCATTTATGCGGTCTAAGGACGATGGCAAAGATGTGTCAGGTTAGAGAGCTCATAAACTGATATAATCCCTCCCAACTTTCGCAGTTTATTTTTGTATTTAAATAAAATACAACAAATACAAAGCTGCTGCTGCAATATTACAAGCACCTACCAAAAAGACAGACTTGAAACCGCCCGTCCACTACCCTACCATGTCACTGAATAACACAAAAACTATAATACAGGTCGCAGCAAATAAAGGAATTTGCTGCTGAGGGCCTTCACCGCTTCTCAAGGCCCTCTGTCACATCTACTACCTGCCTATGTCACCCTTACCTCTCCACGACTCCTCTTCTCTGATGATGTTCCCCGTCTGCCCCCCATACTGTTCCGTTTTCGCATAGTGCATTCTAATGGCAGCCACAGGATCTGAAACACCCGTACATGGTCCCCCTACTAGAATCCCTCCCCTCCCTACCACATTCATTCCAACAATCCCCCTTCCTCCCGGCTGCTGTAAACTTGAAATTGCTTCAAACCCATTTCGTCTGGGAATATCAAATACGTCTTGCCGCTGCTGCTGCTTCACATCTACAGTAAATGGCTGCACTTTAGCACCACCATCGCGACTCCTACTAAACACCTGATAATCAACAACTCCATTGCTGCTACTCATTTCCCTTGCAGGAAAAGCAGATACGCCATTCATATTCCGATCATTGTTCTTGACAACCGCCTGCAATGGTTGCTGTTCCAATTTGGGAGAGGATGTAGGAAAATTACTAAATGCTGCAGGGTACTTGGCCAGCAAGATAGCTGAATCAGGAAAAGAAGGGTACCCATTCTGTACTTTATTCCCTTCCCAAATGCCATAATTCCTCCTGGAAACATTCTCAAGGCCCAGATAATTACCACAATCAAAGTTCAGGAGGGCAGAATTTCCATCTGAACTGTGATGTCCAGTGAATTTTAGGTTAGATGACTTGTTGCTGAGCTTATGGCTATGGACCCCTTTTTCTTCATTCCCATGGATGCTGGAATTTGGCTTGGACAGTGATGACGGATTGCTGAGTATTTTACCAAACAGTTTCACATCACCATTCCTGCTTGGTTTATCCGAGTCTGACGAACTCCATGAATGGGCTTTTGGAGTACCAATTGGCAGTTCCATCTTTCGGGGCATAGGTGGAAAATCAACCTGCGAACATTGAGGTTTATGGTTCAAAAATTGAACAAAGCTATCTTTTGTCATATGCCCATTGATATTCCTATCTGGCTTCAAAAGGTTTTGAACTTCAGAAAAATTACCGCAACCGATATCCACATTAGTCTCTTTCTTGGTTGTCATTTGCAATGGATAGCCCCTGAGAACCTGGGAGGGTTCAACATTTGTTAATATTGGAAGACTCGATAAGTGCTTGTGACACCCATCTCTACCAACAGATTCAGTAAACTGCTTATCTCTACCGTCCTGAAAATCCAGCGTTGATGACAGCCTATCTTGGCTAAGGGCTTTTTCACATTCAACCACAGCAGAATCTTGTGGCACAGAATTTGCAGTAACAAGAGGATTTGCATGTGGCAATGAGATGACCGAAGGATTTTGCATAGAATTCAACTCGACAGAAACTTGATGCAGGCATTCATGGTTAAGACCAACACCTGAACAAGAACCGTCAGTAGCCAGGTCAGAAGCATTGCCGCTTGAATCCGAATCATGTACTGAAACTCGTAAACTACATCCACTTGTATCTGTATTGCTTCTTTCATCTTGTCCTCCCAATTTATTTCCAAATCCATCAGAAGAAACTGCATACACCAATTTTTCCCCAACCACACATTCAGCATTGGGTGGGCAAGAGTTGATTCCCTCACCAACAGGTAGTAGTGATTCTGCAACCAAATTTCCCTTTTCAGAAACATTATCTCTCACAGAATCTGCATCAGCAGAGAATGCTAGACTTTTCTGGGCATCTTTTACGGAATCTGCATCAGCAGAAAATACTTGACTTTTCTGGGAAGGCACCGACTCAGACTGTTTATCAACACCATTAATGATATTGGTGTGGCCATCAAAAACTAGCTCAGGCCTATCCTCCATCTGGAGTGCATCAGAAGCCAGAGATTTGAGAGCATCAGCATCTCTATGAGCTACTTGTCCCATCACATTGTTTTCCTCTGATCTGAATGTACCAGTTTGTAAGTTCATGGTCTCTTCAGAATCAGATTCATCATGATTCATGTTTATAACAGACAAAGGTAAGTCTTCGTCCATTTTACAGCCCGACTTATCACTGGAAATACCCGAACCAGTTTCCACAACACAGGCATCTTCAGTATCACTCCCACCTCCATTAGCATCATCCCCAACAGATGTTCTTCCATTTCCAGGCCCAGGATGAACCAAATCAAGCCCAAGGCATTTCCGAGCCTTGCTATAGAAAACCTTGCATTGATTCTGGGACCTTGTTCTAACACATCGTGAGATCATAGCAAAATCCTTACCGTAGGATGACACTGCCTGTATAAAGCTAGACTTCTCCTCGTCTGTCCAGTCAGACGGATCCATTTCTCCACAACTGTCGTCTGAGCAAGTCTCATCATCAATACTCTGCATCACATCAGGCGTCAAAGGCCGTCTTACCAGTGAATCAACTTTCGGGCGCTTCCATTCCCGGTAACTCTCACCAGGATCAATAGAACTCGTGATGCAAGAACTCACTGCCTCAGATGACAGGGAACCACATATACCGGCTAAAACATCAGCCGCAACTGCTTCTCTTTCATTCCCTGTAACATCAAAACTTAAAGGCCTTTCACCAGTGGTATGATCACCCCGTGATGTATTAGTGTTGTTGTACCCTCCCAAAATTAACCTCCCAGAATACGTCTGTCGATTTCTTCTACTACAATCAGCATGAGCTGCCATCACAGAAGCAGCGCCCAGAATATCAAGGGAAGCAACATTCATCTCACGATTCCATCTTTTCCCAGATGTCATCAAGTAGGTATTAGCAGAGGACTTCCCTTGCTTAGTGATATCAGGCTTCTTCTTTGTTTTCTCAAAACAATCAGATTTGTGATGCTTGTAGTAGAACTGGACACAATCAGCAGTTGTCTTGTGATCAAGAAAAGAAGAAATTTTTCTGAAATCCTTCCCAAAGGTAGCTAGCTTTTCAATGAAAATTTCTTTTTCTTCTGGTGTCCACGGGTTGACCAAAGCCCTTTCCTTCTCAACAGCCCAGGGATCTTCAACTAAGCCATTACTAGAAATAAACCTTGTCACCACCTTCTCCTTCTTGTCCAAAATTAAGGCTGGCATCTTCAATGAGTTCCGATAAAGCTTGACATGGGAATCTGATAGTAACTTGTTAGTAAAATTAACAATCTCTGTAGTAGGGACCAAGCTCAGATTCCCTGCTGCAAAAACAAAATTCAAAATACATGATTAAAAAATGTTTCACCAGAATAATACCACAGAAATGCAGAGGCATTTGTTATCAAAGGATTATACTAACTAATATCACAAAGCATTGAATTCAATTATTGATCAGAAATACAATACCACTACTATTAATACAGGGAATAATAAGAACCACAACACCAGAGGTCAGCATGAAGCATAGCTCGTAGGCAAGCATAGTGCATCAATCATCAAAGGTTAAACAAGCATCAATTACTATCAGACCTTTAACAAGAAAGGCAATCCATTACCAATCAAATATGAAATAACATTTTTCAAAAGAACAAAAACAGTTGCAAATGAGAAACATCATCACATCATTTGGACCGACACCATAAGTTAAAAAGGATAAAAGTAAAAAGCTAGAAATGCAAGAATGCACACAACAGGAACTTCAGAATAGAGGCATATCATTACATTATTCACATTGGATATTAAAGATCTATAGTAAAGAGAACCCACATATTTTACCAAAAGACCTGTTTCGCCTTTCTTTCCTACTAAATTGATCCACCTCAATGATTGGACAGACTGCACACATAATATTGCATCAACAATCATTATGAGCCTCAAGAAAATACAAGGATCAAACCTCGCAAGGCGTTTACCCCATCACCCATATGGAACAGAAAATAAATATTCCCATATTCCTATAGAAACCAGCACCCTTATCATTTAGATCTCAACCAACCAAAATTCCTCATAAGGTGTTAACCATCAACATATTGGACAGACACCAATTATCCCCATATTCCTATAGAGACCAGCACCCATACCATTTAGATCTCAAGTCTCAACCAATCAAAACTCCTCAAAAGTCAACCTAACACTACCTTGCCTCAGATCTCAGCAGTCAAAAGACCACCTATAATCTGAAGAAATAAAAAATAAAAATAATAAAAATGAAACAAAAAGGGCATTGGAGGATAATGGAGCCACTTAGTCAACCAACCCACCTTCCCCAAACTTTTTATATCTCTAGCCTTGTTGAATGATCTCTTGAACCACTGACCTTGTTATAAAGCCCATTTCAAAATCCTATCTCATATACCCAGATTCATAGCATTATGGTTAGTGATGCCTTTACTCCTTTAAGGCTATTCCTGCCAAGCAAGGTCCAAATACTTGGGCTGAGACCAGGAGCCACCTCTTGGCAATCTATTGCTTAAAATATTAAATAAAAAATAAAAAGTAAATAAAAATGTTTTGACCATACTTAAACGGTTAAACCCTAGGCCTATATTTCTACCTATTTAAAAGCAAGAAAAAATAAAATATCAGTCACCTCAACAACCAAATTGTCTTGAAATATACCATTGGATCATTACAAACTGTTTATGAGACCCTATGAATACGGTAAATCAAATTGAACCAGAACATAGAACTTTGATCAACTAAAACCCTTTGTGTGCTTATAGGCATTAAAATGATAATCCTTTTTCATGTATCAAGAAATCTGGGGAAAAAAACAGAAAATAAAAGTAAAGCTAGCCATCTATTTTCTGGGGATAAATCCACACAACGAAATTAGCATGAAACAACTTTGGTAAGCATATCTGATAACTCGAATGTGTGACATATCAATATATTCCATTAACAGAAGAAGTTTTCAAGTTCGTACTACACTGAACACAATTGTCAGTAAACAGACTTAAACACAGCAAAACCCCACAAATGCAGTGCCTTAAAGTTCAAATAATAACAAATTATACGATATCCTAAAAAAACAAGACAGAAATAATTGAGCAAAGAAACTTTCATTCCAATATGCTGCCGGGGGGAAAAATGATGGGTCTTCAATGGAGTTCAATTAAAAAAGGTGAAAGTAGAAAATTAACCTAAAGTTATTAAGGAATTCGTAATAACAGAATACTCTAAATCACAAAAAAGAAATAGTCTAGTCCCCTTTTTACAAGAAAAAATAATTTAAAAAGTAAAAAAGCCAGATAGGAGGCATCAGTAGAAAAGCTTTCTTACCAGGTGTAGAAAAACGAGATCGAATGGAAGAGCGATGCTTCTGATACCCATTATTTATTGTTCGCAAGCTTAATTCGAATTTTTTGTGAGATTTTGCACGATATTTTCGTATAGAAAGCAACCGCATGTCTTCCTTCCACAAATGTTGAAAAGCTTTAAATTTTAAGGTTACGACTCTCTCCATAAACCTTATCTGCCGTTTCCTCATTGTGAACTTCTCTTTAATCAATGGATCATTCTTCCACAATGAGGAGATATTAACTCCAGATATATCAACCTTACAATGCTCTCTTGGCAACAACTTATTAAATACATCGGATGCTCTATTTGCAGATTCTTTATTGGAAGAAAATATAGAATCGCATAACATATCTACTACACCAGTACAAAGACCCAAACCACCAGAAACAGGTGCAACTATCTCGCCATCTAAAAGCATGCTACCATTTCCACAAGCAGACAGGTCGGTCGTTTCCTCATTTTTACCAGGCACCAAGCAATTTGCTTCCCCTTTGGTTGTTTGAATTGGATCCAGATCCCCAACACAGTCACTGTGATTCACCATATCAGATGAAGATACGACCTTCGCCAAAGGTAGTGGCTCAACAAATTTCGATGTCACTGTTCCAGGACTATCAATATCCTCATCCTTAACAATACCGCAGTATTCTCCCTGGTCACTATTACCAAGAGGCATCTTCTTTGCATCTGTGTCACCAGAGGAAAGAATTTGCAATGGAGCAGGTCTAACCCGTTCTTCGCAAGATTTATCATTTTCCTCCACAGGCAACGAACTGGAAGTTGCTGGATGTGGACAACTGCCCCCAGAATCAGAATTCAATATCTTAAGTTCATTTTCAAGCAAATCAATTTCTGACTCGGTCACCTCCAATACCTTTGAGATTTCACCTTTCCATATAAGCAACTTGTTCATTGCAGTAGGTCTCATAATATTAGACTCCACTGAACTTGGATCATCAGACTGTAGCACTTCAAGTAGTGATGAGTGCACATTAGCTAATGAATTGAAATCCAACTTTTCTAACTTGAATGAGAATCCCTGATCATGATTCTGAAACATAGGACCAGGGGAACCACATACGTTTCTGTTATCACAATCAATATCTGCAGCCTTTCCAAATGATTTCTCCTCCACACCTGTTGCCACAAGGGAAATATTATCATAAAAACTGTCCACATATAACATATATGTAAGGGAGCAAGAAACATAAGACTGTAGTTAACTTATGAACAGATAATACAAAAAAATACAAAATTATTCTTCAGAAAAAATTATGATATGTGAAAGTATCAACAAATAATGTGATAGTTACAAAACACAAAAAGTAAATTAAACTGAAATTCGCATGTCAAGTTCCACGGGATCTATCATTCTTTTACTCTTATATCATAGAATTTGTCAAAACAAAATTAGTGTAGTGATGTGTGTAAGAGCCACATAAGTCAAACATAATTCTTCGCAAGAACAGATATATTGGAAAACAGACAAAAAAACCCAATCAGTTCTCTAGGTGTAACATATATTTGAAACATCTTATCAGAATAGCACTTCACTTTCGATGAAACGCACAGCAAATAGGATTAGCCTGTTGACAAGTCACAAATACTAACAACATAGCTTAAAAACTCAGCTATAATCCAATTTTGATGGACATTATAGAGCATTGTAAAATTGTGTATAGAAAACAAGTTTGCTCAAACTTCAGACTTCAAATAGAATCAGAATATAATCCCACAGAATGAGAAATATCAATTTTTAAAGGAGTGGAGTGAGTATGCATGCAAGTACTTGTTCACTCATCATTAAAAGAACCAAATAAGGAGGGGAATTGATAAATTCTCCTTTCCAAGGGCAAGCACGACACTCAGGTTTTTAAATTCATACTTTAAAAAATTTAGGTCTCTCCAGGCCCTTCCAATACCACTAAATCAAGAAGTTGACAGTTCTTTGAAAAAATGCAAAAGCTTCATGTAGGATGTGCCTATCAAGGAGACAACTTCATCATCCAACTTCTGCCAATGAGTAACGAAATCATCGGCACCTCATAGTACATTATATTTTACTTGCAATAACAAGAAAGAAATAAGTAATGCCAAGACGATACTAAATATTTAAGAACTCAAAACTTGTCAAAATTCAATTCCAATCATAATTTTAATAATGTAACTTGTGATGGAATGTAAGGAACCCAACAACGTACCTGGAGAGGAACTGCAAGCAACAGAGGATGGAGTTGCAGGAGATGCACAATCTGAAATTGCCATAACTCTAGGGCTTTTATCAGCCAAGTTTGAACTCAGAGAATTGACAGGTTCCACGTTAGCAACAAGACAGACAGCCCCATCTTTGTTCATACTACCATCGGGGACCTCAACTTTCTTTTTCTCATACTTTGCTAAACCTTCACCCCATCCAAGGCGTGGCTTCTTCCTAGAAGTTGTTTCCTCTGATGGTGCAGCAGATGTCACACAGGCAGTAGCATCCCCTGAAGGAGACTGCACTGGAGTTGAATTTTTCGGCTGGGGCTCAACCTTTGCTTCATTGGAATCTATGGCCCCAATGCTCTTCGAGCTACTTGAATGGCTGAAACCCGAACCCCGTGAAGACATACTTCCAGACCGCGTCCATTTAAGAGGCTTCCAATCAATTGAGCCCAACGAGTTCTCTCTATCACATTTCTGGCCAGCACCTAAACCACCGGAACCACCCATCCTATCAAGCTGGTCTTTCAATTGAATCTGATCCCATGTGCTTCCAAAGTCAGAGTGCGGGTGAGATGAGTATGTCAGCATATCATCCTGCGACCTTTGTTCATTATTCACATCATTTTGCCTCCCAGGCGTGTTTGGGGACCCACTGCTAGTTTCCCAAGAATGGACTTTACAATCCCTCAGGCTATAAGACCCTCTATTATCCCTATTGTTCCGGCCATACCTTCCATCTCCCCGTGAAAATGATGGCCTGCAGCTCTCATCTTCCAGCATCTTATCACTGGACCGAGAAGATGCGTACCCATGACCAGAATCATCGGAAAATAGGTGCCAACCACCCTGCTTAGCATGACCTTCAGAAAATATTTAAAAGAAAAAAAGGAGAAAAACAAACAATCAACTCAAGCAAAGTATATTGCAAACAAAGCAAAAAGAAAACAAATAATTTTTCCAAAACAATTTCAAAAGAAAACAATATATATTACCCATCCCAGATCTCAAAATTCGCAGATCTAAACAATACTCGTAAAAGGATATGTAATTAAATTAAAAAAAAAAAAGCAGTGCTGAATCAAAAGAAAAACACAAAAACTGGTTTATGATGGAGAGAACAAACGGCCACATATCAAGAGTCCATCAGACCCATATCTTAGATTTTTGTTTTGACAAACCCAATTTGATCACAAAAGGGAGTTACAACCCTAGAACAAAAAAATAGTGCTATTTATTTACTTACATATTTGTATATGGGGCCACCGATTCTAATTCTAAATACCCAGAAAATGAACAAAGACACAAGAGAGATTACTGAAGAAAAACACACATACCAGGCGGTCTGCGAAAATCGGCAGAAGGCCAACGATTGAAGTCTCGAGGGGCGTGATGGGGCGAGTCCCTCCATCGAGCCACAGAGCCGAGGGACTCCGACCTCTCGTGCTTCCTCTCCTTGAAGAAGTCCTTCCGATCAAAAGGAAATGGTTCTGGCGGCATCAAAAACAACCCAATCGCATGGGCAGCCACACCTCCCAAACCCTAATTTAACCTCCAACCACCGCCGCACAGATCTCCCTCAATCCCTACTACGCCCAACAACAAAGTCCACGCCTTACCCAACCAGAGTTCATAAAAATCCTAATCCAAACCGCAAGAGGCAGCCAAGCCCACCACACCAAAATCTAGGGTTTTCCACAAAAAAACGTAAAAATTCCCAAGAACCTGCGCCCTAGCCGCGATTGATTGCCCTAGGGTTTCGAACTCAGATCGAGGACGAGATAAAAGCACAGAAGGAGTCTAGTGAACCATGGCGGACAAAGATTATCTCTGCTAGGGTTTGCTCTTCGTTATCTCTTTGCTTCGTTCGGCTGGCTTTCGCTTTCTCTGTAGAAAATTTTCCTTCTCCTCCTCTCTCTCTCTAGAAAATCTGCCTGTGGGGCGAGAAAGTGAGAACCGTGAGCCGATAAGGGACAAAGAGAGCCTTGAGAGAGAGACTGGAATCGCGGATCTCAACGCCCCCTATTAAATTCTATCAAATCCCTTTTCGTGTCCGTTATTAAAAAAAAATTAAAAATATATATTTTTTATTTTTTAGTGTAATTGTTTTTTATTTTATTTTATTTCTATCTGTCTTTTACTTTTTCTAATTTGTTTCTACTTTCCTTTTCTCTCATCAATCAACTTTTCCTTTTTCACTTTGGCCCCCGCCTGTTCTGTGTTCTCTCACCGTCATTCCCGAAATGCCCCTGATTTCGGGGCTTATTTACGGGAGAAAAGGGCGGTGGTCGCCTGCGTTTTTCTTTGTGCTAAAATGACGAGTTTACCCCTGGAATTCTCCAGAATGGCAACTCTTTCGTGTCACTGTGATCACTTGTGTGACTCAAGCATGGTGTTTAAAATAATTTGAGTAGCTTTGTGAGTGTTGACTGTCTGTCTTACTATACAAAAACAAAATTGGGTTTAGATTTTAGAAAGATGCGATAAGATGGAGCCATGGAGGCCATAGGTTGTTGAAAATTTAAATGCTGTATTTCATTATTTATCTGTTCTTGATAACAACAAATTTAATTATATATGATTAACTTAAAAATTTGTGCACGTAGAATTTATCATTATATTTATCTATTTCACTATAGCTGGACATATATATAAGGTGATTCTTATATGTATGTCTAGCTCACTATATCATACTCTATTAAATTTCACGTTATGTCCATTAAATAATAATGAACTCTATCTATTTCTTCGTTAGAGTGGGACACATGAGACATACTTAATAATCAATTTTCGTTAGAGTGTGACAACGTATATGAGACATTCATTCAGATGTTCTATGCACATGAAATATGATCTACATACATTGCATGAACTATGAAATATGAACTGTATACTCACATTCGTCTTCATTTTTAAAGCTCTACCTCATACACTAATAAAATTCCCATTAGATTTATTATGCAATAAAAAAAAAATTTTATTTTCATATTGTAGTGACATAGCATCTTTTTAAAAGAGATAAAAACAAAATATGAAAAAACGAGAGAGATAAAAAAAAAGTCAATAGGAAAGAGGGATATCATGTGATATCATATGAAGAATAAGTAAATTATTCTCATTATGCAATCGAGTCCAACCTAATGTGTAAAACAAATATGAATAACCAATATTTACTAATCTTTGACAACAACAAAAAACAATCTTTACTAATTTGGGATTTTGATCTTCCATATATGCAGTAGAATGAAATTGCAAAGTATTACTCAAACTCATCTTGGTTTTAACTGGATTATAAAACGACAAATATTAACCTTATATGATTTTGAACCAAGCTTAATTTGTTAGTTCTAGAGATGCACTTGTTTACTTTCAGACTATCCAATTAAAGCATATATATCATCAAGTCTCCAAAGTTTATTATTCTCAAAGTAGAAGAACATTAAGCTCATTGAAGCAAGAGATAACTTATCAAAACCTTTAGGAATAAGAATCCAAACAAAAATTGGAATCCAAGCTATATATATATACACACAATGAAAGCGCGCAGAAGCATTTAAAGAAAGGTGGGCTTATGAGAACTTGACAAAGAAGGCATTTGGAAGCTCCATCTTGCAATTCCAAAAGCCTCCCTCTTCTGCTATTCACTCCAAATTAACCCCAAGTTTTTTATTTTTAGCACATCTTGTAATAACATAAATTACTGTTTTGTATACCACACCAGCACACCAGGGCAGCAGGGGGACTTTCTTTGTCAGCAGGCAATGGCTTTGGGTCTGGCTAGCTTCATCTTCCTTCTTTGTTCAAAGCTGTAACAATTGTTGGCTGCTTCAAGCTGGTTGATCCCAAACAATTCAAATTTCTCTGGCAAACCCATCAGGAAAACCCCAAATACAAAAAAAGGGGAATCAATATTTTCTTTCTGGCTGTGCTTGATTTGGGTTGTTTGCTGGCCATGGTCATGGTCTGGGGTTTAATGCTGGTTGAGAAATAGAGGGTTGATGTTTATTATGCAGATTTTGACCAAAACAAAAAAAGATGTTTATTATGCAGATGCAGTAGTCATAGACTCATAAATCAGAATAGCAGCCTTTTTGGAAGTACCTACCATTTACTGTCCTTTTTTTTTTTTTGTTTTTTTTTTTTGCAACACCTTACACAGTTACACCTACGGACCTACCATTTAGTGCTTAACTGCTCACCTGCCAGAAATATTGGCAAAATGATTTAAATATTTTTCCGACACAAGGAGGTAAATCATTTTGCCGACACAAGGAGGTAGATGACCTTCCCAAATACAGTAGATAACTAGATATACATTACAATTTTTGCCTTTTTTGGGTCCTTGGACAGAAAACATAAAAAAGCTCTAGGACCTCTTAGTTCTTATGAATTAGACAATCACTGGAAATGATTTTTAACTTAGGGTGGCAATATTGGCACTCTAAATATGTCATTCTACACTTTAAAATATATAATTTTTTTTTTTTTTATATTTGGAGTGTAAGATAACTTTTTTGGAGTGCCAATAACATTTTCCATAAAAACCCTTTTATAGAATGGGTGAATAATCTATATAGTTATGAGTAATAATTTCAAAATAATGGTTAATGTTAATGTCTTGATAAGAAGGAACTTATTTCATACTGAGATTAAAAAAAAAAATGTTTAATTATGTTTTTATCATTTATAGTTTTAGTTGATTCTTAGTTCATCACTCAGATGTTTATTTATTTTATTTTATCATCTACAACTATTTTTCAATCACACTTTATCTTTCTCTGTTTATTTTGTTATCCAAGCTGTCAAAAATACTGACATGGCATAGGCATTTTTGTCACCAATATTGACTGATTAATGGACATAATGAATAAAAAAGTGTAAAGTGGAACACAAGAAATAATTTTAGGTGATAATGTAAAACAAATAAATATTTAAATAATAAAGTGAGAATCAACTAAAATTATAGACAATAAAAATATAATTAAGCCTAAAAAAACAAATGATATAAAGAGATATGAGTTTCAAAACTGTGGGTGGCTTATATAGGTTCCTAGTCTACTAGATTGCTCTATCATCCATGTTCACAAATTAAGTTGGGTCACATACTTTCATTATTAGTGAGCATATGTTTCGACCCATAAAAAAGAAAAATAAAAAGTGAGCAAATGTACAATCAAATTAGGACCTCTCGGTAAATACGAAGAACAACAAGGACTTGTATGAAAAAAAGAACTTTGGCGCCATATCAAAAGCAAAATAGAAACTTTGCCGCCTAGCGAGCATTTTCTGAGTTGAGCTTATATCGAGACAGAGTCAAAGTACTAAATGACAGAATGCAGATGTCAGCCACGACACGTGTAAACACACGTATGCATATATTAACCTATTTGGCACACTCGTTTGGGGTGTAGCCAAACACATGTTGCGCGCACTTTAATGCAGGTTAGTAATTCGGGTTGAGATTTTGGGCCGATATCAGGCTAACCAATTAGAGCCAATTAGAGAGTTAGATTTAGACCCCCCCAAAAAAAAAAAAAAACAGGTAGAAGGGTTTGGGTTGAATTTGGATATAACAAATTCTCAACTTGAGCTTAACCCAAATTTAATGGAATTCTATTGCATTCTATCACATTATGTTATGTAATATTTGAGTTAGTAATTTCTCAATATAAACTCAACTAATGCTCTTTCTAAACCACTCAAACTCAACATTTTTTTATAACTAATAGATGTTGATTATTTAAATCCAATCAAATAAGACTTTGATCTAATTTATAGGAGAAATTTTTTAATATGATTATAATACTGTCACGTAATATTATTAATCAACGTGTTATAATATAAATAAATTAATAACATTATATCACACTTTTAGGTCGAACTACCAAATTATTGTTGTCAACGTCTTTAAACACTTAAATTAATGAGAATTATTGATTCTCATTTAACCAAAATGAAAATAAAAATAACATTTCCAATAAATTTATTCCGTGAAACAAATGCTTCCTACAACTCATGGGCTAATGACAAAATAGAGCGGAAACTATAGTTTGTTGCTTTCACAGTTAAAGAGTATCACATTAAAATATGAAGAAAAAAAAAGCACATAGAATATTTTAGTTTTTTTTTTTTTGGTCTAAATAGTATATTTTAGTTTCAAATTGGTAGTCATCGACCATAATTTGGGCTTCTCCGCTGCCCAATAAGTCAAATGTTATTACTCAACTTTTGGAAAAGAATATTTATACCATTGAATATTAATGAGTTGGATTTGGAGCATGTCAAATTTTCTTATAAAGAATTCTAAAGGTGGATTGTGTTTAGGGTGATAAAGAACACTTGAACACACAAAAGCATTTAAGTAGGAAATTAGGAATAAGGGGGAGAATCCCATCGCATTTGAACTTGTAATGACCCCCCAACATCAAATTTGTTTATTGACCGATCTAATGATCTGTCATGATATATATCAGTATTTTAAATAAATGAAATTTAAAATGATACTAAATTTAAATAAATAAAACACTACCACATTAATTATTTTTATTTATTGAATAAAATTTAATAAAAAGAGATATACGCCATGATTGAGAGTAAGGGTGATCTTCATGGTAAGTTAAGTAGGTAATTTTTTTGAATCTGCAAATGTTGAAAGTTTCTAATAATATATATGAAAAATTCAGAATCCCATGTACATAATTGGTTTCGGGTGTGAAAATCTCATAACGTGCCGTAATTAGATGAGCATTCTTGGTCTAATAATAAGTCGTGATGGGAACTCAAAAATCTTATGTAATTTAAATTGAAAACCCTTTTGGAGGAGGTTTGCCTGTCTAGACAAAACTAGTAGTGTCTACACGTTAGGAGTTAGTGACTGAGCAGTCGCTTCCAGCCTTCCACATCACACTGAATAACAGCAACTTGGCATTTAAGTCAATTGCATCTTTAATTTTACACCAGTGATAACCTCCACGATGTAAAAATGGACCTTTTGCAGTTTGCTTCTTCTTTTGTTTATACTTTTTTTGAGGGAGGAGGGAGGGAATATCAATATCCGATGTCAATTAGACAACATAGTGCCTCTTTTTTTTGGGTCAGAGAATATAGTGCTTATTCACTATTCAGTGGAAGGTGTTGGGTGGGCCCATGAAGTGGGAAGTCTACATACAATTTGATCCCCCTAAAAGAAGGTAATGGGCCCATGGGATGACTGATGATGGCCCACCTAAGGACTATGGCTAAAGCCTAAAGGAGTGAGACCCAAAACCAAGCATGTGCTGCACAGTCCAAGTCTCTGTGTCCAGCACATGACTTCATCATCTTTCTTGGGTCCAAAGATAATGATACATATGTTGGCCCTCTCCCTGCTACTTTCATTTCAATCATACAATGGCCTTAAGCCCCAAAATTTGTTACACATTTAAGTGTAACATCAAATTTGTTACACATTTAAGTGTAACATCAAATTTGTTACACATTTAAGTGTAACATCAAATTTGTTTACTAAATTTTATTTATTTAAATTTGAATTCACTTTTAAGTCTCATTTATTTATATCAGATAAGAGTATTGGTCATACCAATTGACAAATTTAGTAAATTTAACATTAGAACAATGTCTCACTCTATACAACATGGGAAAATTAGAAAGACAAGTCCCTTTCTTGGCCAAAAGAAAAGAAAGACAAGTCCCTTAAGAAAACAAAAGAAAATCCAAACACGAAAGAAAAGCTGAGCAAGAATATGTGGAACCATTTATGTATATATTAAAGGCCATCATCATTTTTATGGTTTACTTTCCTATCTCCGAACATGGTAGGCCCTTCTCTTTCAATTCCTTCGTTATCTCTACTCTTCTCTCATCTGTTTGAGTAGACACGTAACTCTTTAGTCTACTTTTGTAGGCTTGCAGTCCACTTGCGAATTCAAGCATTTTGACTCATCCACCGAGCCGCACCAGTTCAGTTGAAACTCAGAGCAATTAGTTTCAGTTATTTTTTACTTTTTGTCCGATAGTTTTAATTTTGTTAATTTTGATTGTATATTTTTATAACGATCTTAATCTAATCTAAAATGTTATTCCCATTTAATTTGACAATACAAATCCGAATCAACACACACATGTTTAGCTCATGTATAAATATTTTAAACACTTTTATTTTAAATAGACGGAATTAATGTGTGCCACATCAAATTTTTATCTTTAAAGTCGACGAAATTAAGGTGTTCTGGTTGCGAAAATACAAGACTAAATTTTCAAAAAACTACAAGATAAAAGTGAAACTGGGTAACAAAAATAAAATTTGGCCAATTTTTTTGTTGGCATGCGCAGCTACATGGCCAATAAAATTAAAAAATATGAAAAATGAAAACACTCTGAGACTGAGAGTAACAGTTAAACTGCAGGCAAGCCCACCCATTGATTCCTTCATCCCTGGACTGAATTTACCATGGGTCAGCACCATACTACAGGACACAGCAGCTAGCTAAAAAAACAAAACACTGTCATCCACACTTAACACTTGTTCTGTCCTGCTGTTAATTTACTATATTCATAATGGTAATCACTATTTATATTCATAATCAAAAACTCAAACTTTCTCACCGCCTTCCTTATTAGGATTAAAATAAGCTACTTTGGAAAGCTCTCATGCTTTTTTGGTTTAGATTCCTTTCTCTTAAATGTTATTTGCAGACTTGCAGTCTCAAGCTTGAAAATTCATGGCAAAGTAGCAAACCCCATGTGCGCATCCCACCTGTTTGGTCAATTTACTAATTGAAGCAAATACAAGAAAGAGAGAGAATTCCAACCCTTTGATTTTTTAAACCACAGAAATACTCAAACAAGTGCATGGCTTCAATACCATTCACACATCATTACAACTAATCACAATCATTGGCATTCTTACTCTTAGCTGAAAGAGTGAAAGGCCAGTCTTTATAAATGCCAGGCACTCTATCTCTCTGTCTCTCCCTCTGGCTCTTATATTTTTTGAAGTCTCTAGTAATTCTTTGCACACCCAGATATATATTGGGATCTGGGTTTTTATTGTTTTAGTACATTGTAGATAAATTCCTTGGAAACCCGAAACTTTTTTGGGATTTGTGCATCTGTGTTACATACATTTGAGCTTCTTGTAAGTGATCTGTTGTTGTGATACCTTCTCTTGGTGATTTTTCAGTCTCTTTCTGCTCACATCGTCAGAATCCTATGTTTTAGAGTGTTTTTGTTGCTCCACTTTGCGACTGCTTGACTGATTCATTCATGGGTGACCACTCTCTATCTGCATTTATTTGCATTTTGCTCCTTTTCTTTGGAGCTTGTTTTGCTTCTCCTTTACAAGATCAAGTGAGGGATAGAATCACACAGTTGCCAGGACAACCAACCAACGCGGGGTTTGCTCAGTACTCTGGGTATGTGACAGTCAATAGGAAAGCTGGGAGAGCATTGTTTTACTGGTTGACTGAAGCACCAGCAAATCGTCGACCTGAGTCTAGACCACTAGTGTTGTGGCTCAATGGTGGCCCAGGTTGCTCTTCTGTTGCTTATGGAGCAGCTGAAGAGATTGGACCTTTTCATATCAGACCTGATGGAAAGACTCTTTACTTGAATCCCTATGCTTGGAACAATTGTATGTATAAACTTATGATGCATATTCTCCTAGCTACAAAATTGTCAGCTTCTTTCCTTTATAAATTTGATTCTAATTGATTCTCAAATATTTGGGCAGTGGCAAATTTGCTATTCCTTGAATCTCCAGCAGGTGTTGGTTTTTCATATTCGAATACAAGCTCAGATTTGTATACAGCCGGAGACCAAAGAACAGGTTGTTATTCACTTAAATTTTCTAACTTTATAGAACTTACAGTTTTCTTCAATGTGTGAGGATTTGCATTTGGAAGATTCATGGGTTGTGTGAGTTCTGTTTCTTTGTTTACAAACTAGTTTATTTTGACATTGCTGAATATTTTGCTATCTGGGTGTCTTGAATTTGTAGCTGAAGATGCATATACATTTCTAGTCAGTTGGTTTGAAAGGTTCCCACAGTACAAGCACAGAGATTTCTACATTGCTGGAGAAAGTTATGCAGGTGCTGAATTACTTTACCTCTACCTATTTCCCTCCTTTTCCTCTTATAATTCATTTTCCCTCTGTACTTGATATGATGATAACGAGTTATATTTCGCTTTCAGGTCATTATGTTCCTCAGTTGTCAAAATTGGTTTACGAGAGAAATAAGGGAATTCAGAATCCAGATATTAATTTTAAGGGATTTTTGGTAAGAATGTAGGATTCTCTTGAATTGCAATTATGTGCAAATGTAAATTTTTGCCTTTTTCCTACAGGAGCGCTTGATACAACGAAAAATAAACTGAGCAACTTTATTTAAAATGAACTGAAATCAACTTTTAACCTGAAGATGTATTTCTTTTTGAGTGATTTTAATTTTCATTCTAATGAGAGCTTATAACAACGTGAAATTGAGCTTAGTGCCCAATGTTGTGGCAGCTAAATTAAATGGGTGTACTTATCTTGTTGATTTATTTCTTTCTGCCAGGTAGGAAATGCCGTGACTGATGATTTCCATGATTATGTTGGCACATTTCAATACTGGTGGACCCATGGTTTAATTTCTGATTCTACTTATCGGATACTACGAGTTAACTGTGACTTTGGATCCTCTCAGCATCCATCACTGGAATGCATGAAGGCCCTTAATGTAGCAGAAATGGAGCAGGGAAACATCGACCCATACAGCATCTTCACTCGTCCTTGCAATAGTACTGCAGCACTAAAGCGCAACTTGAGGGGTCATTATGTAAGTTCTTAATAAAACCTTTCTTTTCCTCACTAAGTTGGTGTTGGGATTTATCGTAACAGTCAACGAAATGGCAGACACAATAATGATTAGATCCAACTTACTGGTTTTGTTAACAGCCACTTCTCTCTCTCTCTCTGCAAACTGCAGCCCGAAATGGAGCTTATTTCGTGAGCCAGCCCAATAATTATACAATCTGCCTATAGTGTTTTATCCAAATTTGATTGTCTTTAGTGTGCATATTGGTTCTTTTTTTTTTTTTTTTTCTTTTGCCTGCAGTACATGCAGTTACATTGTTCAAATATTACCTGGTTCATATATGGTTGATGTGTGGTTCATATATGTTTCTCTATATTTGCCTCTCCACGTGCAGGATGGGCTGCACGTGAGGGAAGGTGGTAGCTTGACATATATTATTAGCTCATTCTCTATCATCTTAAGCTTTTATGGTACCGTGGTTGGCTAACAGACCTTATAGGAGTTGGAGAAAGAATAAAGAAATAAAGGAATAAGTAGTTTTAAATTTCATATAGATTTTAGTCAGTTGTCACTGCTTTGGTGTTTTCTCCTGTTAGTGTGCCAGAGAATATACTTGACTTTCTAAACTAATTGATTACAATAGACCTTGTAGTTACTCTTCACTCTTCTAATTAGATATACAGATTCGTCATATATTTGTTTGATATATGAAATTCTTCTGAAGGATTCCTATTGAGAACACATGTATCTCATTGCATTGCTTTTCCACAAACGCAAAGCTATCTTTTATTTTGTTTGTTTGTTTGTTTGTTTTTTTAAGTTCCCTGCCCTAAAAGCTTTTTAACTATAATTTGCAATATCTCTAGTTTCTGTGAAGATGAAAATTCTGATGCTGAGTTTTGTCACTGGTGGTACAAGTTGTTAAAAATTTCTTCCTAATATTTCCTAACTACATTAGCATAAATTTGCTCATCGTAGTCTTGAATTTGCTTAATGTGATCTCATTTATTTAAAACCATTCAGAGGGTCTGTGTTAGTTAATCTTACTCTGTTTAAACTCAGCCGTGGATGTCCAGAGCATATGATCCGTGCACTGAGAGGTATTCTGAAGTGTACTTCAACCATCCAGAAGTTCAAGAGGCATTCCATGCCAATGTAACTGGAATGCTCTATCCATGGAAAACATGCAGGTATGTTTTTGTTCTCGATATTTGACTTAGTTTTCTTGCATGTATTTGTAATAGCATTCTTAGATGAAGTGTTTATTCTACAGTGATATTGTTGGAAACTACTGGGCTGATTCTCCACTGTCTATGCTTCCTATTTATCGAGAGCTCATTGCTGCTGGTGTCAGGATATGGGTATACAGGTAGGTTCACCACACTTCCAAAGTCTTAAAAGTTCTAGTTTCATCTTCCCAGTTCTTATATGTGAGAAAATTGATATAACTTAAAAATTTACTTAGTCAAGAATCAAAGAATAAAAGTTGTTCTATTTTCATCTTCCCAGTTCTTAAAGAATTTACTTTGCTGATTGAAAGGAGTTGTTTCAGAAGCATGTTTCCTTTAAATTTTATTAGTGGGAATAAAAGGAAAAAAAAACATTTTTGTGAATCAAATTTCCAGTAGCTATCATGTCTAAACTACAAAAGGGCCTTGCTGTCACTGTAGTAGGATTTAAAATTCAAAAAGGCTTGCTATTACTACTTATTTTTTGGGTACTATTGTTTGCTAGCGTGTAAATTTTTACTGTCTTGTGGATGTGCTGACTGAAATTGGAGATTTCTTTCATCATTTTTTCTTTTCTGGGTTTTATTGTGTGTCGTGTAGCTAACATGGCTATTGATGAACTCTTTTTCTCCAGTGGAGACACTGATGCAGTGGTTCCTGTGACTGCAACTCGTTACTCCATAGATGCCCTGAAGCTACCGACCATTACCAACTGGTCCCCATGGTATGACAGTGGCAAGGTTAGTGCTATGGAGGAGATGTTCTTTACAACTAGAAACTTGAATTGCAATTTTATGTTTTTTATCATACTTCAGTCATAGTCTCATGAACATGGTAGCCTTTACATCGATTTTATTTTTATGTGCTTTTGTAACAACCATATTGTCAATAACTCGATATAGCCTTCTACCCTAATTGTCTGTTATATCTGCAGTAAATTATGTAATAAGCAGTTTTTTGTAGGACTCCATTCTTTCATCTTCTCAAAAGTTCTCATTCCTTTATTATATAGGTTGGTGGTTGGAACCAGATATACAAGGGGCTGACATTAGTTACCATAGCCGGAGCTGGACATGAGGTTCCACTCCATCGCCCTCGTCAAGCTTTCATTCTTTTCAGATCATTTTTGGAGAACAAGCCCATGCCAAGTTAATGCCATTCAATCTTATTCACACATTCTTGATGAATAAGCAACACAAACATCCGAAGTTGTAACCATTGTTCATATACAGGGTCTGGCAAAAGAAAAAAATAAGAGAAGCATTCCTCTCGAGTGCCCCTCTGTTCTTGCCCCGAGCAGCAGCGCCTTTTTATAGTTTTATTCTGCAGTTGTTCTCATGATATCATATATGAGAAGGAAATCATTGAAAAGTATGAGCAGTTAAACTGAAAGTTGGAATTCTTCCATACATAAATATATGGATTCTTTATCAAATATATATTCTTTATTGGGATTTCATTTATAGTGTAATTGGAGAACCTGGGTTTGTCATGACCAGTGTAGTTGTAGTGCTGTTTGTGATATTATATACATATTCTTCATAAAGTTGTGATGCAAATGTTCACATTTCTGAAGTATTATTGACCATCTTGTAATGGATCAGCATATATGTGTATGACATTTATGATCACATAATGATGCAATAAAAGTACTAACAATATAAAAAGAAGACATGCAGGAGAATTAAAATTAAAAGAACTAAAGAAGTGCTTCTCTGAGGGTCCAAGCAATGCCCAAAGTTTACGGCGGATGGGATGCTTGTTATCTTCCGATCCAAGAAAGTGTCCTAATCTTCCTGCTAGCTCTCAATAATAAACAATTTCTATAGGCTTTTTTACTCAAATACCACCTGAATTAAAAAGGGTGTGCTCAAATATCATCCAAACTTTTTTTCTTGCCAATTTACCACCTGAACTTTCACATATTGGCCAATTTACCACCTACCGTCATTTTAGTTAAATTTTCTGTTTATTTCAAGGGTATTTTCGTCATTTATATAAAAAAAGCATTTTAAATATTTAAAAAAAAATCTAATTAAACCCCCTAAAAAAAAGGGTATTTCCATTTTCTATTTTTTTAGTTTTTAATTTTTTTTCTAATTATATTTTTAAAAAGTTTTTAAAATAATAATATTTTTTTATTGTATTTAAGGGCAAAATGGGAAGTTTGGGAAATTTTTTGATGATTTAACAGAAAAATGGATGTTAGGTGGCAAATTAGCACATATTAATAATTTCAGGTGGTAAATTGGCAAGAAAAAAAGTTTAGATGGTATTTGAGCACACCCTATAATTCAGGTGCTATTTGGGTAAAAAAGCCATTTCTATATGTAAAGGAGTGCATGCTTCCATCAATGCACTTACACAAGTCAAAACATAGATAAGTCAAAAATTTTACTTTATCTCTGTTTTCTCAAAACATGAATTTATTATGAATTATCATGAAGAAGGGTCCTGTTAAAGCAATCAATTTGTCCCCCAGGAAAATCAAGATAATTTGGAGCTAGTAGACAGTTGGAAGAATATATAGCTCCAATTGAGCTTGTTTTAATTCTAATATGGATTTAGAGTATGGTTATTTAAAGTTTTAAACTATAAAATGGAGCATTTTACGGTTTTACGGTTTTAAGATATAAAATAAGCTTATTTTATTAACTACTTAGTAGTCTAGACTGTCTAGTTATATTTCTTCCCATAACGAGGTTCTAAGTTTGAATCCCTACTAACAAAAAAACAAAGAAATTATTTCTTTTTCAGATTTATTTTATTTATGGGCTAGTGGGTCCTCGAGTTACTATTGAGTTGCCAGCAAACATGAGCTTCCCTGTCATCAGGCTATGCAACTGTGGCCCAATAGCAATTTGCTAGCCGGGCTCTATTGTACTGTTTGGTTGAGGCCCCGATGGAATGGGCCTTTAGTTTTATGGCTCAATGCTGGGCCTCGTTTGTCCTTCAAGAAGGTGGGCCCATGTTACATACACTGTTGGCCCATGATACATATGCGTATTTAGTTTGGAAGGTGCATAATGAAGAATCAGAAATGGGCCAAATGGCCAATTATTTATGTTGTTTTCATAGTTTATTCCTTCCTTAATCCTTATGGTTAACATGTACAATGCATGAAATTGGATATATATACATGCATGTTATATATAATGCAGAAGAGCATATATTCTTGTTCCATAAGGGTCTGAAATTCTGATCTGTGATAGATCTTTGCGTATAAAGCGTACAAAATTACTCTTCTTAGCTCATTGAAAAGAACTAATTTTTTGAAAGAATAGCTTCTTTACCTGTCACACAGACTCACAGCCTGCAAAAAAATGCTAATGAATATACCTCATTAATTTTTTGTTAGTGAAGTCTTAGGCTGAGTCAGAAGAAATGAAAATGCATGTAAGATCAATATGATACAAGTGGTGGTTGATTATTATTCTATTATATATATTGGACGTACCAAATTAAGGATATTAGAAACTTAATGGAAACTTTTCCATTAAGAAAACTGGTGTGTGTAGTGGAGCCGTAAAGAGAATCAAGCAAAGACATTAATTGAATAACTAGAAGTCTACAAACTACAAAGGTTAGAGGATAAGAAGAAGGCAAGCCAATGAGCCATAAACATATTTATATTCTATTCCTGTGAGCCAAAGATGGCCTAATTCTCCTGCTGATCATGCTTCAAAAAGAAGCTCAAATGGGGTCCATGCATCACCCAAAAAGCAAAAGCTAGCAACTCTCACTGATCAACAACATTCTCTCTAATTGCCCAAATGCATGTCTACCTTTTATTCTTTTCTTGCCTTGGCCAATGTAATATGCATAATGAGCTGATTCCTCTTCAGTCTTCACCACCTATTCAATTCCAGCAGCCTCTGCCTAGCCCAATACACCAACAAGGACATTTTAGATATTCCCTAAGTGCCAATAATTTAGTTATTATCATGTATAAAGTTTATGAATACCATATAATACAGGGGAAAGCAAACAGAGGAAAAGGGGGATAAGCATTTTGATCAATTCTTGAAAACTTTAATTCAGTACCAAACACAAAGTAATAAAGCAAATGCATTAATTTCCACCCATTTAAAGAGAAACAAAGCTGAATAAGAAGAGCACATAATTCAAACACACACCCAGAAAGCTAGAGAGAGATGTATAGGTTCAGCAACACAGTGATTGGCTTCTTGAACTTGTTCACACTCTTAGCCTCCATACCCATAATTGGGGGAGGCCTATGGATGGCAAGGAGCAGCACCACCTGTGAGACCTTCCTCCAAACCCCACTTTTGGTGGTGGGTTTTGTGGTGCTCATCATATCCCTAGCAGGCTTCATTGGGGCTTGCTTCAATGTGGCCTGGGCTCTCTGGGTCTACTTGGTGGTCATGTTGTTTCTCATTGGGACCCTAATGGCCTTGACTGTGTTTGGGTTTGTGGTCACAAGCCAAGGGGGTGGAGTGGATGTGCCTGGCAGGGCTTACAAGGAGTACCATCTTGAGGACTACTCACCATGGTTGAGGAACAGGATTAAGGATCATCCTGATTATTGGAACAAAATTAGGAGTTGCATATTGGGGTCTAAGACTTGTGCCAAGCTTGCTCTTTGGACACCTCTTGATTATCTTGAGAGGGACATGTCTCCCATACAGGTAAGTACATGTACAATTAATATATATATATATATATATATAAGTGTGTGTGTGCGTGTGTGTCTGTGTCTGTGTGCTCTTCATGCATTTATTCAGTTGTTTGGTGATTTACAATTGCTAGCTATTCAAGTTTTTGGTGGTTTTCATGTGTACATGTGGGAGTGCTTTTCTTCTTGCACTTTGTTCTCCTCCCATTTTCTAAACATTAATTGCAAGAGTTTTTACCCTTTAAAAAAGAATAAGTAGAATTGTGGATGTTTAATTGATAGGATGATAGAAACTTCATTCTCACAATTATTTTTTTTTTCTTATATATATAATTTCATTCATGTTTGTATTTTTTCAATACGATTATGTATTTTTTAATAGTAGGTGATATGATCATATTGTGTTTATATTCAAAACCATATCATGTTAAAATTTAATGTTTTAACATTTAAAGTTTCATGTTAGGTTTTTATTAGAAAGATAATTCAATAAAACTATTTATACAAGAAAAAGACAAAAGAGAACCATTATGATATTTAGAGGTAATGAAAATATGTTTCCTCTTTATGAAGTATGAACCATAGAAGCCTGCCTCCCATACATATATTCTAAATTAGAAATAGCCTTTAGTTTACCAACTATTAATTACAACATGATAAACTTCATATGTATTGCATGCATGGTGTGCAAATTGAGATAACTAGCTCATTCAAAATTAAGCTTGCAAACCATTAAATAATTTTGGGTGCATATATGCAGTCTGGTTGTTGCAAGCCCCCAACATTATGCAACTACAACATGGCAACCACTGTGAGTCAAGACCCGGATTGCTACAGGTGGAACAATTCTCCCACTTTGTTGTGCTACGAGTGCGATTCATGCAAAGCCGGAGTGCTTGAAGATATCAAAAGGGACTGGCACAAGCTCTCTGTTCTAAACATTGTGATGCTTGTGGTCCTCATTGGGATCTATTCAATTGGGTGCTGTGCTTTCCAAAACACAAAGAGAGCTGAAACCGATCACCCATATGGTCAGAATCGGATGAGCAAAGTCAGACCCAGATGGGATTACTACTGGTGAGTGAATTAACAAACATTATGTGTTTTCATGAACAATTGGGCCTTTAGTTCCTTTTGCTTTTGAAAATTATAACAAAGAAAAGTGAAAACTGTGACAGAGTTCAAGTTTCCAAAAGAGCCTTTGGTTACCAAGTAAAAAAAGTAATTAAATATATTGACCATCAAAGTCGGGCTGGAAGAGGGTCTATAATTCTGAAACTTGGTAAGAGTATGGTCTAAAGTGTTTAGGCATGCAGGCCCAGTTAAAGCTTTCAATCTCTCTCTCTCTCTCTCTCAATGCTAAGCAATGCTTTTTTGGGTACTTTATTTTTGCAGGTGGAGATGGTGGCATCACAGAAAAGAACAGCTTTATTAGTTTAATTGGAACTCTATCTTCTATCAGCTACTGTCAATCTTGTTCTTATGTGCTCTAAAGATGGGACAATTTAGTTGTTTTTTCAGTGTATGCATGGGAATAGGAGGTCTCAATGCCTTCTTTTTGCACATGACTTGTTTATTAGTTTAGCTGTTTTTTGTACAAAGATGGATTTACTTTTAATTTTCCAGAAAAAGAGATGGATTTACTTTTATTTCAAACATCATACCCAGCCACTATTTTTTTTTTTTTTTCTACTTTACTGCCATAGACTACTGCCTTTTGACATTGGTATGAAGGTAGAGAAGAAAAGCCTGATGTATATGTGCATTCAAATACACATAATAAATTCTAGCTGCACATATATTACTTCTGTAGTATACTTGTGCAAAGGTTGTGTATATAAGCATGTATAAAAGACTGATATGTTATTATAGTTTGGGTACTGAAAAGACAGGAGGGCCATATTCTGAGTAAAGTTGTAAGTAGTTTTCAAACAAATGATTTCGGGACAAAAATTGGATCTGCAAAAAAAAAGTAGTGCATGATCACTTGTATTCTGTATGTCTAGACCCAAATGTCAGACTAAACATTCATGTATAGCAGATATATACATAATACAATTCTCAATTCAAATGAAAACTTGATATACATCATATTATTCATATATCATAGAAAAGAACAGTTTTATTAACTTGAGATGGTCTATCTTCTATTAGTCTTGGGTGCTCTAGAGATGGGACAATTCGGTAGTATATAATGTCTTTGCTTTTGGAGGTCTCATATATGGCTTCACTATTTAGCTGCTTTCTCTGTACGGAGATGGATCTTACTCTATTTTGTAGAAGATCATGCCACTCATATTCATATTATATATACCACAACCTTTCTTTTCCTACTTTACTGCCTTTTGAAGGTGGTGTAGTTTTTAATACAGAAAGCAAGAAAAGCAGGTTGAACCGCTGAAGTATATGCAACTTGCTTGTAGAGCATAAGTTTGAAAAGGAATATAGAAGGAAGAGATGGGTCATGGGTTCAGCGGGTTGGGCCAAAGTAACAGACTCTGTGACAATGTCTAGGTTCAGCAAGTCGGAGATTTATCTGGTTTATATATAGGCCTTTCAACAAGTTTCAGGCTTTGAAATAATGGGCTTTTTTTGTTGGTATAATTAGTTTTATAAATTTGACTTATCAGATTCATTAGAATCAGTCTTAATGCACATTATTGCTGTTTATTGTCAGTAGGGCATGCATGGCTCATGTTGATTGTGTGCTGAAGATGCCAACTATCAACAATTAACTAGCAAGAGTTTATTCAAGGATCATTGAAAGTTCTGGGAAGGACTCATTTTCTTCATTTTCAAGAACCATCGAATCCCTTTACATTGACCCTTGTGAACCCCATTAGACTTTTAAACCAAAATCCATATTGTTTTGCTAGCTAGAATTGAGGGCCACATAACCCTTCTGTCTTTCATCTGCAGCCTGCAAACTAGGAACTTTTGGGCCCTCAATATCTTTTTTCTTCTAATGTACTAAATACCAAGAGCCAGTTGCATGGACTCAATTGATTGTTGATTGATAAGTTTGGACTTCCTGGAATATAGTTTGGTACATAGACTCTTTCAATCACGGGCATGCTTATTCGATCTTCTAAAGTTTTTTTTTTTCTTTTTAAAATTTTCTGGTATGGTAAAAATAACTGAAGAAAACCCTTTGTGATCATCTTGATCTTGTAAACTTTAGATAATTCAGTTTCTACTATAAAAATCACTCTTTGGTCTGGAAGAGGAATTATGTTAAGCTGTCTTCCTACCACATGTTGGTAGTTCTTTGTCATTGAACCGCAGTTGAAAAGTATAACAACACTAAAAAGTAAAAAGCAACAAAGAATTGTAAGCAATCTCCAAGTGAAGTTTTCTGATTGACTTTAATTTTGATAAACAATCTCCAAGTGGAGATAAGCAAGCACACAATATTGATGACACAAACTTTTGCTACGTATCGAAGTCTTTGAATAATTCCTCGATAGAAAATTAATGTCTTGAATTTCTTGTCCTGCACTTCCCTTGAGTAGACGAAATTTCTCCTATAAATAACAAGGACAAATACATTAGAAAACATACATAAACAGTTCTTGTTAATTAATTCCTTCTTTTAAGTAGAAATTCCAATGGCGGAACTCAGTAAAGAGCGTTCATTAGAGGAAACACCAACATGGGCTGTTGCTGTGGTCTGTTTTTTGTTGCTTGCAATATCAATTTTCATTGAACATGGCATACAACTCACAGGAAAGGTAAGGCTATATATATGCTTAATCAATTGGCATAAAAACATTGGCATTATTCACTTAAACATGTCTGTGCATGAGTTCAGTTGCAAATCATGCATATGCAGCCAACTCTCATGTAGTTGGATTTAAAGATTTGCTGCCTTCAGTTTATTTGAGATTCTACTGATCATTTACTAATGCTATGTTGAGACTAGCCTTTATATCACTGCATCATATTAATTAAGAACCAGTCTTGTGTGCAATGGAAGTCATTTTTGTTTTGAAGTTGCTAAAATTGGCAGCCTGAATTTGAATTTCTTGTCTTTAAATATCAATGCTGCTTGCACCTGAGATCATTAATTCTTGCACCATCTTCAGTGGTTAACAAGGAAACACAAGCGAGCTCTATTTGAAGCACTTGAGAAGATCAAATCAGGTACCACATCTTGTGGTCATGTAGTTTTTTCTTTGAATTCGAACTAGTTGGGTTTGTTCAAAGGCTAACCATTTTTTTTTTCTCTCTCTTTGAATTCTTTGAAGAGCTTATGCTGTTGGGATTCATATCCTTGCTCCTAACTGTGCTACAAGGACACATCTCTGATATATGCATTCCCAAGAGTATTGGTGCCACTTGGCATCCCTGCAATAAGTATGCAGAGAGTGAGTCAGTGTCTGATCCCGAAAACAATGGTCGAAAACTTCTTGAATTCTCCGATTCTGGCTTCAGTTTCCGGCGCAGATTAGCCGTAAAAGGATATGATAAATGCACAGAGAAGGTAGGGGAAATAATTAATCTCTTTTGTTATCTTCTGTTTTCACAGTAATAACACCCTCTAGCTACTTTCTCTTTGTTTGTGAATTTTGAACTTGGAATTAAATTGTGGAAGTGTGAAGAATTTTGTCCTATGTTGGGAGAAAAAAAAATGTGTATATTTGAATTGGGTAAGAGTTTAATTGACTGTGAATTTTTGTAGGATAAAGTTGCCTTTGTGTCTGCATATGGGATTCACCAGCTTCATATATTCATCTTTACGCTAGCCGTTTTTCATGTTCTCTACTGCATAACCACCATGGCTTTGGGAAGAGTCAAGGTATATAAATTTGGCAAATACGTTGGAGTCTCTCTCTCTCTCTCTCTCTCTCTGATCTATTCATTGTTTTTCTGTACAGATGAGAAAATGGAAGGTTTGGGAGGAAGAGACAAAAACAATTGAATATCAGTTCTATAACGGTACCTAACTTTTACTTCAATTTATTTTATTTACTAAAAAATAACTTTTACTTCAAAGCGAAATGGGCCCATATATCCAACATGATGAATGGTTTTAAGTGTGCAATCATTTTTGTCATATGACCAATTCTTGTTCCCTTTTTTCTTTCCTAAAGAATGATCAGTTGGTGTGCAGGTTGACTTTCTTGATTAATATATTGTCTGCCAAGATCTTTTCTGTTGACTATTAGTTTTTGGAATTTATAATGTCATCTGTCACACTTGGTTCACAGAGTTGGGCTTCTCATGAGTCATGACTAACTATGCTACATCTGAAGCCACTATTGATACAGTTCCCTGATAAACATAAGTCCCTCTGCTGTGCCATGGCCATAAATAAAGTCCATGACACTGCCTTTTGAACAAATCATTAACTTGTGAAAATGAGTCATTGACTAAATTATTTGTATGCAGATCCAGAAAGGTTTAGGTTTGCAAGGGATACATCATTTGGAAGGAGACATTTGAACTTCTGGAGCCAGTCACCAGTGTCCATTTGGATTGTAAGTAACATACTACTATGAATTTGAGCTTGGTTGCTTGGATTGTAAGTTACACACTGCCACTAGCATTGATTTTATGCCTGTGTTATCACTTATCAGTAAATTCTAATTGCCGTTGTTTTCGCATTTTGCTATGAAATTCAATAATGCATGGAATGTCAAGCTAAGCACTAGGACATTGCATTGGTGATTGGACACGGTTTAAGGGTCTTCTATTGTTTCTCTTTTTCCTTGTCAGATGTGCTTCTTCAGACAATTCTCCAGGTCAGTTACTAAGGCTGATTACCGGGCTCTGAGGCATGGATTTATCATTGTAAGTCAAACCGTTGCTAAAGTCCTTTGCATACATCAGGCCTGAAATGGGATTCAAGATGCAGGTCATAACTGGATCTCAAATTCTATGCCTTGTGATTTCAGGCACATTTGGCACCAGGGAGTGAAACAACATTTGATTTTCGGAAGTACATAAGCAGATCACTTGAAGAGGATTTCAAAGATGTTGTGGAGATCAGGTTTGGTGCTCTTAAGCATCTAAAGTCATTAGGTTCTTTGGTTAATTACTTGTCTTACAACCTTTACTTCACTTCATTAATGCAGTCCAATTATATGGTTCTCCGCAGTGTTGTGCCTGCTGTCCAACACATATGGTAATGAGATATTCTTGGTATTGAGCTATCAGTAATTGCACATATGCCCTTTATTAATCTGAATGTTGACTATATAGCCATGAGTCAAGTAAGACCATTCCAAGGTCCACTGGACAATCTAATATTCTCAATTCAATTGTAATCTAACAGAGTGACAACCTGTTCGGTTAGTCACTCACAAGAAATCTGTTAAGGCTTGAATTTGATAAATCTCCGGAGATTTTTCTTTTCTGACGAGGTTCTCAATCTCTCTACTGTTGATTCGGTGCAAATTTTATTCCCATAGATCTTTGGAAAACATTTTCTTTTCTGACCAGGAATTGTTTTCTCTTTGGATAGGATGGTATTCTTATTTTTGGCTGCCATTTATCTCCTTAATTGTAAGTTCAATACAAAATATATTATCCAAGTATCATGCATGTTCTTTTTACCATGGCCATTACATGTTACATAAATATTATAAAGGTTGTGAGCAAAATAGAGTATCCCAATGATAATTGAACATCTTGCAGATAATTCTATTGGTGGGAGCTAAACTACAAGTGATTATAACAAAGATGGGGTTAAGGATTCAGGCGCGCGGGGGTGTGGTGAAGGGTGCACCTCTTGTTGAGCCAGGTGATCACCTCTTCTGGTTTGGACACCCTCGCTTCATGCTCTTTCTCATCCGCTTTGTTCTGTTTCAGGTACTTTAACATGCATACACCTAAAATTTTTATGTGTAACTTCAATTTGCTGATATCACATCTTCATACTAGTTAATATGTATTTATGCTCACAAACTCCCCTTTTGTAATTTCTTCCTCTTCATTGTAGAATGCATTTCAGCTGGCCTTCTTTGCATGGAGTACAGTAAGTATATTTACTCAATTAGCTTATTCAGGTTGTGAAAGGATACTTATACCATTTTAGTAAGACCATATATATGAACACATTTATAAGAGATGCTTATTGATATGGTTAGAAGTTAACCAAAGGATACTTATACCACTAAGAGAGATCTTTCTCTCGTTTTCAGTTCATAATTAATTGCATGTTTTTCTGTCCTTCAGTATGAGTTTGGGATAAATTCTTGCTTCCACCAGCGCACTGAAGACATTGTCATCAGGATCTCAATGGGGTGAGCAGTGAGCTTGACACTTGTACAAATCCATATTATTAATCATTATATGAACTTTTACTTTCTTATACATATGAGCTGCCATTACTTATTCAATGAGCACAGGAATTTTGCTAATGTACACAAAATTAATTTGGTGAACTCCTCAGGGTCCTCATACAAGTTTTATGCAGTTATGTGACTCTGCCTCTCTATGCTCTAGTGACACAGGTGAGAAATGATTTAACACTTTTGTGCAGTTATGGGTGCTGTGGCTCTAGTTTGAACCCTCTAAATTTACTTCTGTGTTGTTTGATCTCACAGATGGGTTCTACCATGAAACCCACCATTTTTAATGAGGGGGTGATAGCAGCACTGAAAAAATGGCACCACAGAGCCAAAAAGAACATGAAACACAGGCATTTGGATGCAAACACACCATTCTCAAGTAGGCCTATAACTCCTGCCCTTGGCATGTCCCCAGCTCATCTGTTGCACAACTACAGCAGCACTGTCGATAGCTCTCCAAGGACATCAAACTTTGAAATGGATCATTGGGACACTGAAGGGTCACATTCCCCAAACAAGAAGGGACATAGTGACACACAAGAGATTAGGCATGCCAATAATATTAGTGCCCAGCATGAAGTTAACATTAGTGTAGGTATCTGATTTTTCATTTGGCAAATGAAGAAGTTGATGTAGTTGATCATAGGACAATGTTGCTAACCAGCCTAACCCTTTTTTTTCTTTTTGCTTTGACAGCTTGAGCATTAATTTGCAGCAATAATGGCTAGGGTGATTTCACCAACAAAAAAACAAAAAAGGCTAGGGTGATTCGATACATTATTTGCAAATGCCTGATGGTACTGTATTTTTTTTTTTTTTTTTACTCTTTTAGGCATCACATTGTTGTACATTACATTTATGGTGCGTTTGGATGAAGTAATTTGAAATTACTAAGAAATTCACAAATGACGGAATTTAAAACGATGTGATTTAAAATTCTAGAATATGTAAATTCTCTTATTTGGATAACATGTAAACATAATGGAGTTTAAATACGGAATTTATGGTAGTTTTAATTTTTGATGCATCAATTTAAAAGAGTGATGGTGATGGTGGCAACAATAAAAATGATGTTTATGGTGAGTTAACTATATTGGTAGGGGTGATGGCCCACAAGCGGTGGAAGAAATGGTGGTGGCTAAAATTGGGATGTTGGCGGCGGTGGTGGTGGTGGTGTTGGAAATGGCGGTGATGGTGGTGGCGGCGGTGACGATGATGGTGATGGTGATGGTGGTGGTGGTGGCGGCGGTGGTGGTGGTGGTGGTGGTGGCGGCAGCGGTCTTGGTGTTGGTGGCGGCAGCGACAGCGGGGGTGGTGGCGGGGGTGACGAGGGTGGTGGTGTTAGTGGTGGTGACGTTAGCGACAGTGGTAGTAGTGTCGACATGGTCGACACGACTTATTTTTCTTTTGTAAAAATTGAAATTTTGAAAATGACACCAATTTAGATGGAATTTAAAGTTGAAATTTACAGCCTTCAAATCCCAAGTTTTTTTCCACCTTGAATTTACAAAATTCTGTATTTATTGACCCAAACAAGGAAATTAGAGCATATAATTTCTTAAATGCTGAGTTTTGTTTAAATTCTGAGTTTTTTTCCTCCATCCAAACACACTATTACAGTTTTGTCTTCATTGACTTGAATAAACAATTTGGAACACCACTATAAAATGAATAGACTTTTTATCACAAATTGTCTCTAAATTTTGACCAAAATATCAATTTGGTCCTTAAAGTGCATTTTTATTCAATGTAATTCTCCATATTTACTACCGCACATTAATATTTCCCTTCTATTCAATTCCATTTGAATTGCCGTAAAAAATAGTCACGTGTGCTACACGAAACCTTTTTTCAAGAATAAAAAATGTCTAAAGACTCGAGTTCGGAATGATTATTTTTTTGTCTTTTTTATTTTATTTTAAAAAAAATTTAGTACTTTTTTAAGGGTCTTGGAATCAAAGAGTGACAAAATTTGTAGGTTTTTATTTTATTTTTTATTATGTGATTCCGTATGTGTAAAGATCATTTTTCTCATAAAAGAAAAGTCACGTGCAATTAGATAAATTTCGACGAAAATTCAAACGTAATATAACACAATAACAACATTGATGTGTGGTAATAAAAATAAAATATCACATTAAGTAAAAATGTAATTTAAAAACTAAATTGATATTTGAGTAAAAATTAAAATACCATTTATGATAAAAAGTCAAATGAATATATTTTTATCAACGATTCATATCGCAGCGAAAGAGTGAAACATGGAATATGATGAAGTATGGCCCCGATTGTATAAAACACCTCGCTCACTATAATCCTTCAAACATATAAAATGTGACTAATTATTGTCAATAAATATTATATCCATCCGTTTGTAAGTAAGAAGTTTGCATGTTCATACCACATAATCACTAGCCTCTACTGATTAAATTTTTTACTAAACTAAGATGTTTGATTGATTTGATGTTTAAATTTTGTAATATGTGGTTTTCGTGAGATTCCTTTTATATCACATCTGTGGATAATATCATTCTTTCTTTATTTTTTTCCTACGGATAATATCATTTATTATTCACAAATATTGCTTCAATTTTCACGTGGGGTTCGATGTGCTTCATCTTTATTTTAAGATAACCCTTTTGCATTCATGTATGGCATCAAAATATTCCTGGCTTCTTGCTGTAAGTTTGCAATCAAAATTGCAATCATGGATCATGGTGATTGCTATAATTGTACACCAACGTCTAATAAATTATTTAGAATTTGTTTGGTTATTTGATTATATCATACTAGTTTCTTGGTAAATACTCTATAGGTGTGAATTGATATTTTTAGTGTGTTTTTTTTTTATTGTTTTAAAATTTTTCATTATTCTTTCCACATTTTAATATAGTAAGGTATTTTTTTATTTTTAAATTTTATTTAAATGGTTATATTTTACAACTATATCCTTATTTATTAAGTTAATGTGGTTGTTTTGTTGAATAAAAAATATTTTAAACAATCTTATTTTTTGTGAAACTTGTAACACAAAATCTTTTTTATGACTTTATAATAGTCAAGATTTATGTTTATCCTAAACAATATATTGGTTCATTTCTTTGATAATTAAACAACTAAAAGATTTTAGATTTTATTAAATTTTTATCCAAATCCCTTTGATTATAATTCTAAAAAATAAACCATTCAAATCATTTAAATACATCGTAGAAATGGTCCCATAATAATGCCCTTACTTTTCTTGAAAAGATGGCATGCTCACTAATTCTCTTATTTTCTAATAATTAAGTGATATATTACATGAATTTGATAGATATTATAAAAAAATAATTTATTACAATTATAATATAATTGGTTATTTAATAATTAATACCATTATGATTATAATCTTGTCGCGCGCCAACTATTATAGTCTCATTAACGAATTAAAAAGAAAAGAAAAAAAAAGCAAAACAGAAAGCCTCACCATCACCACCTCCACCTCCACCACCACAAACCGTTCAATCGGATATCGCATAGCAACCGTTGATCATCGTAAGCATGGAGGTCCGTCCCAATCCGACGGCCGACAACTCGTCGGTCGCGCAGCGCCAGCGTCAGCTTCATACACCCGCCACGACTAGTCAGAAAAATCCCCCTGCTTCTTCGAACCCCGTCGACACCACCTCCGTTTCTCAAAGGTCAATCTCTTTTTTCTTGAATTCTTTGTTTGGATCCCGAGAAAATTCGAGTCTTAACTTAATATGGGTTTTCATGGTTTTGTTTCAATGTTGTTGTAGGCTTCAGAAGGAGTTGATGTCTCTCATGGTACGTTACGTTTCTCTCTGTATTTATTTATTTATTTTAATTCTTTGCGATTTGGCCTGAAATTTTGTTACTTAATCTTTAATTTCTTATTGTTCTTGTTAGTTTTTTTTTTTGAAATCTTGAATTGGGTTTTCTGTGGGTTCAATTTTGAATTGATTTCATATACTGAATTATGAATTATAATCAAGAAGCGAAAAGGGACTTCCTTGATTCTTGATAATCATGGGAATTTATAATATAGAGGTTGGGGGGGGGGGGGTGTGGGTGTATTTTCTTAATGAGCCATCGTGGAGGTGCGGATTGTAAAGCTATGCATGTGTGGTTATTTGAAAAGTCAATTCTTTATCACACTATCCACTTGCTATGTTGTTTTGTTAATATAAATTACTTGGTTGAACGATTTCTTCTGGAAGTTTATTGTCTAATACTACTAATAGTAGTCCATTTGACACTGAAGTTTTAGCCTTTTGAAAACATATTTTATTGATGGATTGCTGACTGTATTTCCTTGTTACTTTTTATTTTGGTTATTAGACAAGTAACTGTTGTATTACTGTCGTTTGTTCATCAAATATCAATTGGTCCTTGTTTTCAGATGAGTGGAGATGATCTTGGAGTATCGGCATTTCCTGAAGGTGAGAGCATTTTTACATGGATTGGCACAATCGAAGGTGGGAAAGGAACTATGTATGAGGGCTTATCATACAAGCTTTCTTTGCGTTTTCCTCTGGACTATCCTTTCAAGCCTCCGCAAGTCAAGTTCGAGGCAATGTGCTTCCATCCAAATGTTGATCAGTTTGGCAACATATGTCTTGATATCCTGCAGGTATCTATCATTTTGTTAAAGAAACTGATATCAAGGCTTATGCTGCTTAAAACTCCAAGTGGGTAAAGAGTGAGAAACAGCCATCTCTGTGTCTCTTGTATTGAGAAGTTTGGACTGACCATAGGATGGTTACAGTGTCTCTAGTTCTGAAAAGTTTGATCCACCATGCGATGGTCCTAGGGCTTTTAGAATTTTTATGGAGAATTAGTCTCTGTTGGATAAATCTAAATGTTTGTTCACATAAATCATGTGTAGAAGAGTGTATGGAATCAGTTGAAATATTTCTAAAAAGTGATGCTATTACCACTCAGTGGTAAAGGTGGGTTGAGTAATAAGTTTCTTTTTTGGGGGGAATTTAAGGGTATTTTTTGAATATTGGTGGGTCTTTTCTTAAAAAAATATTATTGGGGGTGGGAAAAGCATATGGGTAGGGCAAACAGCTTGGTGGGTGATAACAACATAACTCTATATTGATATTGCATTGTGTTTCCTTTGATTTTCATATATTCTCAAAAGTCTGATGTTCTTGCTATACATGCCATAGGACAAGTGGTCTTCAGCTTATGATTGCAGGACTATTCTTCTGTCCATTCAGAGTCTGTTGGGAGGTTAGCTTGCTCATCCTTGCATCAACTTTATCGTATACTGAATTCATTCTTGCCTGACCATTTAGTTCTTACATGCAGAGCCAAACCCGGACAGTCCCCTCAACAGCTATGCTGCTGCTCTGTGGAATAACAAGGAAGGTTAGATACTCTGTGCCTATGCTTCCTCATTTGGATTGTGCAAACCTCTTATACAACTCTTTTGGTATGATTTTGGGAACTTATGTTAATTTTTCCTTTTACAGATTACAGAAAAATGGTCCACAAACAGTACTTTGCTGGAGAATCTTTCGAGAGCTGATTTGTAGGATTCACAATGGAATGACAAAAAATGTCACGTGGCCACTCATTTCTGTACATCTCTGGGGAAGGAGGGGAAAGGTTTGCAATCAAAAGTATAGTTTCTTTCTCATTGAACATTGGAAGTTGTTTCTTAAATCTGCATAGTTTGGTCTTTTGGCTAACTTAGAAGCCTAAGGCAATTGAATATTTCCCCCCGGCCAACTGTGTTAATATTCATCTCCTGTGATTGAAATAAAGTCGATATGAAGTTGTAAATTTGGAATGAAATGAAGGTGACTACTGTTTCTTAATTTCTGGTAAGCAGGTTTCCCATATCTTTTATTTTACTTCCAAATGGTTGATAGCTGATTCTTTCAATTACCAGACTTGCCTATTCATGAGAATATGTATTATGTATGGGTCCCTCTCTTCACAGTGATCATGCTTAGGGTCTTTAGGGTTCAGAACTTTCTTTATTTAAGAATGTGTATACATCAATTAAAATATTTCAATATATTCCAAATTCGTAATTGGATTTAATTTTTAATAGTCATAGTAAAAGATAATTCGCATCAAGTAACACTGATTTTCTAGTTCATTCAAGAAACAAACACCGACTTTCGTATTCATTTAAAAGATTGTTTATTTTCTTACTTCATGAACACTGGGGAGCGTTGCCCTTGGATAATTGGATTGATTGTTCTCCACAAGCTTAGTTCTTGTTCAAAAAATTATCCCGTATTAAAATATGATGACCAATGAGAAACAATGATGAAATGGACCTAAGGATCAAAGCGCCATATACATGACCACAGTCGGGGGGGGGGGGGGGGGGGGGGGGGGGAGACGATGGGCTACATTGCACCCGAAGTGTTGCTACAAGTCAGATGTGTATAGTTTTGGAACCTTATTTCTTGAAATGGTTGGAGGCAGAAAAAAATTTAAGGTCATGGAGGACTCCACAAGCCAAGTCATCAAACCAAGCCTACTTTTCAGTTATATAGACATTGCAGATGTTAATGTGTCTCTAGTGTCTCCACATAACTTACATAATATATATTTACATTTTCATGGATGGACTTCAAAACACATAATGGGTGCATTCATTGCTCCTTCAAACTGTCAGACAAAGCAGGGGCCTTGCAGATGGGACATGCATTCTTCATCAACAGCCATTTCTTGATGCATCCCACATGGTATTCATGGCCACAATTTTTAACTGTTTGAACTTCCTCCTTGCTCTTGTACTCTTCCTGTAAATTGAAATTGCCCAAAAGATGCAGACAACAGTCAGGATCTGTAGAGAGCACTCATCTACTGGTGAATGCCTCACCACTTTTAACACAAACCTTCCATATTGTGGGTATAAGCCACATACATTACAATTCCATACGCAAAATTAACCTTAAAGTCAAAGACACAAAGGCAGTAACATCTTACAAGGCAAATAGCACATCTTTCCTCCAGGTCATGGTCTGATGAAGAGCATGTTGTCTCCAAACACTTTGTAATCATATCTTCAGACAATCCTGTGCTGACATTCCCTATCCTTTCCTCTAAAGCAAGTAATTCCTGTTCACAGATAAAATTAGTCCATCTGAACTGCAAATGGTCAAAGAAAAACATAACCATCAACTAAATCATAACGAATTTTTGGAGCGAATTACCTCATAGCTCATGTTGTCAACATCAATCCTTATGTCCGTAAGCTGATCAAACGAATTTCTGGAACCATACAGAGATGAGTGGTCCACCATTGTGAAAGCCTGCAAAAAATGTAACATGATTTATGTGATCTTTCCAATCAAATTGGAAGGGAGCTACTACGTATCCAGTCTATGTGTCCCCTTATTGCTTGCCATTAACATTCAATGCTTGTATAAAATCTTGCTCTCATTAACCAAACCTAACCCCAAAATTACTATTGCGTACCTCAGATCCCAATCTATCACGTGTATACACAGGATTAGAAAGTGACTCAGATCTCTCAATAGCTATCCTTGACCTTCCATTCCTGTAACCATTACGCCAACCTCGGGAAGATGGAGGTCTTGGATATCTGTAGGAACTGTTTTCCGAGGGAACCAGCAGAGAATTTTCCAAGGGAACTGTTTCATGTCCCAAGCGAGAGAAACTCAAACCAGCCTGATGTGGAGTCATACCTCTTCGAGAATAACTGCTATTCATGTCCCACGCAGCATGAGCATAAACATTTTGAGGATAGGGAGGCAATACAAAATTTCTTCTTGGAATGGAATCATGGAAGTGCCCACCATTCTCTGCAGTGCTTCCTCCTCCTATTGGAAACTGATTCATCTCTTGGTTCATGCCAATGTTTTCTAAAATTATTGAAACATCTTCCTTAGCATTGTGGAAGAAGAATGAACAAGGACAAATTAATCTTGAACTAACCAGAATTTAGAAACCTACCATGTGCAGCAGGAAAAATCTGCTCCTGAGTAATTCTGACAGCACTAAAATTGGCAACATCCACTGCCCCAGATTGGTTCGTCAAATGGGTTGTTGGAGAGTAATGATGAGAATAGTTTGATAGACAAGTTCCCCTCAGTGTAGGTTCCAAATCAAGTCTATATCGACTTCTAACATTCCTTCGAGAATCTTCACTGGTTCGATAATCTGAAGTAGACTTCTCCAGCTGAAGTTCGGAAGAACTGGTGGAACTTCCAGCAACATCAAAAGTTCTTATGCTGTCTCTCTCACTGGCTACAGAAATGCTAGGACTTTTTCTTTTATACGGTCTTCTTCTGGTGCCAGTTATAGGATCTACTAAACCAGCAACTTCATGTATAGGATGCCTATCGTAGTAACTTGTATGAACATGGCCAAGATTATTATTCTCTGGGGCCTGATAAAAACTTCCAACAGCTGGAAAGCGTGGGAAGGGATGAAAAGCCGGCCCCAAAACAGCTCCTTGAAGTGGACTTTCCGATCTAACACTTGATACGGAATGTGCAACTGGCCATTCCAATCCCCGCTGAGAGGCACAAAATGCTTGACTCATTGGTGCATGTTCAATTGGATAGAACATAGCACCATTCTCAGGAGCAGCAGCTCTTCCTGTAACACAATTTTAGGAATCAAGTCAATTGTGGTAAAGGTTAATTTGAAAGATAAGAGGTTTAAATAGGAATTAATTTATATACTGAAAAACAGACAAGCATAACATGGAAAGGGTTGGATTTCCTAGGTTGAACAAGATTGTGCAACCTGAGCTTATAATTTCTCTAAATAAATTAAGACCTGCCAAAAATCAATTATTGATCAATCCACCTAGGAGATATATGGAAGTGGGAAGTCAAACCGAAGAAGGCATATTATCATTCTTCGATTTGAATGAGATCATAAAATTCATTGTAGTTACAAAAATACCAAGAAAAGTTCAATTTTCTGTGAGTGCAAGATATATCTATGGCATACCAGATTCTGTTACCAATTTACCATATACTTTCAAGAAGTCGGAAGTATTTAAAAACCAGCTAAGGACATGTAATAAACACATAAAAGTATTAAACTATAATTGTCAATAATGAATACTAAAAAGTAAATAAACTGCTCAAATCTTCAATACCCATATGAATTTGAGACCGTTGAGCAGTTACATGACTTTGGTAAGGATATTGATCAGTCCCAAATATATGTGATGACGAATTCGGCAAGTGCCGATGTCCCATTGGCCCTCCAATACAAGAGGGCAGAAATTCTGGATTTAGAAGAAGATAGAACCAACCTGAATGTAAATAAACAATTGTACAAATGTTCAGCCCCATGGTAAATAAATATTCAAAAGCCAAAAGGAATGATTATGCAAGTATTCTATTAAAAATCTATTGCTTGTCAATTAACTAATTACATGAATAGTATATAGAACTGCAATGGTATGTTATTTCCCATGTTCCATCTAAGGAGACATGATTCAAAATCAATGTCTCGCAGCCTAACTAACAGCTTAGTATAGAGTGTAAACTGGAGGTGGTTTGCATATAAAAAAAATGTTGATACGCATACAATAAGAAAAATACCAGATGATTCCTCAAGTGTAGCTGCCCAAAGACTTAATTGAATGCTGCACTACTTAAACCCACACTTAGGACTAAAGGAGAAGCTGATACTGCCATTTCTCACAAGCAATATGTTTAAAACATGGGACAATGCAAAAACATATTGCTAGTTCCCTAAAGGATGCAGTCCTTGCAACTGTCTATTACACCGGGACATGTTACCAACATCAATTGCATACACCAGCCATTTGTAAACCCATATTATATTCCCAGAGACTTTTCCTTTGTAAATTGCCAAGACCACCACTTCCTGAATAGCCTCACTCAACATAAAAGATTGTAATTTAGAGGGACAACAATATTACGCCACTTAAGTCACCTGCCTTCTAGAATTGCATTCAAATCTATCTGAAAATCATGATATGATATCAAATGATATATTCTAGCAAAAGGGAGAGAACTTATTTAGTGAAAAAAAATTCACTCACCAGTACCTGCCAATAATCTCCCAGTCTAAAACTTCAGAACCAAATGTGGTTTATCTTATTTAGAAAAATATATAAGCAGGAAATATCATCAGTGTCACTGAACATGCATTATTGAAGCCACCTAAAACTACGGAACGGTAGAGAAATTCGTCACAGTATAACTATGCTCTGTCTCCACTTATGCCTTCATAGAGCTCTTAAAATGAATAGAATTAAGTAACCACATTGTGAAAACTCTCTAGTGATTCAATTCTAGCCATTAAAAGCCACAAAAACATTCCATAAGAATGAACTGGCCAGTTGGATTCTTGCAACTGGCCAAGATATCTTGAGATAGGGACTGCTAAAGTAAAGAGTTGCAAAAATAAAAGAATTTTAATTTATAAGCTCAGATCCAATGGAACACATAAATGGTTCATAAGACCACAGGATCTGGTTTACAGTCTATTAAATGTGATTTACCTCCACTAGCTGGTCTATCCTCTTTCATTATAAATACTTGATAGTGTTCTAACAATTAAACTTTATCTTGAAAACTTCTTATTCTCTTCCACTGATAACACTATTCTCACCATGGAATAGTGACTTCTTAAATTTAACATCTATTCATATTTTCCCTCTTGTTTATTTAACTTTTTAAAGTGTGTCAAGTCTGGTGGTGATCCACATTGGGAATAGAACAATACGCTCTGCAGTAACCTAACATTTGGATGCTACTCTTAAGCACATATATGCTACCCAAAATAGGATAATATCTAAGGCTCTGATTCTTCCCTATGCAGTTTTTTTTTTGGGGAAAGACCGATTATTCTCTATGCAAAAATGGACATGATTAAATACTATTTTTTCCCCTAATTCTGTACATAAATGAATTTTACTTAGATTTTTGCATTAGTAGTGAATGTATCTGAACATATCTGAAACTTCTATAGGTATAATAGGAGGTCCCCAACATTCTTTTGAGAAATTCTAGTGTCTTCTTGGAGTTTGTTTTCAATTTTTTTCTTCTCCCTTTATTTTTTCTCCTTTTTTCCTTCTTTGTAAAATTCCCTTTTAAGATACTTCCAATTTTGACACTTGATCCCATGCACCTTTCTATTCCTTCATTAATCAATAAAAGTTTCTTCCTTTACACAGTTGAGATGGAAGCTCATCATTTTGATTTTAGATAGAATGACAGATTAGCTAAATGGAAAAAGATTTAAATACAAAAGCTTTCTTAAGGAACAGAAACATTTTATTATTAGAAGAAAAAGGTACAGTTACAAAAGTTAAGAAGTAACAACAGAAAGTACAACTCCAACTAGAGTATGAGCAGAAAAGCCAAATAGACATACTATCAATAATGTATTCTAGAACGATTTTTATAACAAAATTAATATATAGAAAACAGAAAAGGAAAAAGGAATCCCCTAAGCAAAAATGTTCTTACAATACAACCAATGAAGTACATGTGGAAGTATCTCAAAGGCCTTAGAAAGATCTGTACGATGAAGCCACCAATCCAAGGGTCATCAAAAGCTGCACAGCTAAATGAAGTACAAACAAATGCCCTGTTGCTTGTCCCCACATAAACAGCCAATTCCAACAGGCCCAGGGTTAGCAAAAACGTAAAAAGTAGATGATCACCAAGCCACTAGAATGCATGATCTCACTCTCACACATGCTTAGCTACTTAATCATCATATCCCTGTGACCTTTACCTCATATGTAATGCAAGGTCCACTTTCCGGTATCTTCTACCACATTCGGTTCATTATAAGTTATAATCCCTGAAAACCCTTTTTCCTTTTGATGCTGCTTAGATCATTTCATCAATTATTATCTTATCTAACAGATATTGCAGTGAGAAAAAAAAAAAAAGTAACTCAAACGCATATCACTCTTGTTTGATCATTCTACACCCAGATGCAGCAGACTCATATATAAACCAGCACTAGTGCAACGAGAAGTACATATATAATAACCGGCATAAACTTAAACTACAATGCCTCTAAAGCTAAAGACAAGTATAAAATACCATAGTTTTTCGTATCACTGTATCAGTTACTTAACCCAAATATCAGAGAAGGTTATTGAAAAAATCCCTACTGAGATTATGAAGCATGGGATTGAGACATTCCTATCTTAGAGTTATTAATTATTAAAAGAAAAATAACCTATTCCTCATAAATTCACAATGCCCAGTTTCAAACACAATCTATACTATTATTAAGCGAACCTTCTTTTCCAATTGGGAAATAATAAAACGAGAAAAACACCAAATTCCTTTCACACACAACCACTCCTATCATAGTCGACCATATTTGCACTTCAACCAACCTACCTTTTTCTTTCAACAATTTTGTATTAAATCTTTACTAAAATTTCAAACTAAACTATACATCAAATTAAATGCACTCCATAACCTAAAATCATAACAGTGTATAACTGTATACATATACCAAACAATCAATCAATAACAAAACTCAACCCAACCCAAAATTGCACAACAAATTAATTAATTCGAAATTTGTGCAAAAAACTAAAAATAAAAAAAAAATGAACAGGGAGAAATGACCGAATGTATTTAAACAGAAAATGAAATATGAGAGTATCAAAAAACGGCGAGTGTTCGCCGGAAAACGTACCGTGGACGTTGGATTGAACGTTGACTCCGGCTGGTCAAAGAATCAGACGGCAAAGAGACGATCACAGAGATTCACAATTCACAAAGTCGTTTTATGCTGAAGAAGAGAGAGCGGTTTTTATAGCAACTGTGCCGCCAAAAAAGTTAATAAAAAAAGGTGAGCAAGGGGTGATCTGATGCGATAATGCATAAGGTGTGCTTGCTGCTCTATCCATTCGGAGTGTGACAGATCAGAAGAAGTGGCTTGAAGCCATGTGTTGCTTACGTGGCGAAGCGGGGAACGTGGATGAACGTTTATATGGTGGGAGTCTTATGTAGGGGATAATGTTCGTGTCGCATTAAGCAGGCTTTACACGTCAAGTTCGTGCTTTGTGTGTTACCGCGGAAAAGAAAAGTTTCAGGTACGGTGGGGTCGCGGTGCCGTGGTCCTGTCACCAATCACAATTCACATTGTGGTGGACTCGCTATTGTAATTTGAAAATGTGTAAATCCATTTATTTTTTGTTTTGACCCAAATATTACTACTTTGGAGTCTTTTGACATTACATTATGTAATATAGGAGTGGATATCCTGAATTGTTTGAAAAGAGAAAATTACGAGTAAAATTAGGAATCAAGAAATGGGACATCCTAATTTGTTATCCTTATTCTTTAAATTTAAAATCAAAATTGCTTTAAATAATAAAAGAAGGGTTACCAAAAAGATGGATAGAGGTACTTCTTATAGATGATTGTCAAAAAGATTCTCCTACTATTGATAAATAATATTTTAGAGTATAGATGTTATTTTAACAGTTCTAAATATTTTTAAGAAAAACCATAGGACTACGTGAGGAAGATGAAACGTGGAGAAGAGAAGATGATGCAAAAAATAGCAGCTAACCATTTTTTTTGGTCTAAAGCAGCTAACCATTTTGGATTGCTGTGCACGCAAGCAGAAAACTAAAATTCAAAATTAAGTTATCTTATTCCTCTCCTTTGGCTGAGGTGATCCCATTAACACTTTGTGTGTTTGCAATTATGATTGATGCTGGAGATCATGTCATACTGTGAAAATAACAGAGTTTTCAGGCTTTGAAAAGAATCGCCTTTACCCACATCAGACTATAACACATTTTTTTTTGGCCAACGACTATAACTCAGAAATAACCAGCGTTCCATCAAATATGCATCTTTCGAAATCCAAGTTAAAAATAATTAGTGCTAAAAGCTGTATTTGTACAACATGACAAATTGTCCCCAACTGTTTAACGCCGAAAAAGTTCCATTTATGATATGGAGCAAATGAAAAGTTGAAAACCAGAGGGGATGCCTCTTGAGAATTTCTATTCTATGTATTTTGAGCAACACACATGAATCACTGTGCAACACAATATTTGTACCATTAAGATATAGTCCAGGGAAAAATGCATAACAAAAGGAACCTCCAGAATCCAGGGAGAGAGGGGAAAGGAAAAATATAAAAATCAAAGCCTTCTCTTTGAAAACCACAGGACCTCTGAAGTTGTAACAGAAAAGACACGTTTGGGTTGGTTGACAGGACCTGATACTAGAGTTTCCAAGCAATTAAACATTCTCTGTGGCATCTCTTCTTGACTCTTCTGTACCCTGTGCTGCACCCAACCTCTCAGCTGCCAATCTTTCTTCAAGTGCTCGAGCCCCTCTTTCTCTGCAAGAGGCATTTTGGTCACAAAATGAACATTCCTTTTCCTCCCATATATAATTTGACAACTCTTAGTTGGTACTGTTAACAAATGTATTTCATAGTGTCACTATGCCTAGCTTGTGGTGCATAATATTTTCACTATACCTTTGACCAACAACGACATGAAATTTAAATTGGCTTCCTAACAAACGTGCATTTATATATTTCTTTTTTCTGTCACATAAATCATGGGTATATATGCACCTAAGTTATTTATCCCATTAGCCAATGACATGTCAGTCTAGTCTACTAGCATGCATCCCATATCCTTAAGGATGGGGAGTTCTATCCCATCTTCAAGCCTGTGCAAACCCAACAGTGACAAAGGGTGGCATTTGGGAGGGGAAGGTTACCCCCCAATTCATTAGAATAAAAAATAGAATAATAGATCAAAGTAGAGAAACTTGATACCCTTCTCAAAGTAAATGAAAAAAAGGAGAATCTGATTGCTGGAAACATGTGATTGAATCTTACCTTCAATTAGGTTGAGGTAGTTTATGGGTAGGGAGAGGCTAGTGGCTACTTAGCATGTGTAGCCCCACTAAATGACAGTGAACATCTCAAGGCATAAGGGGAAATGGAACAGGGTGATACTTGCTATAAGCCATATGCAAAAAAATCCTCAATTAATCTTATTCATTTGTGTTTCACTTGTAGACTACCATCTAACTACCTAGGGCTTATGGTCTAAGCAATGAACATTCAAAGTTGGAGATCCATAGCTTTGATGCTACAGGCTACCCAACATGAATATCAAAATGAGTGTTGTACTTCTGCACACAACGGGATTGATACTGAATGCAGCATGAGAACAGAAATGTTACCTCCTTCTAGTTGCCTCGATGGGGTCGGATCCAGGCAATGTGGTACCTCCCAGGGTATAACCTTGAGATTCACTAGAAGCTTCAGATCTTCCACAGAGCATCCGATGGAATATGGATGCAACAGGATCAATGACTGGTCTGCAACAATTTACAAGAAATAATTAGAGAGATGTAACTATGAACTTGCTGATTTGAAGATTTCTAAAATAATAACAACAATTATTTACCTTAAAATGTCAGGGAAAAATGAAGAAAATGCAAAATCATCACTTGGATCACCCTTGAGTTTTGTTTCTGGATTCCTCTGCCAGTATCTGAGGTAAATCCAGCTCATATAGGTGCCAAATATTAAGATAGGAAGATACGTTGCCGACTCTGTTGTCCAGAAGCTTATGGCAATGGACAGCAATAGTGACAGAGATGGTAACCACTGCACACATTGAAACCAACACCAAATAGAGAGTTTTAGGACGATTCATCAACCCACAGAAATTTCATTAAAAGGTCATTTTCAAAAGCTCACACCTTAGCTTTTATTTTCAATAAAGGCAACTCTTGGTCGGGTATGATTTGCTTGATGCCAACCAAGAAACCTGAAAGGACTCCGTGGAAGCCAGAAAGAGGCATATAACTATAGCACAAATGAACCAAAAGAAGTAGCATTAATAAGGATGAGGTTGAAAAAAAATAAAATTATCAAACAAGGCTAACACATGTACATGCATCATTACATATAATGAGATAGATGAACAAATGAACAGACCAATTGACAGTGGCAACTGATCTGTTTCAAAATTTGTGTGCCGTTAAGAGTTAAAAGTTACATTTAACAAGTGCATCATTTGCTTGCCTAAAGAAAAAAGGAAAAAGGAAATGTATTACACATTTCTTGTCGTTTTTCCTATTACAAATAACACAACATGCTAGAATACCTTCAGGAAAGGAAGCAAAAATTTAACAAGCACGAAAAACTATGAACCACAGGCATCCCAATGACTTATTATTTCTTTGGTTGTTTAATGCTTTCTTAGTACTTACAGGTAAGTTTCCTTCCTTGTAATGTAGTACAGTGCAATAGCAGTGATAAAAATGCAAATGGAGGTTAGGAAGTTGACGACAAAGATGAACTTCAAGAACTCCCTAGAACCCCACACAGGTTCAAGCAGCTTCCCAATAAAAAGCAGACCAATAGTGCTGATAACAACCTGTTAAAAAAGTGCAAAAATCAGTATTATTTGAACAAGCAAAATAGAAAGTGATAGGGTACAGAAATCTCAGCCAATGTAAGACTACAGAATAGAGACATTGCTATGGAAACAGAAGGGCATACCTCATATATTGATTGTTCTATGTAACCGGCTGTTATGAGGTTCCAGATAAAAGGAATTGTCCTACAATACAAAAGAAGTTCGGATTAGAATTAAGTTGCAGGTGACTTGAGTAAAAAGGTTCCAAATCTAAACAGAAAATCTTGCAAAATCAATCATGTCATGAACCCCAAAACATTCTGATTACAACTCTTTTATAACATTGCTTGAATGGAGTTCAGTTTGAAAATGAATTTACAAACCCAAAAATGAAATTCAGGACCAACAGCCTGAGCTGACTTTCAGATCCCATTAGCAAACGTTTCAAACTAAAGCAGAACTCAAAAATTATACAAAACCCATTACTGAAAACACAGATTTATGCATTCTTTGCCTTCCAATTTACAAGTAAGCCAACATGTTGAGTCAAGATTGAACATTAACGAATGTAGAATCGTGCAGGCACGAAAATCGAGGGTGAGCAAACCTGGCGGGAATGAGAGCGAGGTAGGTAACGGCCTGAGGGAGAAGCTGAACGACAATGTGGCCTCCGATGAGCACCACTGCTAAGCCCTTGCATAGCCGAGTGAACCCAGAGAACGCCCCCGTGCTCTGCAACACCCACCACACAATTCGTAGGGAATCAAATTCAAACGCAAACCCAGAAAACAAAAACAAAGAAGAAAGAGAAATTGTGGGCTTGTGGGTGGCTTACCCCTGTGATTGATGGAGTGCTCATGGCGGGTGGCCGTTGGCCGTTGGATTTGGGGCGGCGATATGAGCTTGGAGGGTCAGATTTCGGGTTGGCTTTGTGGAGAAGGAAGGTTTGAAAGTGTACGGGTAGGGGATGAGTCGGATCGGAGGAGGAGCTGACCAGAAGGCGAAGCGTGAATATAAAAGAGGCCTAATTGAGAGATCACTGAGTCACACATACCATGTTAGATTGGACTTACTCACTGAGTTGGGTACATGGATGGAGAGATTTTAGACCGAGTTACAAGGGTAGACTACGTGGACAACTGGACATAGCGGATTGCGTGACTTAGGAGTTTTTTTTCTTGTTGTCGGACATTAGGGAGTTGGTATGTGAGTTATTATTTCACTTAAGTATTATTTCTCCTTACAACCATTCCCAATTTGATATATATTGATTTACAAGGAAGAATATGGTAATTACTAATTAGAAAAAGAAAAAGAAAATTAACTTGTAAGAAATACTCAATTTATTTCCGCAGTGTGAATGTGCAACTCCCCTCAATGTTGTTTTTTTTTGGGCTAGGGCCCCTCAACGTTGTTAATTGTGTAAAGTTACTCTTTATTTTGAATCTTTCATATTTAACTTGTAAACTACAAAATTGCAAATTGAAAGAAAGCTTACTAGTTTTGTGGGGGGGGGGGGGGGGGGGGGGAGAGTTTAAGTAGAGTGATTTTGGTCTAAGTTTCTCATAAAAGCTTATCATGTCTGTCAATTTTTTCTTTGGAATAATCATATTCACATTCCATGCTAAAACGTCACATACTATAAGAATCATTTAAGGCACCTCTTTATGCGTCTTGATTTTAAATTTTTCCTTCTCCTTAGTCCATACTTTGGGATAGTCTTTTCATGAACATAAATGATTTTGCACGCAATAATTTTGTAAACTATAGATCTTTCTTCTCAACAGGCATATGATTGCAACCATTCAACAAGAAGATGAGATTAGAATTTGAATTCACAAATCAACTACGGTTTACCAACAAAAAATTGAATCTGTTACAACATGGGAAAGAATCGTCTGTTCTATCTGTCTTCTAGTTGCAGACGGCATTACTATCATCTGCACAGCATTGATGAGATGTTGATCTATTACATACCATCTGATGTATTGAACCATAAAACATGCTCCCAAAGCCTTGCAACATGACAAACACTGACTATGAAGGAAGCTATACATATTAGATGATATGGATTGTGAAAATACCTCACCATTGTATACTTTTTGACAGCTTGCAATGCCCATCTTTGATCCACCTTCGTCCTCACATTTGTGGCTTAGTTTTTGTAAATACAAGGAGTGTTGGGTAAACTAATAGCCTTTACAAAGGACCCTGGATCAATGCAAGTACCAAGGCTTGGTTTGGCCTTGGTACCTTAATCCAACTCAAGCAGTGAACATAACAATCCCTTACATCCTCCAATCATATTCGCTCAAAAGAACATTGCACGTGGAAGCCCTCCCGCGCTTTATCTTCTTCAAAAAGGGCTCTATGGGAGTTAGACATGAACATCATGGCATTGCATATTGCTTTGGAGCAAATGATATTGGGCCCAAGTAGATTTCCGAAAAGGATACCAAAACACGATGGCAAGCTAAAGCTAAAGCTGTGGCAAACATAACAAAGGAAGTCCAACACAACCTCAGCATCAGTATTGGATTTTTCCTTGTAGAAATTAGTATATTTAAGAAAATCACTTTGAGCCGTCGATCTCCGAAGATGGAATGATGATCATAGGGAGTAGATAATCTGGAACTATATGGAGTTGTTGTAATGCCCCGTCCAAATGCTTCAAACATCCATTGATATAGTATGTCTGCAACGACGCTGCAAAATTGCTGGCGGAAGAACTTAGCTTCCTTGGATACCATTGCTTGTGTCAATGAAGCTCCATCCTGTTCAATTAAATTGAAAATGAGTTTCAAGTTCAACAAGATGATAATTGATAGATGATGGGAAAAAATCATCAAGTTGCGTGTGTATTAACCTTCCATCTGCGTATTTCATTGTTACTCGTGCAAGACACAGTCTAAATTCATTGTTACACCAAGTATTAGACACATCTAACCAGACTACCAGGGAATATGATACTGTTGGGCTACCATCTAAGGTGAACTGCGAACAAGATTATTCATCACCCAAAATGAAACTTATAGCAGCTTAAGAAGAGAGTGCTTATAATATTACATGTGCGATGAGATAGGAGTTAAGAGTAGCAAGAGAGAAGGTAGGGTATGTGGGGTACTGGGGTGAGAGCGAATTGGCTGGAAGAAGGAAAATGAGAGTAAGAGAAGGAACCAATTAGAAATGGGATAATGTGTGATTACCATACAGTACTTGTCCTTTAAATCTAATATCATAATATGTTTTAGATAATAGGGGTATATTTGAGATTTCCTAAGTGACGATTGACAAAAGGAGTTCCTAGTAATAATATTGAAGATTATAGATACAACAGTAAAAAAGGGTCCAGCATAAGGGGACTCACTGCAGTCATCAAGAGTCTTCTCAGCACAACACCATCGTTAGATGGTAAAAGCCTCAAGACCAAGTTTGCAACATCAACTACACCACTGTCCTTATAATCATAGGAAGTATCAGCTTTTGATGCTATCATCCCATGCAAACCTTTCCTGCAAACAAATATAAGAAACATGGACTAGATTTATATATGCAGAAAACATGCTTACCCTATCAAAGTAGCAAGTTATCAGGTAAATGAACAGAGGCTATCAAAAAGGCAGTCCTAAGATTTCGGTATGAAGGATAAGTTAGTTGTCACCACGACTATCCACACCAGAAGACAATAGAAGTGTGCACAAATTTATCAGTAGGTGCTGACAGAAAAATAATTCCCCCCCCCCCCCCCCTCCTTTTTTTCTATTTATTGATTAAATCATGGGCCTTGCAATATTAAAGTTCTAAAGTTCCAACAAATATTCAAAAGAATAAACTTGTACCTTGGGAATTTAACTTCAAGAGATACAATTTAACATACCTAGTTGCACCTACTTTTAAGAAAAGAGCAAGCTTCTGCCACTGGAACTCCTTCTTTTTGTTTAAAACCACCTGAACCAAACAAATAAAGTAAATAAACAACAAATATGGTGAAATTTTTTAGGCACTTCAATGGGTACACTAGAAGTTTAGAGCAGAGAAAAACACGCGCCTTGCACTAATGTCCTTTTGTCCTTCACATAAAATCCCCTATGCCTTTGATTATCAAAAAGGTTATCTTGATTAATGAGAACCATTGGACACATCAAATGGAAAGTTCAAACTTTCCTGTTTGTGTGTTATCAATACCTACCAAGTTTAAACTAACATATCACATTCTACACTACATTTTACATTTGTAAGTATGCCAGGAAAAAAGTAAATAAAGTCGTTACCATTACTATGTGACAGATAGATGGTAGTGCAGTGTAAGAAGTACTAGCCCACAAAAAAGTAACAGCATAGCCTATGGTTCTTGAGCAGTTCATACCGAATGTAAAATTTTCCTCGTTGCAGCTGAATTTTCAGTAAGGAGCTTCCGAACAACATAAGGGTACGCAGCTTCAAATGTCTTGAAACTATTATCTGCGGCTATAGCTAATCCTGGGACAACATGACAGATAAGACATAAATTGCAGAAAATGGCTGTTATTAGCTAAATTGGCATAGAAAAGCCTATGAAAATAAAAACAAAACACGTGTAATGTGGAAGTGTTAAATAAAACATTCAAAAGTGGAAGATGATTTGGGGGTTAGATGCATTACAGATAGAGCTAGAACTAACATAAGAAAAATCTGAAACAAATTTATGTAGGGCAGCAAGTCTGAAACCAAAAACTGATGCTGGATCCACAAATAATTTACAAGATAGTTATGTAGGAAGACACAATCAAGATAATCATTGTGTCAGACCAGCTGAGATCACTTTACTGGGCAACATAAAAGTGATCGTACATCATTATCTTGATTTTACAAATAGCGATGCATGGAAAAGTAACGCAACATACCCAATATCCTACAGATACAACAAATATAAGAAGATTAGATTTGATGCCCTAAGGAAAGTGAACACTACCTTCAAAGGAAGCAAGAGAACGTAGAACAAGTGTGTAGTACGGTGGCATACGAAAATGATACTTGAAAGCCACGGACCAGATTTTACCCAGAACCTTCAGAAAAATTATAGTTACAATCAGCCTCAAGTAAATATAAAGCAGCAAGTGGGATTATGTCTAACACTAGAACAAAGAAAATCCAGAATTGAAGGAAGACGCAATCAATTACAAATTGAGGGTAAGCCAACATTTATGAGTATGCCTATCTACAATATCCTTGGCATTTAAATTTGATGAACACGTAATGGAATAAATATATAGGATGCTACTAATGACCATAGTACATGAGATCAATAGCATAGCATGACTGCATTCATAAAACAAGCAGAGCTCTCAACAAAAAGCCAATAAATTGGACCATCAGACCCATAAAAAAATATGTTTAGCAACTTCTAAAGAAAAATTAATGTCATAGTGCATCCCTAATATTTGAAACACAAATGTTCAACATCATCTAATGACTTAATATCAAGAGGACGATCATCTATGGATCTGATATTTTATTCAAGAGATCAAGACATGATTCTCACCCTGCTGAACTTCATATCAGGAATTCCATCTCTAAATTCTACTTCTCCCAACTCATATTCCAGATCCTGAAATATATTTAGAACTCAACCAGTTAGTAGCCATATTTAAAATGGTAGTACAATCTCATTGTTCTCCATAAAAAGATCTTTTTTAGTAACATAATATTTAGCAAGGCACCATAGAACTGAAACTAGAGAAGCTGATATGATACCATAGTTACACGCCTGAGACTAGTCCCTGGGCTTACAACATCCATTTCAGTCAAAGAATTAACAAGGGATGCCCAATCTCCATTTACTATGTGCACTATGGATGCTAGCATAGCAAATTGATGCCTCTTTTCCATCTGACAAAGCAAACCAAAATCCAAAAACCTGGCATAGAAATCACCAAGAGAAGTGAATAACAGCTACAGATCGATATATAGTTAGATCTTCTGACATATTGAGTAAAGCTTATTTCTGTATAATGGCAGTCACAAGAGGTACCCTATTTGTCCTGAGGATGTGTAACGCAGGTTTCCAGGATGTGGATCAGCATGCAATAAGCCTGTTTCAAGGAGCTGAACGAGTGATGCCTCCACTCCTTTGTTAACCTAGAATAGTTAAAGCACAATGATCTGTCAATATGATATAAAATATAGCTAGGTCACACTACGAACATTCAAAATAATAATTGACACATTTTTTCTTATTGGAATCACTGATTCACTAAATCAAGAAACCACATTTTCAACGTTTTTAAACTAAACCCATAGGATTTCAGCTTTCAAAATAATTAAAGTAGAGTGCACAAATCTCATCTCCGCTTTCCCATACTAAGGCTGTTTTCTCATATTTCATAACAGTGTGTTCTTTTGGGCCCAAACTTTCACCTTACCAAGCCTTCTAACTGGTAGGCACATACTTTATTGCAAGCTCATCATCCCCTCAAATCTTAAGTGAGATCTGACAACAATGATTTATCACATAGGCATTGTACCAGGATTCTGGAAGTAACTAGAATTTATGCAAAGAATAATCCTGCAATTCCTAATTTCAGACCAGATCAAGAAGGCGTCTTTTGGCATCAAGTCTTTGCCTCTCTGAATATGTAGAGCCATTATCAACAGAGCTTCCAGCAGATACAGACAGTAAATCAGTTGGACTCTCACCAACAATCCACTCCATAGTCAGAAGTCTCTTTCGACTTAAATGTTGAAAAACTTTTGGCACACGCATGAATGGAAAGGAGGAATGAGCTTCCTGTATATACAGTAACAAACAGTCACTAAAAAGAAAAAGCATCTCATCCTGGAAACAAACTGGGCAATAAGAACTTTTACGAGTGTCTTTTCACAGAATAGGGAAGCTTCTTATGTTATCAAAAGACTTTTACTTACATGCTAAACTTAACAACTAATCCATTTTCTACCCAACTTTTTCCTCAATAAACATAACCCTTAACGTCTAAATAGTAAAGGTTCACATCAAGGTTCCTTTTCCCTTTGCTTCACAATTGTCTCCAAAGATACCCTTCACTATTAAAAGATTCTTTCAGAACGATGTTGTGATAAGAAGTTACACATCACACAATTAACTAATTATAGGGAGAGTAACACTAACACCCATCTGATATCAGTCAATGGATGGTTGGAATCTCATTCTCACCCTATGTATTGTTAATTACTAGTAAAATGTAAGCAACCCCATCCCATTTGAAGAAGGATTGGGAGGTTAACCATTTAACCTGTCCTATAATTATTCAAACTCCTGCAAACCTATTCATTAAACTGCATATCTACAAGACAAGGTAGCATGAAGTGTAACATGAAGAGTCATTTTGAGCCATCCAAACAAAAGGTTAATTATAGTGAGTAAACTCAAAGGGAAAATGCAACTAATACCAGAAACTTGGAAGCATTTGCAGCTTCTAAAGTATAATCCAATTCTGCGACAAAACCTTTCCCAAGCTCATCAGCATACAGACGAATGTCACTTCTTCTCTTTGCTATATTTTGCAATAGCCCAAGCTGAAATAGTTATGTACAACTGAGTACAAGCTTAATTAAATAACATATATAGGAAGTTACAAACACAAGATTAATGGATCTCAATACAAACCCCTAGGCGAAGAATATATAAATCGCGCACAACAATATGGCGCAAATTAGGACGTTGAACTTTAACAGCAACATCAAATCCATCATGAGTACGCCCACGGTAGACCTAGAATGTGTAAAACATCAAGCAAACAAGAAATAAATTATAAACCAGAATGTTCATAAAGAATTCTAGAAGCATCAAATGAACACATATGCATGTCTTATATACACATGATTATTTTATAATCATACTTAATAGCCCAAAAGAACCATCCCTTCAGGGACATCCGATAAAACTGGAAACACTAAAAGAGCCACCTGACCGAAAGATGCTGCACCCTTAGGTTCCTTAGAAATGTAGGTATAGAATGACTCTGCAGGAGATCCTAATTCTTCTTCAATAATTTTCATAGCCACAGCCCTGGGAAATGGAGGGATTTGGTCATGCAGCTCAGACAATGCCTGCAATCATAACTCAAGGAAAAAGGATGAAAAAAAAATAAAAAATTTAAAAGGTTAATTCATTGCAGAGTAGAGAAGAGGAAACACAAAAATTAACAGGTTAATTCTAGTGCGACGAATATAATATTTAGAAGAACTTCCATATCCCAGAAAGAACAACCATGAATATAACGGTATTGCAATTATTGAAGCCACTTACATAAGATGCTAACACCAGCATACAACCACACATTAAAAACATCAAAAGATTTAAATCCACACATATTATTGCAGAGCAGAAACAAAAAGTATTTGATAATTTCTAGAAGTTTTTTTTTTGTTATACTGACATAATAAAAGGACATTGATGGAAAATACAAAGTTATTCTTTACAATCTAACCTTAGAAATTTCAGCACCAATAATGTCTGGCCTGGTGGATAGGGACTGACCAACTGCATCAGCAAGCAAAGGCATGTAACTAGCATATTGGTAATCTTGTGACTGCAGGAGAAAAATAGAAGTCCCGGTCTATAATTTAAAGAGCAATATGTAAAACAACATGGAGTAAATTTATTTTAAAAAGAACAATAACAAAAAAGAAGAAGATAAGAATTGGAGCTTTAATGCTCAAAATGAAACTTCAACTAGATAGACTTCCTCACCTTTGATAAAAGTGGGACCTAGGTTTAGCATAGTTTCTTTTAACACCATTCCAAAATTGTATTGTAATATATTCTCATTGATATCCTCATCCAAACTTGGTCTTAAGAACTTTTTGATCCCAGAGGTACGAATTCTGATTGCAGCAGAAGCAAAGGAGGAAAATACCTTACAGTACACAACATAGTGAATCCAATAAGAATGTATTTTATAAAATAGCTTAAATAAAAGCTTTTATATAACAATAAGATGGCAGACCTGAACTAAATAATGACACGAGAGCAAGTTTTACATCATGGTTGTCCAATTTACAAATTCCATAATAAATGTGGTTGGTCTTTGGTATGAGGAGACAGTATTTTACAAGTGAAAATTAGTACACTCACGTGGGAGAATAAAAAAGTAGGCAAGTATCAAGGCATTTGAAGATAGATGCTCTAATTTGACTTACAAGCTCCCTCATCCTACACTGGCTGAAATTAAAATTAGAACTCTTGCAAACTGGTGTTTTAGTCAAGGAATATAAATTAAATTTTTAAAAATAAGGGAAGAAGACATTAAGGTTATCAGGGAAAGAGTGTTTTGGATAACAATAAATATACATGCTTGAAATATTATAATAGGTTGGAACCAGTGGGCTAGACCTTGCAGCACGGCAGCACCAAACATAAGTGAAAGTAACTTAAATCTAAAAGTGTACCATTTGGGGGAGAAAAGCTTCTAGAAAATGAAAGTTGGCAGTAAATAATACCCATTTAAAAAGGCAAAAGGAACACCAATAAAATATTGAATTCCAATAAATTAATTATCTATTAGATATTGTATGTACCTACCTCAAGAAGTCTAACGGCCACTACGTGAGGCCTGCAACTGAAATAATCAGCAATGCTTTGGGGATCATAGACTTCAGGAAGTGGCTTAGACCAAATCTTAGAAAGATAGTAAAAGTAAAGAGCATATGCCTCTAGAGCTTTGAGATCAGCCATGAACAAATCCACACCAGAGAGTTCTGTCAGAGGATGGATTTCCATCAATTTCAACTAAAATAAGATAAGGCAATTTGAATGATCTGAGCTACATTGCAACAAACCATATTTGCAAGCACACATGCACAGTTGCACACACATCGGATGCAGAGAGAGAGTGAGAGGGAGTAAGTAAATCAATTTATCGTATTCAGATCTTGCAATTTACAGAACGGTTATCGACAGAAGCCTACCCCCAAAATTTTAAATTTTCAACAACCCTAGTGTTAGTCAGCCTTGTTACAGTTCCAAGCTTGGAACGGGGTCATACAAAATGATAATTTAAGCATTAGATTTATAAGAAATAATCCAATATATTGGCAACCCCAATCCTCTAGACTTGAGTTCTTTCCATCCTAATTCGAATGTCATAGGAAAGGCATTTTATCATTATGTGATTGCTTAAGAAAAGACCTCTATCTTTTCTTCGAACAAGAATCAAAGGAAAGTTAGGAAACCTAATAAGACAAGAACCAATCTAGTCCTCAAGCTTGTAAATCGATGGGACGACACAGAATAATTTGACAGCATCAATAAGTCAATAACCAAGTAATAAATTTTCTATTCTGTTAAAGCTTTAAAATTACATGAAAGTGAGACTCGAATTCCACATTTTCTGCTGTCTGTCAATAAAATCAGAGCAATATGTCCAATTAAGAAAACTATTTTAGCTCCTGACCCTTCATAGTTTATAGCCAACCAATACAGTCGTTAGTAGTTCCACTTGGTCAAAAACATTTCACAAAATTCGCACTAAGCAACTTCATATAATAATACGCTCATTCAGCATTAAAATACTTATTTTCTTTGAAAATTTTAAATCTTTCAAAAGCTAGACCTTGCATAATATTTTCCAGTAAAAAAAAAAAAAAAACTGTCAAAATCTTTCAAAAGCTTAACCTGGATAGGAAGGTTGAGGCCAAGAGAGAGGTGGCAAGGCAGGCGCATTGGGGTCTTCGAGGTTGCGAAGCCAAACGATGTCGTCTAGTGTTTTCGCAACCTCTGGAATTCGAAAAGCCTTATTTGCCCACTCGATCCCTCTACCAATCCCCTGCTTCAGAAACTCCAAGTCCTTGCGAACCGCCTGAGCCAAGTGCCCGAAGTCTCCCACAGCTCGTCCCTGCTTTACTCGTCTACTCTTCGACGTCGTTTTGGAGGTCCTCGTCGATCTCAGCACGGACACCGGCTTAAACGACAACGACAACGACGTCGCTGACGCTGCCGCTGCCGCTATCGTTGCCATCAATGGCCTGGCAGTGAGAGCAGCTTGTACGGAAAATGGTGGTCAATTTTGGATTATTAGTGATTAATGCTGTTTTATTGGTGTGTTTAACGCAGTGAGCTTTTTTTTTTTGTCAGAAGAAGAAGAAGAAGAAGAAGAGGAGAAAAATGACTGGCAATGGAAGAAGCGTTGTGGGCGCCTCGTGGCCACGGCAGAGCTATAGAGAGAGTGGAATCTCCTGCGGTAGGTCTACTTTAAGCTCCAAGGCGCGAGAGAGTTTGATTGGCTCCGGCGGGGAAAGGCATCTTCAAGTCGGTCATAGCCAGTAGGATATTGACACGTAGACTGGTTCACGAGCTTGAGACACTGAGACGGTGTATTAAGAAATATATATTTTTTTTTCTTTAAACATATTGTTGACCGTTATTTGGAGGACCGTTAATGGGCTGGCCCAAAGCTAAAAAACAAATGCGAGCTGGCCTGAGACAGTCGGGTATCGATTTAGCAAATTTGGTGCTTGGTGTTCCATTGAAGAGAAGATGAAGGTGTCCTTTTCCTATTGTGATTTAAGTACCTCAAAGCATATAAATAAAATAAGCTCTTACAGACAAATTATTTTATATAATTAATACACTAACACGTGATATAATTAATTTATGTATTATAATATAAATGAACGTTATTAATACTATATCTTATAAATATAAACATGTCGTCCAATTAATTTTTCTTTATAATCACAATCTCAATACAATTTTTTTGAGAATTTAGAGTTCAAAAGTTTGTGGATTTGTGAGTCTAGGTAGGTATAGATGGGAATTGGGTTGAGATTATGTATATGATGAAAGTAACAATTTAAAAAATGGAATGGTTTTGGACTGTACATGCGGTCCAATAAGTAATATACATATAGCCTATAGGTGTAGTGTATGTATAGGAAGGTTGAGGCCGATAAAGAGGTAGCAAGGGAGGAGTATCGGGAATCCTAGCTCCTATATATATATATATGCTTCTGATAAGTGTATGCTTTGATGAGGACTAGGCTGGGTAGCCAGATATAGCACATAATTTTGGTGTGCGGTGTTATTAATTAATCTATTTAAATTATAATACGTATATAAATTTTTAAGAGTAATGTTTCAGGTTTTAAGTAATAATAATTTGTGTTAAGAGCACGTTGTCAAGAGCACATACTTTGCATTTCGGAAAAAAAAAAAAAAAAACACTTTGCATTTCTTCATCTTGATGGATGAAATTGGAAGATATGCATGCGAAGAGCCCAAGATTAGATATCCATGCATTGATGCATACACGTTTGAGACAGCAATGGCCTTGAGATTTTTAGTGTGTAGACTGTAGTTTCTTAAGCAGTTAAGTACATGACCTCATAGCACTAGCCCCAGTAATTTATTAAGAAATAGAAAGAAAGAAAGATATATCCCTCCTAACTCTTGTGTCCCCAAAATTTTACAACATTTCTGTGCATACAGCTAGAGAAGAGCTGAACCTCCACCACACATATAAGATTTGACCTATCAAGTAGTAGATTTTCCTCTCATTGCCACCTATTTTGGATTGAAAGAATCCACGTGGCCCAATAACACAGGAGCAGCAAGGAGCACTAGCCAATGACTATCCAAATTTGGATTTGCCTATATCTCCCACTTGCATATACGTTGAAGCATTAGTACTAGTATTCCTTGCCATTCCTTCCAAACCTCATATTCAAGTCCCTTTACTCTCCCACAAACCAAATCTTGATGGCTTCCAACACTTTGATGAGCTGTGGCATTGCCACCACAGCTTTCCCTTCAGTCCTCTCCTCCTCCAAGTCTAAATTCGCCACCGCAGTCCAGCTCCCTAGTGTTGGAGCCAATGCCTCCTCCCGGTTCTCCATGTCCGCAGAGTGGATGCCGGGCCAACCCAGACCTCCTTATCTCGACGGCTCAGCACCCGGGTAGGTCTTAGTAAAACTATTTGTACCATATTTACTGATTATTAAAAGGGTCAACAAAATGGTCATTATTGTTTTTCTATGTAGCTAGGCAAAATTTAGAAGAAATTAATTTTATCAAAATTTCAATACTTTGTAGTTTATGTTGGTGACATTGTGTTTGGTTGTTGTGGGTTTCAGTGACTTTGGATTCGACCCACTTCGGCTAGGAGAAGTGCCAGAGAACTTAGAGAGGTTCAAGGAATCTGAACTCATTCACTGCAGATGGGCTATGCTTGCTGTTGTAAGTGCACAAACATTAACAAGATGTGTAACCATTTTAATTAATTACTTCTTGAATATGAGAGGAATTAAGTGCTTTAATTTGAGTTGCAATGTAACTAATTAAATTTGCTAATTAACAATGAATAACATTGCAGCCAGGGATTCTAGTACCAGAGGCATTGGGTTTGGGGAACTGGGTTAAGGCCCAAGAGTGGGCCGCACTCCCAGGAGGCCAAGCCACCTACTTAGGCAACCCAGTTCCATGGGGCACTCTGCCTACCATTTTGGTCATCGAGTTCCTTTCCATTGCCTTTGTAGAGCACCAACGCAGCATGGAAAAGGACCCTGAGAAGAAAAAGTACCCTGGTGGTGCTTTTGACCCCTTGGGCTACTCCAAGGACCCTGAGAAGTTCAAGGAGTACAAAATCAAAGAGATCAAAAATGGTTAGTACACATAAAACTTGTGCTCATAAACGTTTACGAGACAAACAGTCTGACATATTAGGTTGTCGTGAATGAAGAATGAAGATGCAGCAGTTCTGATTTACAATTTTGGTTGTGTAGGTCGGCTTGCATTGCTAGCTTTTGTTGGGTTCGTTGTTCAACAAACAGCATACCCAGGCACTGGACCATTGGAGAACTTGGCCACTCACTTGGCCGACCCATGGCACAACAACATTGGGGACATTATTATCCCCAAAGGGCTTTTGCCTTGATTCTATATGCAATCAATATGATCAATTTACATTACACCCACTGTAAAATTCCATGTACCCATCCGCAATGAATCACAACTCTTTGCCTTTGGCATGTGTGAGTGAGTTTAGAAGAAGCAAACTTTTACTATCATCACCTTCATTTATATTAGTAATCTAAAAGAACTGTACTTAAGATTGTTATGGAATATCCCATATAGTTCTTGTCAAGTGTACTGAATTCAGTACGTATTTATTTAATTTTTTTTTTTTGTTGTTAAATTTCCATTTTTCAAGTAGCAATTTTATAAGTAATGCTACTCGATCGATCTTATAATGAGGTTTTTTTTTTTTTTTTTTTTTAAGGAATGATGTATTTTTCTATTTAATCAATTATTGCATTTGGGGAGGTGTAATTTGAATTTAAAATAGTATTTCAAAGGAAGAGGTGCCACCACAAACTGAGATTATATAGCATGCAAAAACTTGGATGCTTGAAATGCATACCAAAACAGTCATGGCTAAATGGTTCATGCATCCATAGTTACAATTATTTCCCTCTTGGCAATAAGCCTGAAATTTGAAAAACAACACGAAATTAACTTGAAGCCTTGTATGTGTATCCATCTGTAGATATTTGTTGGTGTCTATATTCAACACGAAATTGACATAAAATTAATATGAAAATTGACAAAACACCAGTGTACGTCGAACGCATTGCAGCTCTTCCTTCCATTAAGAACCTGCCTTTTAATTTCATAGGCAGGTGTCTGCATCTTAAACATTCTCTTAGAACCAAATCTCCCTCAAAGAATTTCATACAGATTTTCAAGATTCCAAATAAGTTCTTGCAGATCCTTATTATTAACAACAATAGATCAATAATAAAATAATGAAACAAAAAGATAAATTGGCCTTAAAGAATTGAATAATAGAAATTACATATCTTGATAATTAAAGAGTCTTTTAAAGAGCTTTAAGAAATTATTTGTTTTGTTTAAGATAAACTAACATAGTTTTATCATGTCGTGTCATATCATTAAAATTCTAAATCAACATAAACTACATAGAAGAGGAGTAACCAATCCAACAACAAAAAGAGACCACCAACCAGTATGACAAATTGTTTTATTATTAATGCATGCATTATTAGCTGATTACAGCAACACATTTATTTGTTCTACTATTTACTAAATAAAACAAACACAAATGATTCCTTGATCAATGGACACACATTGGGAACTAGTGTATTTCTCCTTTAGTGCATCCATACATGTTGCTTTACAATCAGCCGGGTTGCAGGTTCCCAAAGGCGGAAACGGGCTTGGGCTTGGGCTTGGGCCCGTGAATGCTGGACGCAAGCCCTGAACAATGTGATGGTTGGTGGCCAAGAATGTCATGATGACCAAGGAAAGCACTAGTGTCAAACGCATTGCTCTTCCCTCCATTTAAAAAACAAAAGCTAACTAGCTTATGTTATTATGTGAAGGAATTGACAGCCCTCTTATTTATCGGTTTTAAGGGTTGAAGAGGTGGTGGTCAAAGAGTATTCAGTTGCTTGCTAAGTAAGTGTTGGTCATGCAAAGAGCTTTTATAGGAACTCATGGACGACTAATATGGGAGGATATCTTATTTGTTGGATTAAATCCCTCATTACCAATTTTATCTCCCTTTTAATTATTATTTTTTTAGTAAATTATTCATAACTCCCTGTTTTGAATTTGATTAATTAAAAACCTTCACCCTTAATGAAACTAATTCAAAACTCCTTATTAAGGACTTAATCTCTCCCAAAACCCCTGGTCAATTAATCACTATTATTTTTTCAATTAAATTTTATTATGATGTCATAGGTTTTACTTAAACAGAAAAATAATTAATTGGAATCTAAAATATCTTTCAAAAATTAGATTTTTTTTGTTTTGTAAAAAAAATTGGCATTTAAATGGCTTGTTTGACAACATCTTAATACCTTTAATTGATAATAAATTGTTAAAGGAAAATATAAAAGGATTGCATTCTTGCATCTACAATAACGAGTGTTAGGGAGACCACATTTGACACTATATTTTGTACCATATCTCTAATAGATATGAGACTCACCAATATAAATAGAAATAATTACTCATAACTACATATTTGTTGTGGTTTTTAACTTGTAGTACCACTATTATTAATATATAATAATTAGGTTAGTTTTATTAACAATTAGGTTAGTTTGACTGCATGTGCTTTAGTTGACTGCAGCTGAGAGGGCTGCTTACCAGCTGGCGTGTGTTAAGTGATGCAGTTTTACAATTTTACCCTTATGACAGTTTTTAGTTATTTTTAACTTATCTGTGCCCTTTCCCCGATTATGTTTAGGTTCTTGATTTTTTTTGTTTAGTTCAGTTTCTAAAACTGCAGATAACTGCAGTTTTTTGCATTTTTTTGAAGTTTCTAGAACTGCAGTTTTTTGCAATTTTTGAAACTGCATAAAAAACTGTAGTTTATGCAGTTTACAGTGAACTGAAACTGCAGTTTCTGGAATTACAAGTGAACTTTCTGCAGTTTCTAAAACTGCAAGTGAACTGAAACTGCATAAAAAACTGCAGTTTATGCAGTTTACAGTGAACTGAAACTGCAGTTTCTGAAATTACAAATGAACTTTCTGCAGTTTCTGAAACTGCAAGTGAACTGAAACTGCAGTTTCTGGAACTGTAAGTGAACTGAAACTGCAGAAACTGCAATTTATTAGAGTTGAAACTGCAGTTTATTGGAGTTGCTGACTTGCAGTTTCAGTTTATTGGTGTTTTGGCATGTTGCAGCTGGTGAGGACACGGCATGTATTTTTAATTTTTGTTATCCCTATTTTCGTCAAAACAATGCGCTGACAGATGGGTTTTACTGTAGCGCGGGGATCCAGTGGATGTGGTGTCCGCAAAGGAATAATAGAATTGTGGTAGTTGGCCCGCAAAGAAAGAAAGGGGCTTTGGGTGGTTTTGGTTAATAAATTTATGTGCTAATACCTGTATGTTAACGGACCCATATAAATAAGTCTTATACAGAATAATTTCTTCTATTAGAGAGGTGGTACACAATGTAATCTTCCCAATATTACTTTGATGAAGTGGAATGGTTGAGATTAAAATTGGAGGCCTACCTCATCAATCCACTCTTATTTAAAGAAATTAATCTAATTGTCAATTAATTTTATGAAATAAGATTATAGCATCACAATTCAACAACATAAATAGCATCAATGCCCATTTCCCTTGGCAAAGCTTAAGACCCGGATTTGTGGACACATTTGTTTCAAGATTTACGCGATAAGAGGCAAAATGTTGTATATACATAAATATATAATAGATAGCATATGCGCTCTCCAAGTATCCAAATTAAGCCACTATATGTGCTTGTTATGTAGCATGTGGGCTATGTGAAAGATGTCGCAATATCATGTGGCAGTGCAAAGTATCCTTAGGCGACAGAATCTGCATATTCTTCGTCCAAAGTATGGTGCAAAAATTATTTTGGCACGTAACTTTGGGAGACGAAATTATGGTTCATTAATGTGATTTCATTGACAAATCAATGAAAATCCTCTCAAATGAACGGTTCTAACATAAATTTATATTGCGGAATAATAATAATAAAAGAGAAAGTCGGTGGAGAAGGTGGATCCGTCATTTAATTTGGGTGCTTTTGGGATTCCATATATTTGCAATAGAAGCCCAAAAGCTAATTAGGGGCATTCTCCATTTCCCAAACCAACAAATTGGGGCATTCTTGAATTAGAGGTTAGGGATGTTGATTCCATTAATTCTCGGAAATCTGAATGAACATTCTTAAACTATATATGTGAATCAAGACCGAACATCACCTAATTTAGTTTCTTAGTCAGTCAGTAAATAATGCATCAATTGAGAATCAGAGTCTCCTGATCATCACTTCGACTACACAGTTTTATAATTAATATCCTAATGTTAGCTTCAAGTTGTAGATTCGTCAGTTTTAGGTAGATAATATATTGCTTAATTAAGAGCTTATGGCCAAAATGGGGTTGAGAAAACTTATCAAGCAAATGAGAAAAAGAAAAAAAACAAATGAGAAAAATAAATAAGGCCAATGCTATGGGCACTCTTGTTTGTCACTGCTGGTAATTATTAACATTATTAACTTAAATTTCTCAACAATGGTTGACACATGACCGACCATTTGAGTGATTTACTAATCAATGATATTATGATAATTACAAACACAAAGCTTTCCACCAATAATAGGCACGTCCTTACATTCAGCAGATGTAAGCTTTTCTCCATAGGCCTCTTTGCATTTGTTGGTGCAGTCAGGTTGAGAACACTCGATCACAATTTCAACACCCAAAGCAGGCTCTGGTATTGCACCCATCAACACCACCAAAGCAATGATCAGTACACCCATGCATTTCAACACTCTCCCTTCACCCATTGGAAATATTTGGAAAATTAGAAACCCAAATGCTTTAGATATAATATGCTATGAAAAAAGATGGTAATTAAATTGAAGTGATTCTATATATAGTGAATACTAAGCAAAAAGTTTTAGGAGAAAAATAATTGTTTTAAATTTTAATTCTAATGTGATATCCCATTTGCAAAGCAATAAAAATCCTCTCATTTATCACAATTTCTCTTCTTTGTTTGCTTTTGGATTTTGTTTAAGGATTTGGATCCTCTCATTTTACTTTCTCTACCTCTTTTTCTCTCATTATCTTGCTCACTCCTCAAATCTAATCTATCCAATCTTATGTAAACCTTTCAGTTTTTAGTTTTTGGATTATGTTTAAGGATTTGGACCCTCTCCTTTTTCTTTCTAGTATTATTTTTTGCTCATTTTCTTATTAACTCTTCCAATCCTATTTATACAGTATCCAATGGTTAATTAATTTTACGATATAATATTATAACACCACAATTCAAGAACATATATGAAATTATAAGATAATTATAAATTTATAACACACCAAGAGCACGATTCCAACAAAGAATGACCATCAGAATTAATTTTTAAGAGTTTGGAAGTTTTTAGGTCGAAATAGTATCGTATTAAATCAGCCCAAAGATAGAAATACAATGCCAAGGCCCATATAAGCCTGACCGAAACTACACAAGGGTTAGGCCCAAAATATCAGCCCAACTTCGTAAATTAGAGAAAAGGATCAGCTCAACCGCATACCACCACTAGTCCCATGTTCTCCTCTTTTTGTCTCCATTGACTAAAGTCTAAAGCCTATATTTGTTTTGACGCATCATCTTGCAATTCCAGTTAACATGATAAAACTGTACGGAAGTACAATTTTTACATATACAAGTCAACTTCACCTTCATGTTTCTTATTCTAGAGATAAATATATATTTTTAATTTTGGAAATAACATTTCCCTTATTTTAATTTCTAAATGTACAATTATTTTCTTTGATGATGATGATGATTCACACTTTTACAAAGCAAATTTTACTTCCGGCGAAGTAATTAACTATCCCTCGATAGTTCTTATTATATTGCTTTTAGAATTCTGGGTTTCCATTTTTTTGCAAGAAAATAAAAGGAAAATTATTTTGTTGATGCAAGTACTCTTTGAGATCGAGCTCCTCAGCCGACATGAAATCTGAAGCAAGACCATGAAAATGCCACTGTACGTTATAAGTTTTTGTTTCCTACATTTCAAGTTTCATTCTGATTTTGCATTGCCACTTGCATGGATTGGACATGAAAAGACCACCAGTTGTTAGGAAGCATTAATAGGACAACCCCATGTTCCAAAATATTTGTTGGATTTATATTTTTAATTTCTAACTAATTGCAATTATTAATTAGGATCCTAATACTGATATGGTGTGCTTCTTGTTAGCAAGCACATTGCAGTGCATGTATGACCCTTCTGTAGATATGATTAAGTATTGTCTGTCTACAGGTGGAGAATGTAATACCTATCATGGAAGATATGCTAAAGAAAGAAAAAGGAAACTAGGAGTCCATGACTTAGAATAATCAATAATGTACTTGAAGTACAATTTTTGCTGATTCAGAGTAATTAATTGTTTAAGCAAGTCTGCAAATTGGGTTAGCAGACACATGGACGACAAAGAGCCAGGCTTAAATGGGGCAACAGTAGCCGCTGTCATCTCCCCTATGCACATACACAGCCTGTTCTCATTGTTTGTGCCTTAATCTCTGGGGCCCTGCGTAATACTAATACCCTTTCACACACACACACACACACACACAACCACTACAATCTCATTACCAACATTTGCCATAGCCAAGTACATGGACTGGGAGTCAATATCATGTCCCTCCAAGGAATGAGATTGGGGAGTGATTCCTTATTTTAGAGTGAGTCCTACTTACTTTTTTGATTCCCCAATACAAGTAAACAAAGGATTATAGTAGAATGTGAATGATTTCCATTCATTTCACTCCCATTCTATGTAAGTAAAGGTGCCCTTACATTTGTGTCTACTTTTTTTTTTTTTTTTTATCACATCAATTCTTCCAATTAGCTAGGTTATATGCAACGTAACATATGTTGTGCAAAAGTTGGTGGATGGGTCCGGCCATGCATTTTCCTAGGCCTACACATACCAAATATGCTTAGCCGCTTGAATTGTCAAATGAGTATGGAGTTTTATTAAAAGACCTTGACATTAGTGTGTGTAGTCTAATTCCTTATATATTAATTAATGACTACTTACAAAATTGATGTGAGATTATAAAACTGACTATAATCTAAGTCACTTTCTCCAACAATATAAATTTAATGTATAGTTAAAATTGTATGTATATTTGACATGAAAAGCTTCTTAAATGAAATTCTGTTTTGTGTTATACTGAGATCCCATTAGGCTTGCTCAAGACTGCTTGAGCAACAACACAATTTTGTTAATTTGGTGTTTCTTTGTTAAGCTTTTGTTAAATTTTTTTGACCTACGATCGAGAACTAAATCTAAAACTCTAAGCCTTAACCGGGTAAAAAAATAAAAATAACAAGAGCCGCTCAAGCAGAGTTGAACAGACAGACCACTTGAGTGAAATAGGATCTCATATAAGAAGTGGACTGACAATTAATATTTGTAATTTTGGACCTCAGGATCAAAACCAGTGTGCCACTGCCAACTGGCCACTGAATTTAAATTACAGTTGCTTCTCTATTCTTGAATTAACTACTACTACTGAAGTGGTGAAGTCAGAGTCACCTCCCTTTGACTTCCTAACTGTCTGACCTCCACACTTCAAAATCTAACTGTAAAATAAAAATGGCCAACACCCTCCTCATTCATCACAGCAATGAGCTCAGCTCCAGCAAGCAACCACACCACACCAAAACCATCACCAACCTCTAAATACATGTAACACCAAAAACTTGTTCATAATCCAAGCCAATATGGCAATCCAGAAATGCCCCTCTGCTTCACCCATTTTCATTCTTCTCCTTCTTCTGCTGCCACTCACTGCTTTCGGTTACGGCTTGCTTGGCCCAATCGCCGCCGCGTTTGGCGACAATGGGTTCTTTTGCGCCATTGGTGCCGGTGGGGAGCAAGAGGTCATATGCTGGGATAAGGACAACAGGTCCTCATCCTCTTCATCATCATCATCAGCACATTTCAGTTCTCTGCCTCCAATGGCTTCTCTCTCTGGTGGTGAGGGCTTTATGTGTGGTATTACATCCAATTCTTCAAAGGGGTATTGTTGGAACTTAGCCAGTTCAGGTATGGATCTTATCCCTACAAGTTTCAAGTACACTTCTTATTCACAAATAGCCCCAGGGAAAAACCATGTGTGTGCTATTAGAGGATCATACTATTCAACTATTGATTTTGGTAATGTTGATTGTTGGAAATTTCTGGGTAATGGGTCAACTGTGGATATTACTTATAACTCTTCGTTTAGTGATCCAAAGATTGATGGTGTTGCTTTTAGAAAGATTGTATCTGGGGAAGGGTTCAGTTGTGGCATTGTTAAAGAAGGTGGTGGTGTTGTTTGTTGGGGACCCAAATCTGCTAAATTGGGTTTGGGGGTCTCTTCTGTTTCTGGTCATTTTGAGACCTTAGCTTCAGCTAAGGGCTCAGTTTGTGGGATTTATAGTGAAACAAGGGAAGTAGAATGTTGGGGACAGGTTGATGAGTTTGCTTCTTTACCTGTTGGTACTGAATTTGTGAGCTTATCGTCTGGTGCTCATCATTTTTGCGGTATCTGTGAGGATGATCACAGTGTTGAATGCTGGGGTGGTATTGATGCTGCTGCTGTTCCAAAGGGTTCTGCTTTCATGGCAATTGCCTCATCAGATTATACAACTTGTGCTGTTAGAGAGGTTGATTTGGTTCTTAATTGTTGGGGTGTTCATGGGCAGTCAACGCCGGATTATAGCCCGCCTTTGGAGTTATGTAGTCCGGGTGTCTGCTTGCCAGGATCGTGTGATGCAGGGAAGTTTGCATTCAATGCAAGTGTCTTGAATGAGCCAGATTTGACCAGTTTATGTATTCGAAAGGACTTGAAAATTTGCTTGCCTTGTGGAACAAATTGTTCAAAAGGTTACTTCCTTTCTAGTGTGTGTAATGAGAATGAAAATAGAGTGTGCACTGATTGCTCACTTTGCCAGAACAGATCTTGTTGGGATGTTTGTGGACTCCCTCCATCATCATCCGGGATCCGAGAAAAGGAGCAGAAAGAGATGAAGAAATTAGTTGTCATTATTGGATCTTCAGTGACTGGTTCTTTACTAATCTTAATAGTGTTGTGCATCATTTTTAGATTGACCAACACCAAGGATAAGGAGAAAGGTAAATTCCATTTCCAGTGCACATTTTGTGCAGGCAAGTCAGTGGTGGAGGCTGACCCTGAAGCAGATCTACAAACATCTCTGTCTGCAACTACATCTCTTGGAATAACCCAAGTATTCCGGCTTTTCGAACTGAAAGATGCCACACATGGGTTCAAGGAATTCAATGAGCTCGGCCGGGGAAACTTCGGATTTGTCTACAAAGCTGTTCTATCTGATGGTAGGCCAGTAGCAGTCAAGAGGGCTAATGCTGCCACTATAATTCACACCAACAGCAGGGATTTTGAAGCTGAACTTGAAATCCTCTGCAACATTAGGCACGGCAACATTGTCAACCTGTTGGGCTATTGTGCTGAAATGGGGGAGAGGCTGCTGGTTTATGAGTTCATGCCCCATGGAACCCTCCATGACCATCTCCATGGAGAACTCTCCCCTCTGGATTGGAACCTGAGGCTAAAAATCTCATTGCAGGCTGCAAGAGGGATTGAGTACCTTCACAAAGAACTTAACCCTCCAATTGTCCATAGAGATGTGAAGACTTCAAACATTCTTTTGGACTCTGAGTGGGTGGCAAGAATTGCAGATTTTGGGCTGCCAAGTGCCAACATTGATAGGGATTTGAATGGAGATATGGAGAGTGATGTGTACAATTTTGGGATTGTGCTGCTTGAAATATTGAGTGGAAAAAAAGCTCATGACAGGGACTGCTCACCTCCAGACATTGTTGAGTGGGCACTGCCATTGATAAGAAGAGGGAGGGCAGCTGCCATTTTTGATAGGAATGTGGCTCTGCCAAGAAATGTGGAGCCATTGCTTAAACTTGCAGACATAGCTGACCTCACTTTGAGGGAAGATCCCGGCAACCGTCCTACCATGTCTGAGGTGGTAAGTATGGTGGAGCAGACTGTGAAGAATGGATTGACATTTTAGCATTTGTAACATACATATGTTGCAAGCATGTGTTACATTTCACCATGTTGCATTCTTTCTCACCAGTTCACAAAGCGAAGGAGATCATAATTGTAACTTTTATTTCTTTCGTTTTCCTTTTTCCCATTTGTTAATCTGGTGAGGGTTCTTTATATAAGGTATTAAGGTGCCATTTTTTTGCCTTCCTAGAAGCTTTGAGCTGCCATGCCTTCTTGTATCTTGGCAATGCTTTTCAACCAAATGGATATTTTATATAAAAAAATAGTGCATCAAAACAGAGTTTTGTAGAAATATATTATTGTGACATGTTATAATATTTTGGATCTAACTATGTGACGATATTTATTTTTTTCATATATGAATCCACTCTAGATTTCATCAATTTCTAACAAATACAACTATACTGATCGATGCTTCATCTGTTACATCATCTTATGACTAAAATTTGAGTAAAACTTTGATGTTCTGATATTATTTCTTTTGTATCCCCCATAGTCTGCAGAATGATTCGAGAGTCATAATAATGTAAAAAATAAAATAAATTGTGTAAGTTTAATGGGCCTCCAAAGTACTCAAAAAGGGGAAACGTAAAAGCAATGGGCCATTTGCATTGGGCTTCGGCCCACTTCCACTAATCAAATTGGTTGCCTAACTCGTTTCCATGATAAAAATTGCATTGTGGCTCATAATGATTAATGGTAGCATCAGATCATTATCTGCCAATTCTTGTCTCATAAGCTTGAGACCTTGACAATAGTTTCCTCAATATTATTTGAACTTTGTAGCCTCAAAGTTGGTTTGTCTTGCTTGTTGTTGCCTTGATGCTTAGTTTCCTCTCTGTTATGGACAGCTGTGAAAAGCAGTCTTTGCGGGACGATGCACAGCTTTTCACTTGCCTTGCCATTGCGGGACGATGCACTAGCCTTCCCTTTGCTTTTGTCGGACGATTCATTGGGAAGAAGAAAGCTGATACCTCAACATTTGAGAATTTCTGTTGGCCATGAATCATGATTCCGTAATATCTGCACAAAAGTTAGAGTTATGAATGTATGATTCCCGAATATCTGCACAAAAGTTAAGAGTTATGAATGTATGATTCCCTAATATCTGCACAAAGTTAGAGTTATGAATGTATGATTCCCGAATATCTGCACAAAGGCCACCATGAAGACTTTTACCTGGGTTCTGCTACCAGCCCTGTGAGAGCTAGTTTTCGCTTAGCATGGTATTTGGCTGGATAACCAACACCACCACCACCACCATCCTCAATTGTAGAAGAGGTTTGTGCACTTGCTGGCCCTTACTCTGCTTAGCGACAAATGTGGTCCAGTTGAACGACTCATCGAGCAAGAGCAACTCCGAGCCATCTTTCAAGATGCCTGAATTAAATGCAGATGACGATCATGGCTACATGTTTGGCCTAGGACTTTAGGTGAATTCCCAGGACTCCAGGTGAAACTCAGGAACATTGCCACAATTATACCTACTATCCATGGCAGAGGCTTTTATGATGAGACCCCAGAGATTGTTGACTGGTGGAATGATAGTGGAGCTGTGATCCTTCCAGGTCCACAGTTTGTTGAGTTTATGTGTGTGAAGGAAGCAATCCTTGCGATTTGTCGTGTTTATTTTTCACTGATTACCAAATAAAACAAAGTGAACAGATTGTTTGCCATGATTATGATTTTCCTTGTACCATTATCATCAGATTCCATAATAAGATGCAACAAGGTTTTACTTCTAAAGCAATGGAACGATCAGTTAGTAATTTAATGCCAAACCAATACTGCCTTGAATTTCCACAAAGTAACCCATTTATTATGAAAAGCATTATTCTGTTGATATTTCTACCTGTTTACTTGTAGACATCATATAACTTCTGCACATGCTGCCTATTTGTTCAATTGGTCTCCACTTGAAAGTGGGTTAAGTTGCACTGGTGGATGGTGAGTCCTGTGCTCGGGTTGCCATTTGAGTTACATTTGGCATTCATGTTTCCGCCATTTAGTGTTCCAATAATTTTTGACATTCTTGGGCAGGACAAGAGAGGAGGATGAAGCACTTATTGCATATATGGCAGCACATAAGGACGAGAGTTGGAGAGAAATAGCAAGTAACTTAAACATAGGCCGAAGTCTGCGTAGTTGTTGGTCTTGATGGATCAACCACCTCGACCCGAAGCTAAAGAAAGGACCACTAAGTAATGATGAAAAAAATATCATCCATCAATTGCATGACCACTTATAAAGATGAAAAGGACAAGTGGTCCAAGATAGCCTTTCATGTAATTTCGTAAAACTTTTATTTATTTTATTAATTGGAATTTAGTAATTTACAATGAACTGTGTGATCTTAGGACGAACGCCTAAGAATGTCAAAAATTATTAGGGACCCATTGAAACTCATTCAAAGAACACACAGTCAAATGAGTTTCGATAGGACCCTAATAATTTTTGACATTCTTGGGTGTTCATCCTAGGATCACACAGTCAAAACTCATTTATTGTAAATTACTAAATTCCAATTAATAAAATAAGTAAAAAGGTTTCCGAAATCACATGGGAGGCTATCTTTGACCACTTGTCATTTTCATCTTTATAAGAGTGGTCATGCAATTGATGGATGATATCTTTTTCATCATTACTTAGTGGTCCTTTCTTTAGCTTTGGGTCGAGGTGGTTGATCCATCGAGACCAACAACTATGCAGACTTCGGCCTATGTTTAAGTTACTTGCTATTTCTCTCCAACTCTTGTCCTTATGTGCTGCCATATATGCAATAAGTGCTTCATCCTCCTCTGCTGTCCATGAACGTCTTTCATTCTTCTTGCCCTTGGATGCCTCAGCCATGCTTACCTTGTTAAAAAATACCAACTTCATACATTAAGTACAGACACATTGATGAATTATGAAAAGAAAGGCAACAAACTAAACTATTCGTATATCTACTTATTTCAATACACATTGAACAGTCTTTAAATCTAATAAAGTAATATAAGCAAACTCAATGACTTAAAAGGCTAAACTTTTGGTATATCCAACGAAAAGAAAGACAACAAACTAAACCCAATGAAAAGAAAAGCAGCATTCAAGTACAAAGAAATTAATATAAAGCATACCCAGTCCTTTTTGCTTCAATTTGAAGATAAGTTAGGAAAAAAAGTCAGATCTGGGGAAGGTTTCTCCAATGCTAAAGTTGAAATTTTCCCTAAATCTTTTTTTGTTTGGGTTTTTAGTCTAAAATCTGACTATTTGAGATTTGGGGAGAGTTTGGGGAGCCTCATTCATTTAACTTGATTTTGGAAAAATTTTAGGTAAATCTCAAATTTGGGGAGATTTTAGGAAAATGGTCAGAGTTCTGTTTTATTACTTTATATCATTTTTTAGGTTTAGGAAAGGAGATGCTCTAAGCAAACTCAATGACTTAAAATGCTATAATTTACTCATCCAAGTATGATTTTAGAGTTTAGAGAGTAACATGCTATAATTCACAGAGAAATAACTAGAAGAACAAAAGGAGAAAATCTGACAGAAGAAAAAAACAGAGAGCCTAGAACTTGGAGGACAGGGGAGGCCGTCTGGTCCAAAACAAAAGGCAAAGAGAGTAAGATACATAAAAAAAAATAAAAACAAAAAGGCAAGACGTGAATGATTACCTCCTCCTGCACTAAACTTCGAGAACTGGAGATGTAGGACCTCCGACGAGTCGCACCAAAGCTGGAGTTCAGAGAAAATGAAAATGTAGAGAGAGTAGTCGATCTGGGTTAGTTAATGGATTACTTGATGCCTTCTTCAGTCCTCTCTCTAGCATTAATATCATCATAAAGTAGTAGGTCACTCCTCTCTTATGCCTTCTTCACTTCCCATAATGATATACTGTCATAATTCTGATGCCTCTTTGTGCAGTTTACAACCAGTTCTAAAAACGAACAGATGACCTCTCTCTCTCTCTCTCTCTCTCTCTCTCTCTCTAAACCAGCCTATTAAAAAGTGGGAGAGAGGATGGATAGGGGAATTGGGCTGAGACTGGCCCGTTAAAAGGCTTTACACCTTGGGCATGAGGCCGGCCTGCCTCAGCCTGAATATCACCCAAATCTACGGGGTATCCGCTGAGCTCAAGTTAGACTTTGAATAAGAAGATTGTGGCCCTTTGGGTGGCTTTCAAACATTACAACTCAATTTATTTTTGGTCAACAAACATTACAACTCAATACAAGTCCTTGAGCTTAAGCCTAATCACAGCCAAATCTAAACTCAGACATAATTAACTAGTCAGTGCTTGGGTGGAGTGCTTATTGGAAAAATTCATGAAAAAGGGAAATTATTGTGTGTGATCATAACATTACATGACATATTTAATCGAGGTCTATTTGACACTACTTTTTATAAGCGCTTATAATCAGTAGCGTTTTTGTTGGAAGCACTTCAACTCATAAGCACATATAAATTTTTATAAAAAATTCAAGTGCTTCTCAAAAAATCACTTAAAAACACTTTTATAATCCAAAAACACTTTTATTTATTTCTGTCATACGTAATTAAAAGCGTTTTTACTAATCTAAAAACACTTTTGCCAATTTTAAAAACAGTGTCAAACGGGCTCATAGTATGACAATCAAATTTATAAAAATTATGTTATGTGCACAATCATTAATGATAAGGATTTATGATTTTAAAGTTTAGATATTAATAATCATTAATGGAATAATCCTAAGCTCACAAGAATTACCCATGTTGCCATTCTTTTAATCTCAACATTTATTCACTTGTCAAACCCCTTGAATTCCGGTGATTAACCCAATCCCATAAAATTTTCCGGAAAATACTCTTCAGTTTTGTTCGAATTTCACTTCCAATTATAGTTTACCTATGCCTCCTTTAATTAATTAGTTGGGAAATTTCACTAAATAACCTCTTTTGGAGATTGAATTACTTGTTTAACCCTGACAGTAAAATTAGCTTTTCTAATCCTTTTGGCATGTGAAATGTCTACAATGCCTTTTATATAAATATTTCATTCAACAATGCTAATTGTCCCACATTTTTTTTCCCACATTTGTATTCCACCTGATGTGTCATTACTGGAAGGGTATTTCTTTTTTTTTTTTTAGGTTTAATTTTTTAATTTTTAATGTCCAATGTATGAATGCCATGTAATATGGTATGAAATTGTGGTATAAAAATGTGGTAAGTGTAGCATTACTGTATTTCATTAACAACTAAAAATTCATAAGGTAAGAAAATACATAAGGTATATCTAACTTTTTTTTTTGCTACTCTGTGACTTAGCTTACGGCATAGACAACTTTGATTCATTATTGTTTCACTTCTATGGAGATGAATGTAATTAGACAGTATAAAGTTGAATATTTTGGTATTAATTTTCGAGGAAATTACAGATTTGGTCCACTTATTTTATATCTAGTTCAATTTTGGTACACGATATTTTTTAAGTTCTGTTTTAGTCCATTAATTGTTTCATTTGTTCAATAAAGGTCCATATTTGTGACTTTAAATCCTTTGAGTTGTGTTTTCTTCAATTATAATTGAAGTATAAGTTATATTTCATTATTTCTTAGTCATTAAAATAAATTTGGAGTATTAGAAACTAAGAGAATTAAGATTGGGTGAAGTTTGAAAAATTGGCAGTTTCGGGTACCCTACTTTGGGGTCAATTATCTTGAGTTTTAGAATTCCAATTTGAATGATCTTTATATGGTTGTAAAGAAGAAATACATAGCTTTAAAACAAGTATATGTTTGCTAAATTTGGATAAGATTTGATAGGGTAAAAGACATGCCAAATTTGAGAAAACAAATCTGGACCTTTATTGAACAAGCGGAGCAATTAATGGACCAAAACATAACTTAAAAAAGATTGTGGACTAAAATTGAACTAGGTATAAAATAACTAGACTAAATCTGTAATTTCCTCTTAATTTTTACTGAGAAATTTGATGTTCAATTCGAGCCGTTAGATTACTCATCAACAGTTTTTGTATTAGTTGATTACTTTGTGGAACATGAAAGTGGTGATTATTCTACACTTTATTTTATTTTATTTGGGCCTGAAGTTGGTTTGGATTAATGGTGAATTGGTGATCAATATTGTTCTAAATTTAAAGATAATAAAAATAGGGACCCAATTGTTGTTTAAATTGTGAAATGTGTTTTGACAATGATCTTTTGCTCAGATGGTATTCTGTTTCTTTCTTTGATTCTGCTCTCTTGGTATGCAATTTTTGATCAAGTAAATTTTCCACTGCCTGTCTCTCCTTAAGTATCTATTAGACATGATGTATATTAAATTTTCTACCAAATTCAAGTAATTAAGCTTGAAACTAAATGATAACAAACTCATTTGTTCAGAATATGAGTGCTTTGATACGGTAATTAGATTGCATTGTTTCATAAAATCGACCCTTATTAGCTCACAAAAAAATAATATTTATAAAATTTGGAGATGGGTTTCAAGACTCACAAAAACTGATATGCGTTTGTAATTTATGTGGCATTCTCTGCTAAACCCTAACTTTGCATCAACCAATTGAAACATCTCTGCCTTATGAATGTTTCTGTTTTACAGTGCTACCTACTTAGTAGGAAGTTCGACACCCAATATTGATGGGACTATTTTGCCCCTTTTAATGAGCTCGGCCGGGGAAACTTTGGATTCGTCTACAAAGCTGTTCTTGCTGATGGTAGGCAAGTAGCAGTCAAGAGGGCTAATGCTGCCACTATAATTCACACCAACAGCAGGGATTTTGAAGCTGAACTTGAAATCCTCTGCAACATTAGGCACAACAACATTGTCAACCTGTTGGGCTATTGTGCTGAAATGGAGGAGAGGCTGCTGATTTATGAGTTCATGCCCCATAGAACCCTCCATGACCATCTCCATGGAGAACTCTCCCCTCTGGATTGGAACCTGAGGCTAAAAATCTCATTGCAGGCTGCAAGAGGGATTGAGTACCTTCACAATGAACTTTAACCCTCCAATTGTCCATAGAGATGTGAAGACTTCAAACATTCTTTTGGACTCTGAGTGGGTGGCAAGAATTGCAGATTTTGGGCTGCCAAGTGCCAACATTGATAGGGATTTGAATGGAGATATGGAGACTGATGTGTACAATTTTGGGATTGTGCTGCTTGAAATATTGAGTGGAAAAAAAGCTCATGACAGGGACTGCTCACCTCCAGACATTGTTGAGTGGGCACTACCATTGATAAGAAGAGGGAGGGCAGCTGCAATTTTTGATAGGAATGTGGCTCTGCCAAGAAATGTGGAGCCATTGCTTAAACTTGCAGACATAGCTGGCCTCACTTTGAGGGAAGATCCCAGCAACCGTCCTACCATATCTGAGGTGGTAAGTACGGTGGAGCAGACTGTGAAGAATAAATTGACATTTTAGCATTTGTAACATACATATGTTGCAAGCATGTGTTATATTTCATCATGTTGCCTCAGTGACATGGATTACCATGTAAATTAAGATACTTGCCATATCAGATGTTGTACAAAATATTTTACACTTATCAGTCCAAACTCCAAACACTGTATATTAACCATTCTCTTCCCCATTTTCCTTTTATTTCCAAAACTCATCATTCAATTGCTAAAACATGAAACGAAATACTCTAGATTTCCATTCCCACCTCCAACCCAGCAGCCCCACCCTTCCTATAGACATCCTTACCGGCAGTCCAACACCTTCTACCTCCACCGCCCGCGGAGCCTAACCACATAGTTCAATAACGAATCATTTATCAAAATAATAATAAAAACAAATAAACTCTGCACTAAGTATGAATCTATGTGAATTTTCTGTCATCTAGCTGTTATTTTCACATTGCAAGACGATGAATTCTGAAACTGTTTTCACATTGGTCAACAGTTTAGCATCCTTCACATAATATATGTTGAACTCAAGTTAATTTGCTGGTTTCTTGAGCAGAACTCAAAAGGGGTACAAGATTAATAGCTAATAGATAATGAAGAGGTATTGAGGTAAACAGGTTTTGATTATGTAACCAAAACATAATCACTTTTTTGACTACATACACAAAGAATCACTTTTTTGGCTACATAGACAAAAAAACAAAAAAAAACTGTAACTATATAAATTATATAAATGTATACGTTACATACACCAGCCAGAATGTGAGATCAGTTCATCATCCATGATTAACTCATTAATTGTAGCTAGCCCACAGATCAGCATCAGGACGAGCTCCAGGAGCTTCCCAAAAATGCCGGGTGCCAGACAGGCCCAAAGAGATCAGGACCGTGATGACAAGAAGGAGAAAAAGAAACAGCATGAGGAAACCATTAGAGAGAAGAGACTGAAAAAAGAAGAGAAAGAAAGACAGGCTTTGGAAAAAAAAAAAAAAAAAAAAAAATTCAGGCATTGTGATTGGAGCACAAGGGCCTTTCTCCTTGGTTGATTCATTGGTGCCGCCTTGCTACTCAGTCTATTATTCCTTGGCGCCGCCTTGCTCCCCCTCCCCAGACCCTTGTGCTCCATTCACAATACCTGAATTTTTTTTTTTTTTTTTTTCCAAAGCTTATCTTTCTTTCTCTTTTTTTTTTTCAGTCTCTTCTCTCTCATGGTTTCTCATGCTGTTTCTTTTTCTCCTTCTTAGTTCTGATCTCTTTGGGCCTGTCTGGCACCCGGCATTTTTGGGAAGCTCCTGGGCTCGTCATGATTCTGATCTATGGGCTAGCTAGAATTAATGAGTTAATGATGGATGATGAACAGATCTCACATTCTGGCCAGTGCATGTAATGTACACATTTATATAGTTACACTTTTTTTTTTTGTCTATGTAGTAAAAAAAGTGATTCATTGGCTATGTAGCCAAAAAAAAGTGATTCATTGGCTATGTAGCCAAAAAAGTGATTATGTTTTGGTTACATACTCAAAACCTATTTACCTAATGTCTAGTAAAAAAAGTGATTCATTGGCTAGCTATGTAACAAAAAAAGTGATTCATTGGCTATGTAGCCAAAAAAGTGATTCATTGGCTATGTAGCAAAAAAAGAGTGATTCATTGGCTATGCCAATAAGCCAAAAAAGTGTGATTCATTGGCTATGTAGCCAAAAAAGTGATTCATTGGCTACGTAGCCAAAAAAAAAAAAGTGATTCATCGACTATGTAGCCAAAAAAGTGATTATGTTTCGGTTACATAATTAAAACCTATTTACCTCAATGTCTCTTCATTATCTATATTACTTTAAAGTCACACTAATGGTTACACATCAAGATTATAGATTCATTTTCATAAGTGAATTCTATTCATGCCAAAACAAAATTAGTAAATTAATGCATGTGATACATTTTACATTAGTCATTAATTAATCAAAGAGATGATAAAAATTTATTAGCTATTAAATGTTTACTCAATGTTTTCAACTTTTCCTGCAAACTTTTTTTCTTTTTTCAATGTTTACATGAGTATTGATATTAACAATCAAAAGAAGAACTATTCCACAATGTATGTATGTATTCATTTTAATCAGCTAATAAAATCAGATCAAATATTAATTGTTCACAGGATATGTGATCAAACTAACATGTATAGGAAGTCTACATCCCTTTCAAACCGGCCAAGTCTATAAACTACCAATGCAAATCCCGGTGACACCTCTAGAGCTGCTATAGTCCAGACAAAGTGTGCTTCACAAGAAGAGCCATTATTTCTTCTCCAACCCATTTGTTTCCTCTATTTTTTTCACTCACACTTTGTGTTTAGTTTATAAGTTTTCAATTCATCAGAAACTAGGGGTGGGCACGAGATGGGGGGGACTGGACTTACCTCATCTCGTTCCCATCTCATGATTTGAGTTCAGGATCGGTATGAGACGGGATGAGAGTTTTGGGATTATGGTACCATCTCGTCCCGTACCAAACTGACTCGGTACGAGTTCGGTACCATCCCGATCCCAAACTAAAAAATAATAAAAATTCAATTATTCAATTTTTATTCAAGATTCATCCTCAAATAATAACCTGTAAACATAACAAATGACCTTGTAAACTTAGTCCATAAAACTTACAAAACAAATACAAACTTACAAAGCAAACCAAATAAAGTTTAAGACAATAAACAAAACATTACATGCTTCAACACTTTCATAAAATTTAAGTTCTTCAAGACAAAGTTCATCTTCTAAATCTAAGTTAAAAAATGAATTGGGCTTAGTGATATTTGAGCCTATTAAATTAAATAAATAAATTTTTAATTAAATTTTAATTAATTGGTACGGGATGGGACCATCTCGGTATTGAACCTTCAGGACCGATTTCATCCCGTTTGAGATCGGTACGGTACGGGATTGAAAAAAAAAAAAAAAACAGGATGAGACCAAACGATACGGAATGGCACGGAACGGTATAATTTCGGTATTTTCGATCTTAATGCCCACCCCTATCACAAGCACTGCCAATTAATATTAGGAAATATACTCCATTACTATACCTCAGAATCCCACCTAGCTATAACTAGACCACAATCAAAATATCAATCCCCAAGACAGACATCTTGAGCCAACTAATATGAAAGGTATCACATGCAAGCAGTGTACATGATATTACAAATTTAGCCTTGACTTTGACAACAATTTTAAGACAACCATAACAGAGAGAATCATCACCTTGGAAAAATCCTTGATAAAAGTTCATCCATTAACAAGCTACGTACCTATCATAAGGCAACAATTACAGCTGTCCATAACAGAGAGAAAACTAAGCATCAAGGCAACAACAAGCAAGACAAACCAATTTTTGAGGCTACAAAGTTCAAAATAATATTGAGGAAACTATTGTCGAGGCCACAGGTTTATGAGACAAGAATTGTCAGATAATGATCTGATGATAGCATTATGAAGCCACAATGCAATTTTAACATTGGAAACGAGTTAGGCAACCAATTTAAAAACGATTAATATGAGGTGACCAATATTAACATATTTCCAAATAATATGAGGTGACCATTGTCTAAACTAAAAGTTTAAGAAATAACGATTATAGGATGCCCCCATATGGAGATAAAAATAAGCATTGGCCATATGTTTGCGATAATGCAATCCAATTTGAGGCAACAATTCCTAATCGATCAAAACCAATTCAACCAATAATGAGTTAATTTTAATGAAGCAATCATTTTCAGAAATCAAGACCACAAATTTTCTGAACAATTATAGCAGAAACCTTCACCGAGTTAACAATCATCATGAAAACCAGGAAATTATCCAGATATTAACCATTAACAAAAACAAAGCTGCGTGATCAAATCATTAATCAGAACGACACAAGCAGGTTCAGTTACTTGGAAACGCAGACATTGAAATGCCGAATAAATTAATCTAAGAGGAAATAGCCAAATAGAGCAAGAGACCAAGAAGAAAAAATCACCGACAAGGACGATTGTACGAACAAGGAGATCATCCATGGCAGGTGGACTCACAAGCCAAATCCCTAATCTTTCGCTCTCCCGCGGTTTCGCGCCTTGGTTCCCAGATAGCCGTTGTTTGGAAATTACAAGGCGTTGGCCCATTGCTTTTTGTTTTGTGGAAGTGGGCCTAAGCCCAATGAAAACGGCCCATTGTGTTTTCCCTTTTGGAGTACTTTCGAAGGCCCATTAAAATTACACTTTGACCCAGGCAAAATTCACCACCCTCAGCTACTAAATTCACAACCCTAACATATTTTTTCCTATTTTTTTTCCTTATTTTACCCTCTCTTGCAAAATGATAATGAAATCACCAACACTCATTCGGTAGTTATCTACCAAAACCTCCACCAATGTTCAGCAGATAACTACCGAACAATCTACCAAGCTTGGCAGATACCTGTAGAATGACCATTCGATGGTTATCTACCGAAGGGTAAAATTTGAATTTTTAAAATAGGGTGGTGAACTCAGCAGTTGAGGGTGGTGGATTTAACCTGGGCCACTTATGGAAAGTTAAAAAATCATCATATAATAATCCATAAATTGCAGTAGAAATGAAAAAAAGGGAGATTTGCACTTTTTATTTTATTATTTACATTTTTTGAGTCTCGCATCATTTTGCATTATGCATTTATGCATACCCTGGGGGATACAAAAGAAAGAAATAATTTTTTTTCTCAAATCTTGGTGAGCCACATGTCACCCACGTCTTGCACAATCATCTTTGACCGGTCAAATATTGAAACTTGTAATTTTGTGCAATTTTTTTTTTCACCAAAATTTTATGAAAAATGCTATCTACCTTCTCTACCAACCCTTTTCTTATTATTCTCATTTCGCATTTCGCATTTGTGGGGTAATAGACTTGGCCAGTTTGAAAGAGATGTAGACTTCCTATACATGTTACTTTGATAACATATCCTGTGAACAATTAATATTTGATCTGATTTTATTACCTAATTGAAATGAATAAATACATTGTGGAATAGTCGTTCTATTGATTGTTAATAGAAAGAAAGGAGGGAATGTTCATGGTGGTCCTGTTCTTACATATTTGGGAGCTAATGGGCTCTCACCTTCTAGGATTCTTTAATTATTTATTTTTAGGCCCAACCCGGTCAGGAGTCTCCTGTCTTGAAATTTCGGGTTCTCAAGTTTAATCCCTATTTGTTTTTTCCTTTTGGAGCAAAAGAAAATGTGCCACTAGCCAAATTACAAAACGTTAATTCTGCCTTTATTTACTTGAGATTGCAGTTAGTGCACCATATATGGAAGTTTGAAAACACTTGGGAGTTTCTGTAAACTTACCAGAAAATTTTGAATTTTTTCAATCTGCATCCACTTATAAGATAGTCGGGTCAATACGAAATTAAACATTCATATAAACATTCATGATAATAGAAATATTCATGTAAACATTGAAAAAAAAAAAGCATGCAGGAAAAGTTGAAAACATTGAGTGACATTTAAATAAGTTTAAGCTAATGTATCCGGACTGCAAGAACACCTGAATAAGTGTAGATTGTGAAGGATCATCTTTATTTGCATATCTGTTACCATTTTAATATCGGGTTTCAATTTTTGTGCACCATCAATGTATTTTACTATCTAGGAACCCTTAATGATTCTGTAGTACTAGTACTAATTGCTTGCATCCTTGCACCAAAACCCATGAGTGGAGGCTGTGGAGCTGAAACCCTCTTCATTTATTTTGCTTGAAACCTTAGGTCACCTCACAGAAACTTGGATATGGGTTGTCAATTTGCATAATAGATCAAATAATGTACATATATAGTTAGGGTTTTGATCAGATGGGGGAGAATTAGTTAGGTTTTTGAGGTTGCAGTGGGTAGCTGGACACAATACAAAGCGTGCTGATTAAGAGGCAGAATTCTTCTGCATATGGGGAGGGTACAATACAATAACCACAACCCACAACATGCGTGCTGCTTGGGTTGAATTCGAGAAGCCAAAAAAAAAAAAAAACTTTTTTATTTTCATTTTTATTTTTGCAAAGCAATGAAATCACTACAGCTTGCTCTTGCTGCGCAGTAGTAGCACATGACACTCTGCACTAACTCTGCTGCAGCTGCAGCAGCCTCCATATATCACCATCCTTCTGATATACTAAAAACCCCAATAAGCTGCGTGCGTGAATGTGTTTGCTTGTGTGCAGTTCGAGGCGTATAGAAGCAGATTGATCAGAAGCTTACAAAGCCAAGAGGGTCAAGTCCACACTCCACAGCAGGTACTACTCACTCACTACTTAATTGGTTTTGATTTTTTTAAAAACAGAGACCAAGATGAAATATTTCTACTTTAATTAATATGGTATTGTCATAATGTGTAATGTTGTGTTTGTTTGTGTAAGATGGGGGTTGGAGTAGAATCTAACCGTGAGACACTTAAGATTAGGCACATACATACAAAAACCAACTGACCAACAGGAGGGAGAGAGAGAGAGAGCTGAGAGTGCACAAAACCAAAGGGGGCCAATGTTTTCTGACACCAGGATTCCCACACTTGTTGCTTCCAACACTCTACACGATAAAGCTTTTAGTTTTATTTTTTAATTTTTTATGAGTTTTTAATTTCATTTTGAATATATGGGTTTGGTCTCCTTTTTCCTCTTTTTCTTTTCATCCTTTGCCAACTTATACATACAAGGAAAGTTAAAGCCCTACTAATAAAGGGTCAAAATTATTCTTGCAGCTTTTCTCAGATATGGAAGATAGATTGCTCTCCTTTAAGGGGCCACACCCTCCCCTTCAATCTTCATCATCAACTTCTCCTTTTCGTCTTTTTTTGACTACCATTAGGTCCATTACCATTCTCTCTCAATCTCTCAATCTCTCTCTCTCTCTCAATAATACTACATGAATTTTTGTTGCATTCCAAGTGGGCAAATGGGGGTGCTCCCTCTAACCAGCTACAGCATGCATTTGAATACTCATTTTCCCATCCCTAGCTAGCATTCTCTTTAATTTATGCTCAGCATTTGTTTCTTTAACAATTATATATATAATACTATTCTTTTCTCATGTCTAGCTAGCTATACGTATTGTTTATTGTCCCCAATGGCATGTTGTACATTAACCGTTGTCCATATAGTTTAACTTTTGTGATGGTCATTGTATGCCCAAGAAGTATGTAGAGAAAGAGTACAGTTTCTGCTTTCTGCCCCATCTTATGTATCTGCCTGCCTAAGTGCTTAGCTTACTAATTTTGAATTTTGGTATTTTCAGAGCGACCAATGGGTCAGAATATTGCATTACAGGCTTTAATTATTAAGTATGGCACAACCTTTTCTATGTATGGGGGATTTCAACCTTTCATCACACTGCTATTAACCATTCAATATTATTTCAGACCAAAAATATTAACCATTTAGTATTTGTTGGGTTATTTTATTTTATTTTTCTTTCTTCTCTTGCTTTTGGTACAATTAATGGTAAGCAATATATTCATTTCCTCTGCTTGTGCTATGTAGGATGAGACTCAATTAGATGTCAAAGTTTGATTGATTGAATTGTATATATAGTCCTTTAATTACGGCCCAAACCCTTTATTATTTTTCTCATCCCGGCCATGTTTTCCAAATACAATCGATGCAAGACCTAAGTAAGGCGGGATATTTACTTGTGCTTGTTGCATTATCACAATAGTAGTATTCATTTTATATTTATTATGGGTTTCACATATATATTGTGAGAGAAATATTACATGTAACGGTCAAGTATAATAATTTTACAGTTGAAGTATATTTTTTTCCAAAATTAGCTTTATCTATATTAATTGCTTGCTTAATTTTAATATGCTAATTTAGGAATATATAAGCTTAAATATGGAATGTAACATTTGGAAACTATAAGAATGTATATAATGTTATAACAAACACTACCTAAAATCCAACTCATATATCATATTCATGTACGTTTATCTACAGTCCACGTCAATGGTAATATTAGGTAATCAAACAAAAGGCAATCCTTTCCTCTTTCAACTCTCGGTCCTCTTGAAAGGTCGCATCATTGCTCCTCCACTTGTGTACAACATACAAAGGTCCTGGACACTACTGTCAATTAATTTCTTTTACAGTGATAATATTTGGGTAATGTTAATATTGCTTGGCACTTCAATTCTAGTTCCTTGCATTTCAAAATTAATATAATAATAAGTTTTAATAGTCTTATAATGTGGACTGCTACAAGCTAGCATAGTGTGAATAGAAATATTTAATTAATTCTCTGATATTTAAAACCACTAATCAATATATATACATATATTCACACAATTCTAGATCACTTGGTCCCTAGCTATTCATCATAATGTTCATCAACATATTGGACTAAAATTTAATAGTTATACTTATTAATTTTAAAAAGTAAAATACATTATTGGGATTTGAATAGAGTTTGAATGGCAGGTATTAGATTTTGATCAAAGCAGAGCTAATTAGTGATTTTTTTTTTTTTTCGAAGAAGCTGGGAATCCAAACGGGTTGTGTGTGTCGAACTCGGTCCGACCCGGCCCAATGTACACATGGACGGTCCATACGAAAGATTCATGTCAAATTCGATCATCACATAATTTTATCCGTTAATTAATATTCATCAAACAAATTAACTAGTTCAATAATAATAAAAAAGATTACTAGTTACATTCTTTTTCTACATTCTCCTGTACACTTCTCTCTTCTCAATAATTAATTTTACTATATAACTGAAATAAGATGAGTTATGATCATAGTAATAATAATGCAAGACAATATGCATATATATTTTTTTTTGACAGCAGGGGAATTTTTATTTATATGTCAACCCTAAAATATTTGTGTTGGTGGTCAATTTGGACAGCTAGAGATTCTCATGTAGATATTGACTATTCGTAGAAAAATCGCATAAGGTTAGAATATCATTGCAACATTTGGCACAAATAGGGACATTCACTGTACGTGCTAACTCCTAAGCCATGCATTTTAAATTCAAATCTGCAAAATATTACAGAGCCAAAATAATAATAAGAATATAGAATTAACTATTTTATTTGCTATCAAAATCAATTGGCTTAGTGGCAAGTGGCAACTGGCAAAGTATATATGTAAGACATGATTAATTACTAATTATGAACACCAGTTTTACCTAAGGGACAAATGTTGAACACTAATATATAAACACCGGTTATAATTAATGGATTAATGAGTTATTAATTTTACTAGTTACAAATTCAATCCAACAATAATTATATATTTTTGCTCATGGTTCTCTAAAATTTATTCTCATTTGAACGATTTTCAGTAAAATATATATTGTGAGATAATCAAAGGTTTCTTTTGGGAAATTAATTATTAATTAAAAGTTGGTCATATATATTGGAGTTAGAAGTTGGTCACTCTAGATTAGATAACAACATGTATGTGGTGAAAAAGATCAATAATTAATAAATATATCAACAAGTTTGTTTGAATTAAGTGGCATGCTATGGGATTCGACCTGTATAGACAGAGGAAAAGGTGAATTAGGTAAGAGCAACATGTCATGGATTATTCTAATTTTAATATCTAAAACCAAAAAAAGTGGTTAAGTACAAATCTCTGTTGCACAAGCAAAATAGTAATGATTTAATGAACTAGTAATAAAATATATATATATATATATATGAAGGATTGAAGGGTATGAAAAAGGCAAAAGGAAGGAAGCTGATAAAAAGAGGAAGTGATCGATGGAGCAAAAAGAAAAAGATGATAAATAATTATGGTATGTTTTCTCCTTTTTCTCTTTTGCACTTTTTTTTAATGTTTATTTAAAGGAAAAGAATTAAAGTAAGGGGGATGAGGAATCCATGTCTTCCAAGCACTCCCAGACAAAGTGAGGTTCAGAGGGGAGAAAAGCAACCTCTGCTTTACGACCCAGAAAAGGAGATTTCAAACACCATAAGGCCTAGCTTAGGAAATTGCGTGGTTCCTAACCCAACCCCCAAGTCCCAACCCAACCCATGATTTCTCTGTCTCTCTGTCTCACGTTCTCTCTCTTACTTTCTCTCTCATCTTGTTGGTGCCTATATTTAGATGCAAAGAGCTGGGGGTGCCAACACTCAACTCCAACCCCACATTCCCCTTCTTTCCCTCTGTAAACCCCACAACAAAATTAGGCTATATGCATGCCTCCTCTAATCCCCTATGTTTAGGCCACTGGTTTGCTTGTTTTATGCCAATTCAAATGGGTCTCTGTGGGGCTTTGAAACTCTATTTTGATTATGACCCAATTCAATTCCCATCATCATCATCCATATATTCATCTCTCTCTCTCTCTCTCTCTCTCTCTCTCTCTCTCTCTCTCTCTCTCTCTCTCTCTCTCTCTCCCCCATCCCTCCCTCTTCAATATATACCTCTCTCCCTCTCACACTTGCTTTGTCTGATACCCACTATAACCATAGATAGGAAAGCAGGTTCTCTAGTTCTCTAGGGAAGCTAGTGAAAATCTTATTCGATCAGCCACATATATGCATCTTCAAATCCATGCATTATCTATTCACTCTTACAAACCCCCATGTTATATCCCAAAAAGCTTGCTACATACATATCCAAATTCATGGAGCTAGGGTGTGTGGGTTGGCTTTAGATTAGGCTTTATACAAATCTAGTAGATAGCTATACACATATACTTAGTTATATATACGTGTAAGCACACATACATGGATGGATACATCATGTTGTTGTTCACAGACACATACACATACAATTAGTATTATATATGTGCCTGGCTCCCTGTATGCCATTTGCAGAGCCCACCGAACTTCGATGGCCTCCGTGGATGGCGTATGAGGAGCCATGCATATAAATTTATGTATCCCATGGGTATAATATATACATATATATGTGTGTGTGTGTGTGTTTAATTCATTCATTTTCTTCTAATTTCTTCCCCAATTTTCCAGTAGTCTTCATTTCAAATCAAGGGGTACCCTTCATTTCATTTTGCAGTCTCCATGACCCATGTTGGAGCTGTACTTGTAATATACACTTCCACAGGGCCACAGGGGCAGCATTATAATTTGGCAAGTTTAATTAGTTTGTGCAGGTTCTGTGAAGAAGACCAAAATGTCTGAGAGACTGAGAAAGTAAAGGTACGCGCGTTATCTTGTTCCTTGTTCATAGTTTATTAGTAGATATATAGATGTTAGGGTTTTATCATGATGTGATGCTTAAGCTTATTTTTGCAGCAACAGATGAGAGAGAGAACAATGATAGCTTGCTTGTTCTGATGGGATGATCAGAAATGTTTTGGCATTACTGGGTTTGTCACATGTATTTCCCATGACACATTAATCATTTCGATCAGTGACCACACATGTAACGAGGGGGTGAACTCTGCAAAGAAACTGTATGTGGCCCAAATTACGGTAAAATAATTAGTACTTAAGAAGGGGGCATGAAGAAGCTGATCCCTGACACACATGGAAGTTACAAATTTACTCATCACATTACATAATACATATGTTGCTTCTCGATCATGAGGCATGAGATGATCGATCATCACAACTACATAGCTAACTTCTACTCATCATCATGTGCCTTCCATCTTCTTCTTTGCAAGCTTGTCCCATGCTTTTTACTCTTAATTAATTATCATATATTGACCTAAAAGGAGGCTAGTTAATTGTTTTTTTTTTTTTTTTTTAAATTCCTTGTGCTCATTTTTTACTTAGTTTTTGTTAAGCTTATGTTTCCATTATTATAGAGTACTTACTTTTGTCTTTTTGGTTACATGGGAGAGAACCAAATCTTAGATCTAACCTAATCATAATCATTACCCCACCAACTTTGTTTTTTACCCTAATTTTAAACCGACTTTAAACAAAAGATAAAGTTTGTTTTTTAACATGCAAAAACCCATTAATATACCCAATTTAGATGTTGGCCGGTTCAATATACATCTTGTATATTATTGCTAATTTGCTCGGCCACTTGCATAAAACGGACAAGCCCATTAAATCGAGGCCGTTAATTGGTTCATAAATCAATGGCAATGGGTTGTATTAAACAAGTCGTACTTTGCTAGCTCGATTGGCCTAGGATTTTTTTTCTTCTTTGTTTAAGGATGGGAGTACGTGTATATTTTAAACAAGTTGTATGTGGTGTCGTGATCATATTAGTATGAAAATCAAGGATTATTTAAAGAGAGAATTAAAATCTTTTATCGTAACTTTAATGGCAAAACTAAAAGTGGAAGAAATTAAATAAAGTAATTATAAGAAGATAATTTTGGGAATTAAAGAGCCCTCCTAAAAAAGCTTGGTGTTATCAACAAATTAATCGGATAAGATTTTCCTAGTTCCTAGACATTTGATCATATATGATTATATTCCTTGTCCTGCATGCGTACGCACAGCTAGTGGAATTCTGAGCTCATCTTCAATTCCTAGCTACAATATATATATATATATATATATATGAACAATGTATATATTATAGGGAGACTTAGCTACCATAATATATAATTATATATATAAATGTATAGCTAGGCTTATCTGGATGTATGTTATATTTACACCAGTAGGGTTAGGTAGCTTGGGGCTTGGCATATATATATATATATATCTCATAGTGACCATATATTGCTCTCTCTCTCTCTCTCTCTCTCTCTGAGCTCTGTGTCTGTGAGGTTTGTGAAGCACACATAAAGACTAGAGAGTAGAGACATACAGAAAGGTACGAATGGGCAGGGATTGAAGAAAGAAAAGTGGGTGTGGCATGGATTCCAGGAAAAGTAAAAGTAGTGTTTGCAGCTGCAGCAGAGGATTATCATAATGCCTAGCTATATATTAGGAATCTCTCATACTTTCTGCATGGACCACATCTCTCTCTCTCTCTCTCTCTCTCTCACATTTTCTCTTTTCCATTGGGCACCGGGGAATATGGTATACGGTCAAAGCAGGTCAAAAAAGGACATTCGTCTGCAGCTAGGCATCACAATGGACCACAATTCAGATCTCCTGGGAATTGAGATCAATTTCTTAGTTGGGCTTTTTGGGAATTCGATACGCATCAATGTTTCAATCAAAATCATTATATCTAATTTCTAATTTCTATTGCTCAAAAATTTAAAAAATATTATAATTTCTAATTTCAATTTGTAAAATCCTATTTACATTCTCCAATTTACTTAGCTTCACTACCGATTTTCTCCTTTATTATTCTTATTTCATTTTGAAAATTTATAATCGAAACCGTTTATTTTTTAGATTTAAGTATGAAAAACATTTTTGCAAAAAATTAAACAAATTGAAAATTGTTTGACTATGTAACTGTGATTAAATAAACATACGATTTTGATAACAATTTGATTCATCGTTAGTTTATTTGATCACGATTACATGACCAAATAATTTTCGATTTAGTTAATTTTTTGTAAAGATAATCTTTAAATAATTATCTAAAAAATAAACGATTCGAATCATAAAAATACACTTTGGAATGAAAATAATAAATAAAAAGATCCATAGAAAAGTGCATTGGAGAAGTTAGATATATAGCCTTCCTTTTTCAATTTCACTGCTTGCGTGCATATAGTCGAATTTTATGCCCTGCCTCATATAAATTCACACAAAAAACCAACATTCTCCTCGAATATTATTACTTGCCAGGGCAGGGGTGTATGGCTTATTTTAAAGAGTCAAAAAAAAAAAAAATACAAAAAAAAGAAAGAAGAGATGAGAGATCATGTGTACAGGTACTGGCTAGTGGGACGCACCTATATGTACGTACCTTCTGGTTCTGGGTTTGTGCTCCTCTAGTTGTATATGCATATATAGGTTGTACGTACGTACGTGTACACTCAAGAATAGATTCTCTCCTAATTTCTGATATTGAGTATAGATCGATCAAATGATGTTTTTTTGTTGAAGAAGAGTATAAAATTAATGATCATTAAGTTAGATTGGTTTTCAAAAGAATTGGTAAGAATCGATCCTGTGGTTGAAATCATAAAAAATCTCTCATTATTAATTACTTGCATAATTATATATAATTAATTTGCTTCCTCACATGCACGCATATAAGATTTGTACATTAACTTGAGAGGAAAGCTGAAAGCCCAGCTGACTAGCGAAAACCTAAAATATATGCGTGCACATGAATCCTCTCCTAATTAACCTAATGTTAGAACACCAAATTTTTTCATCAAATATCTAAGGATGTGTGGTACGTAATAAGTACGTGCACATGTCGGTCAATACTAATATACTATAGTAGGAAATAAATGAAATTTGAAGCTATATATGTAACCCAAAATAAGTAAGTGATCGAAAGCAGTTCCATGCATGCAGATTATTTGGTGATCAATTAACGTGACTTAATCAGCAAATTTAATGTATTACCGATACAAATTTTATATACATATATATTAATTAAAATCTAAAAGGAAATATTTGTGGGCTTTGCATAGTGGTAATTTGTGGTGAGCTTAATTGTAGTACTTGTTAGAGGAGTACTAGTCAAGTGAGTTTGACATGCTCCAACGGGGCATCTCTCATAATGAGCTGAGTCCCATGTGTTATAGTCGGGACCTACTTTATTACGAGAGATGCGGCGAGACTCCGGCAAGCATTCTAGTCTATTTTTGGTTGGCTACAATTTTGAGGTCCATATTGCTGGTAATGACTCCAGGCTGCAAGATCTCCATGTTATCAATGTTGATCTTATTCGTCATCATCATCTTAATGGCCATGGACATGCGGGGTCTGAGGCTGCTTTTCTCTTGTACGCAAAGCAGACCCACCTTCAGAAACTGGAGGGCCTCTAATTTTTCAGCTGACGAGTAGTACGTACTTATCAATTGCTTCAAGAGTAGAGTCCACTAGATCTGCAAGCCTGTTGCCCTTTTACATTAATTTCCCATGCCTGCATCAATCAGTTGTACCATTTATGCCAATGTCTCAGTACTTACTTAATTAGTACATATATCTCATCAAGTATATATAAGCTAGAAATTTGGATAATTAAACCACCAATGCAACAGTTTTAATTGAATAGATTTGGATTTTTTGCTTGTCTTGCATGTATTTTCTTGTTTCAATTCTAACCATATGAAATAAATTCAATAGTTGATGTAAGTAACTGATCACCTTAATTTGACAATAACACCACATGATGGTGTAATAAATCCACTCATTGATTATAACACCTATATGTACAATTATAATGGTATATAGTATTTAAAATTTAGGGTTTTAGATATTAGTTATTTTACACGTGTTATAACTTGTATGGATTAGTTATACCACCACATGGTATTATAGTCACATAGAAAAATTTGTCATTATTGAGTGGCACAACAAAAATTCTCCCAAAAAGTGTTATAAATCTATTTCATATTTTGAGAAAACCTCAATGTCCTCAAAGATCTCACTTGATAATAAATATATGGTTAATATTAAAAGTCAAACAAAAACAAGTAGAGTACTACCAAGTAAAGAATCTAATCCCTCTTTGTGTAATACGTACATATATATGTGGTAACATTACAATATTCTTTTTTGTTTTTGGCCACCAGCTAACATTACAATTTTCAAATGTGTATATTACAAACATACTATATATATGTATGTCTTCAGTTATTTTTGTTATATTAGAGAGAATTGAACTCTAAAAGTAGCATAATTATATAATATTTATTCCACGTACCCTCCCTCACCACTTGGGCTAACTCAAAGGCTTCATGTCTTCAGTTATTAAAAGATCGAAAACATGTCTTGCAATTTGATGTATCTATGAAATAATATACAATGGAATTATTAGATATATATATATATATACATACATACATGCTTGTATTTTGCATATATTATTATAGCGTACCTTTTGGACAAGAAAGTGTTCTCCAAGCTCTAGGTCGAAGTCAACTGCCGATCTTCCATAGATTATTTGCAGAATAAGCACACCAAAACTGTACACGTCTGACTTTCGCGTTAGATGCCCAGTGATTGCATACTCCGGAGCAAGAAAGAAACCCTCTTCCTCATCATCAACAACATCAAAATTGGACACAACTACTATCAATACCTTTGAGAATTCATTAATCATGACCAAATTAAAAATTAAGAGCCAATTAATTAAGCTATTGGGACCGATTGACAAATTAATTACTATTATGTTTCCACTTACAGTGTTCCGGCGACTCGTGTAGTGATGTGAGAAATGTTTTCTGGGAAAAGCTTTGGACAGTCCAAAATCTGAAATTCTTGGATTAAAATTCTTCACCAAAAGTATGTTGCTGGCTTTGATATCTCTGTGCACAATGTGGGGTTTAAGCTCCTCGTGAATGTGGACAAGCCCCGTTGCAATTCCTACACGTACAGATTTCTCGCCGCACTCTCCAACCCAATCTGATTTTCTCCTCACCTAATGAACAATCAAGTCATGATCAACTACACACACACACACATACACATATATATATATATATATATATATATATATAACCCATGTAGGTGATGATAATATATGTTGATTTATTATACCATGACTCTGACTAATACATTCAGTCGAGAGCAAATATAATCAATTCAATATTGTACGTTAAGTATGTTGTTAGAATGTCCCGATGGGAGAACATTTTTGATATTTTTATATGTTGTCACATATATATGACATATAACATTGTCAAATTAACTACCAATCATGACTGTATTTTCAGATATTAATTAATAGTTCATATTAACTGAGATAGCATAACATGTTAAACTGTTTAACAAAATAACATATAGATTTATAAACAAGAAGAAATAAGCTAAGTTATGTACTTAACAAGATGTGAGCAAAGGCTTTTGTGTTCCATGTAATCATAAACAAGAATTCTGTGGCGGCCTTCGATGCAACCGCGGTGCAGCCTCATCAGATTTTGATGGCCGGCGAATGTTGGAGAGTGATGCTAATTCCGACATGAACTCTCTATCTCCTTGTTTTGATTCTGCTGAAAGCACTTTCACGGCCACATCCCTTCCGTCATTTAATCTCCCCTTTTAATTAAAACCATATATACATGAATATCAGTGATCGATCAGTATGCATGCATGCATGGTAATTCATTTTTTTCTTACTGATCGATCCATACTTAATTTTAGTAGATTTAATTATAATTAATTACCTTATAAACAGAGCCAAATCCACCTTCACCTATTTTATTGCATGGATGGAAATCATTGGTGGCGGCTTTCAATTCCTTGTATGAGAAGGCGTGGACATTTTGAAGAAATTGCACACCTAATTTTATTTAATTCAATAATCAGTAAATATATAGCCAAAAACTCACGCTATAATTCTATCAATAAATATAGGTACCATTTGATTTAAAAAAAAAAAGAAATATTAATAATAACATGGGCAATGCATGATGCATTATTAATTAACATTTAATGTCAACTACATATAATTCCAACTAATCAATTATTTGAAAGGGATATTATCAATTAATCAAATATAAGACATATCATTCTTGCTACAAAAAGTGAAGTTTTGACAGTTTGTTAGAATTGTAACATTCCAAATAGTAGTATTACTATTGGATCATACTCTTGGTGGTGGAAATTAGAGCAATGAAAACCAAGAAATCCAAAAAAATAAATAAATAAAAAGTGAAATTAGTTGGTCTATGATCGGGTTCATAGTTCTTTTCACTTGGTTTAATTAATTATGATGAATCAGTGAGAGAAAAATAAAAAAGTATGATATATTATATATATATATATATATATATATATATATATATATATATATATATATAGCTTGGGAAAGAATAATCTCACAAAATGAAAACCAAAGTTCTTTGGGCTTCGACCCCCACTTTACCAAAAAAAAAAAAGTTTGTGAATGCAGAAAATTAGTAGAGAAATTGTATATGTATGTGCTCACCATGTATCTTATTATCATCGATGATTCCAGGTGAAGAGAAACACTTTGAGCATGGAAAAGCGATCAAGTACTTCATTTCTAGAAATGTATATATGTTGATGATCGATCGATCGATCTCTGTCCTGGCTAATTAAACTGACTTTGATCGATTTTCTCAAACCAGCACACATGCATGTCACTTCTGATCGATCAAGTTCCATATATATATATATTAGTCATATTTGATGATGTCATTTAAAAAACAAACGTAGATATATAATTAAGGCTCAATTATAAATGCACCCATCAATTATAGGGGGTATTTTAAATTGGTTTATGAACAAAAAAATGTTTCAAATTAGTACACTAACTAATAGAAAGTTACAAAATAGCACATATGTTACAAATTTCGTCAAGAAAGACGGTTAAGTGCCACTTTGGACAACAATGACGTTAATTTTTTTTAATGATGTGAACACCAAATTTGCTCTACATGGATTTATAATGTCATATTGATAAAAAAAACTTAAAAAAGAAAACTACAAAAACTTTTAAGCCCTTAAAAATAAAATAAAATATGACATCATTAATCTATGTAGTGTAAATTTAGTGTTCACATTATTCAAAAAATCTTGTTAATATTGTCTACACTAGTATTTAACGCCCTTATTGAAAGAATTTGTAACGTATATGCTATTTTGTAACTTTCTATTAGTTCGTATACTAATTTAAAATATTTTTTTGTTTATGGACTAATTTGAAATACCCCATAGTTAGTAGGTGCATTTTGTAATTGAGCCTATAATTAATGTCCTGAAATTTGGGGCACTTACATCTTGCACTGATATATATATATATATAAAATTGTTGATGTGTATATATTTAATGCTATTATATACAATTTCCATATATATGGAGAGCGTGGGGCGGCTGGAGTACAATTTATACTACTTTTTTTTAGGTCAATGGAACATTCTCATTCGGGTACTGCAATTTCTACTTACGTATTAGATCGACAAAGGGGTCTGATATATATTCTATTCAAAACTGCGGGCTCGTTTGGCACTGCTTTTAAAATTGTCAAAAGCGCTTTCAAATTTGTAAAAGCACTTTTGATAGCGTTTGGCAAAAATAATTAGAAGTGCTTTTGAGTTATAAAAGCACTTCTAAGGGGTTTTTTGAGAAGCACTTTCAAGTGCTTTTGCATAAATAATTTAGAAGTTTTATAAAAATTTATATGTGCTTCTTAACATAAGCGCTTCTGATAAAAGCGCTACTAAATAAAAGTGCTTCTAAGAAGCAGTGCCAAACGGGCCCTGCATGTGTTCAGAAATTTTATTCCTTAATTATTAAAGATAAAAACAAAAAACTGTTTTTTAAATGACATAATACAGAAATATTCACCAAAATACAGGGACGAATCTAGCTTTTCATACTAAATGGGCTGGAATATTTAGGTAGACTGAGCTGGGCTAAATTGGGATAGGATTATAATGAGAATGGGTTGACACTTAGAAAAACTTGAAGAACAATAAAAAAATTGCATGGGCTAGCTAGATCCCATGCAGCCCTAGAGCTAGATTTGTCCCTGCCAAAATATATCCAAATGAGTTAAATTGACCATTACTTTTAATTCCATTATTGACCTAGAAAAGCAATGAAATATTTCACAACAAAATCAAATACTGTGATTTTACACAAGCCAAAGTTGCTTCATCAGAATCGTGAAAATCAAACCCCTTATAACACATTGGTGTTCCATTAGCATCTTTAATTGAGCTGTCAAAAATTTTAATATATATTACTGAACATGGCCGATTTAACCCAATCTTAGTTTGCATTATAAAATTATAATGCAGGTGGTTTAATTAGTTGCATAATCATCATTGGTGACGGAAATAAGCTGTGCATTTTTCCATATATAGTAATTAATTCTTGTTCTTCAAATATATATATATATATATATTTTACCAGTATAAGGCCTTCCACTATGGTAAAGCCATTTTTTGTGACCCAAAACCCATTTTGGGTCACAAATAGTGCTGTGACCCAATTCTCCCATTTATGGTGCTGTGACCCATTTTGGGTCACAGTGTTTTATACATATTTAAAATATGTCTAATATTGATTAAGTGATATTTAATTGATAATTTTAAATTTAAAGTATAATAAAAATGATTCTAGTGATCTTATTTTAATGAGATCTTTAAAATAAGGTCAATATTGAATATATTTAAAATAAGAAAATTTCATAAATTAGACAACATAAGCCTTACAACATCGGGACTTCAACAACCACAAACAAGAAAAACAACACGATGATTTAAAGGAAAAACAAGTACAACATGATCACTAAAAGGAAAAAAAAACAAGAACAATACGATAATTTAAAGAAAAAACAACAACAACAATCATAATGAGAACAATATTGACGAACGATGATCCAGGTCGTCAATATGTTGGGGCAAGTGGTGGGTTCCCCTCTCGGATCCAGATGTGCTCAATCAAATTAGTTTTTAGGGATTCGTTGACATTTCGGTCCCTAAGCAAATTCCGACGAACATTCATCTCAGGTAATGATGATGGAGCGGCACCGGTCGGACATGGTTCTACACCTTCGTATTCAGTTTCTGCCCTTCTAGTGCTCGCTTCTGGGTCTATTGGGTCATCCCTACCGTCATCCTCAGGGCGCTCATCCTCCACGATCATATTGTGCAATATTATGCACGCCTTCATGATATACCCAAGCTCAATCGGACGCCAATAACGAGCAGGTCGTTTTATAATCTGCCACCGGGCTTTTAAAATTCCGAACGCCCTCTCCACATCCTTCCTGTATCCCTCCTGTCTAGCGGCAAACAACTTATGGTGGGGAAGAACGGGACTGTGCAATGTAGTGATAAGAGTTGACCATTGAGGGTAGATCCCATCTGCAAGAAAGTATGGAATGGTGTAGTCTATCCCATTCACAGTGAATTTCACCCTGTGGTTTCGGCCGGAAATCATATCATCAAAGAGATGAGAACAGTCCAGCACATTGATATCATTATTCGACCCAGGTATACCAAAATTTGCATGCCATATCCACGTGTCGTACCCAGCAACGGCTTCAAGGATAACTGTTGGGACACGATAATGCCCACGGTACACAGCTTGCTCGGCCATTGGGCAATTTTGCCATACCCAATGCATGCAATCCAAGCTACCAATCATACCTGGAAATCCTCTACGGCTCCCCTTTCGCAAAAGTTTCCTCAAATCGGCCGGAGTAGGCCTCCGGAGATACTCTGGTCCGAAGACGTCAGTGATGGCTCTCACGAACTTCAAGAATGATTGTCGTATGGTGGTTTGGCTAATGGTCATTGACTCTGAGACCAAATCATATGGAATGCCATATGCCATCACCCGCAGTGCTGCAGTCACCTTTTGGTGAGGTGTGCAACCCACTCTACCGACGGCATCAACTGTTGGCCGGAAATACTCATCCTGGAGGCAGACCGCTTCGAGAATTCTATTGAATAGCGGTTGGTGCATGCGGTATCGCCTGCGGAAAGTCACGGTGTCCTCGATTGGCGAGGGGATGAAGTAGTTGTCCATGAGACGTTCGTGGGCGGCTTCTCGATTCCGGTGTGTGTACCGGCGATTTGAAGAAGTACCGCCATGCCTTGGTGTACCGGCGACGACGGTATGACCCATTGACACAATCAACTTACCCACCATCTCCCTTCCCTCCTCTTCCCTATCCCATTCAGCATCAGAGTCCGAAGACGAGGAGGAGGATGAATACACATACAAAGTATTCATTTGGGTGTTTATGGAATGAGAAATGATCCTGAAATAAGATTGAGTGTAACATGGTAAATATAGTGGTATTTATACTGAAACCACTTGCATTTGAGATAAGGAATGAATGGTCCACATTCATTTGCTTTATGATGGTGTAGTCATTTCATGCATCAGTCTTATCTACTGTAAAGCATGCATCAGTCTTATCTACTGTAAAGCATGCATCAGTCTTATCTACTGTAAAGCATGCATCAGTCTGTGGTTAATAAGGGAGAATCCAATGTTGGGTGGAAATGTAAACATTAATTGAATAAATAGCAAACCATGACTTAAAACAAGATTGACGTTCAAATTAAAGGATACAATTAAAGAGTAAACATAATTTAAAACAAGATTAACATTCAAACTAAAAAACACAATTGAAGAGCAAGGTCTAATTCTAATTATTAGGCGGGTACCCCTGGTTTGAGTGAGTGAGGTTGGAAAGATCCGGGTAGTATCCAGATGGAGTGGACTCCGAATGGTGGTTAGCACGCATTTGCCTCCTTGCAATGACTTCAGCCATCTTTTGCTCCCAATACATCCGTTGCCCATCATTCATTTTGGAGAGGTCTTGGCCCATAATATTTTGTTCTTCCCATTCTAGCTGCCTCTCGATCCTCATCCTTTCTCTTGCGTCCTTTGCGGCGTCTCTTTCACTCCTTGCACGCTCTCTGTCAACTCTCGTTTGTATGAAAATCCTTGAATTTTCATTATAATGATCTACTGCCTCAACCATATGAGTTTGGACGGGCTCGGCTGCCTTGGCCCGTTTTGCATGGTTTCTCCCTGGTGGCCTTGGCCGCGAGGAACCGCATGGTTGGAATGGTGGTGGGTTTTCGTCCTCGCCAAGTGGTATGACTGGATCGGTCTCCTCGGGATCATCATCGGCGGGAGTGTCGGCATCGTCGGTGGCGGGGGTCTCTGAATCACTAACCCGAACAGGAGCATGAACGGCAGCATACTTTGCACTTTCCTTTATTTTTTCCCAAATGTGCACCCATGGAAACTTGAATCCAGTCTTGTTTCGAAAGCCTTCAAGTGCTTGCGTAAACTACAATAATAAAATAAAAATTAAAATATATAAATTTTCTTGTGGAAATGCAAACATAACTTACATAAATAGTAAATTTGCTACATTTATAAACAAAACAAAAACCAACATCATACAAATATATAAATATGCTTGATAGATAAACAAAATAGTGGAAATACAATATAATAATATCATTATACAAATATGCTACATTTATAAACACAACCAAAAATAATCATACAAATATATAAATATGTTTGATACATATACAAAACAATAAAATAGTAATACCATTATATAAATATGCTTCATTTATAAACAAAACATATAATAATTATACTACTATATAAATATGCTTGATAATTGGAGGATACAAAAAATAATCATGCAAATATATAAATGCATAAAAACTTACCACATTGGCATCATTTGCACCGCTTGCACGCATTCGCTCGGCCTCCAATAAGCAAGCATAAAATTTGTTGCAATCACGCGCAATATCTTTGAATCGTGCTTTAACACCGCCAACCTTACGAATTGTTTCACCCCCCATGTTACGCTTGAAAATTTCATAAATTTGTTCCCAAAGCATGGCGGCTCTAATTTGGGCACCAATACAACCGTCGGGAGACCTCTCTAGGTATGCCATCACTAGGGCTTCATCTTCAGCTACCACCCAAGCACTTCCTCTTGGAGCCATGACAAAGAAAAAAAAATTTCCAATCAATTTGGTAAACAAAGGTTGTAAATTGTGATGAAACCATATGAGTGTTGTGTGATATATATAGACATCCTTGAAAATATAGCTGTTGGAGGGTTTGGGGAATTTTTTAAAATTTTTTTGAAATTTTTTGGCAATTTTTCGGATATTATATATATTTTAAATGATTTATTAAATATTTGTTTAAAAAAAAAAAAAAAAGGCCGATCTGGACCGTTGATTATCAACGGTCCATTAATCCCAGCCGTTAGATCCATCCCCGGCCCATCTAAAAAAAAAAAAAAAAAAAAAAAAGCCCAAAAAGCAGCAGCCGTTGATCACCAACGGTCGGCCGATCTGGACCGTTGGTGAGAAGGAAGCCAGCCACGCGTCAAGCTTCCAATTCCCCAGCGCTGCAACCGAGCCAGCACGTGACGTCATCCGACAGGCGCGTCAGCAACTGCAGCTTCCGTCAGCAGCAACAGGCGCGGGCCCCACCTCCTGTTCAGCTCAGCAGCTCTCTCTCTCTCTTCACGTGGGCTGCTTTTTGGATTTGGGTCACAACACAATTTGGGTCACACATGAAACCCACTTCTGAGTTACACTTTGGGTTACACCCCATTTTGGGTCACACATTCCGGCCCGTAGTGAGGAGTTGTGACCCATTTGTGGCCCAAAATGGGTTTTTGGGTCACAAAATCCGGTGCATAGTGGAAGGCCTAAGTCTACCTATATATAGAACCAGCAATCTATATGATTTCAGATAACGTGTTGCATGCATTGATTCATATACATACATATGCTCTAAATATATGTGTTTATAATCGTATATAAGATAATATTATTTTCTCAATACATACCGTTTGCGTTTGAAGTCACCTGATATATATATATATATATTTCAAGAACAAGAATTAATTACTATATATGGAAAAATGCACAGCTTATTTCCGTCACCAATGATGATTATGCAACTAATTAAACCACCTGCATTATAATTTTATAATGCAAACTAAGATTGGGTTAAATCGGCCATGTTCAGTAATATATATTAAAATTTTTGACAGCTCAATTAAAGATGCTAATGGAACACCAATGTGTTATAACTTATAAGGGGTTTGATTTTCACGATTCTGATGAAGCAACTTGGGCTTGTGTAAAATCACAGTATTGGGCCTCAAAAAGGGCCGATTAGGGTTGAGATGGACTTTACCATTTCTAACTGAGGGATACCAATTTGGGCCTTTGGAATCTGTCCTTAACAAGCCTCCTTTTTGGATCTGTGATAACGTGAGTGGGCTTGTAGCCTTGTACTTAATTAGGGGCTTTGGAGGATTATCACCCAACAACGTTAATGTCGATGTGTATAAACTGATGACCAAAGAGCTAAAGACAAATACAAGGGTCTGCACAATAAGTCCCTGAAACTGCATCTTTGTAATGAAAGCTGAGAAGTAATGGACATACAAGAGTTTCTTGATCAAGAAGTTAAAACTTAAAAGCAGCCCAACATATATATATATATATATATATCAATATCAAAGTAGGTTATATATGTTTTGTTTTTTTTCGTTTTTTGGTGTTAGTAGGTTATATGCTGGGAGACAAAGATTTGGTTAAGGTCACATTTTAGTTTTAAAATTTCTCACAAACAACTTGTCTACGTTTGGTTGAATGTTTGGATCCAAATATCCCATAATAAAAAAATAGAATAATATATTAGTCCCGTTTGATATGATACTCAAATTTTTTTTTTTTTTAAATTAAGATTTTTTTATTAAATATGAATTTTCAAATTAATTTTTAAAATTTGGAAATGTATTTGGTATGAAATTTAAAAATAATTTTTAAATTTTAAAAATGATGACAACTTTTATAGAAAGAAGTGTAAAAAAAAAAAAATCTAAACAGAGAATCTTAGAGATTAATTAATCTCAGTAAGGGACAGTCCAAATCATTAAAAAGAAAAAAAGAGAAAAATTGTGATAAATGATAAAATGAAAAACAAAATATAGGGGGTGCTCTGGCTGCGGCCGAGGATTCGCCTAGAATGAATCTTGTTTCTGGACTGACTGGTTCAGTCTGTCCGTGTCAGGAAGATGGTGGGTCCCACAGTCGCACTCCTTACGTTCCTCTTTCCAAGTTTAAATGGGCGTCTGCGTCTCTCTTCCTATCTCCACAACTGCTCCCATTACATAGCCCAACAAGGATCACAACTCTCTGCAGCTTCCTCTGACTGACTCTCAGGTTCGCTTCTCACCATTCTTCCTCTTTGCTTTGCCTTTTGTTGTGCCTGTCTGTTTGCAAGTATTATGTTTATCAGTCTGGGCCTTAGAAACAAATAGCAGAATCAAATAATGAATGGTTGTTTTAGTAAGCTTTGTAGTTTGTTTTCACTTTCCTTCTAATGGCTGAATCTCAAGCATGGTCATTAAGTGTATCAAAGTGAATATGTTGATACTGGGTGATGGAAGTAGATGAACCCATTTGCCCATTTAGTTCATTGGTTTACCAGTCTTCAGTATGAATAACTGCGTTTCCAACCAATCGGTTTCACCAATTCAAAGCCGTAGATACTGCTAGATAAATGTTGCTCCATTTTCCAAGTTTGCTCCATTTAGTGGTGCTTGAAGAGTTGGTTTTGTATTGTCCTATAGAATGAGTGTTCATTGATTCATCTTCATGTTGCTGCAATTTCATATCAACCTCAAAGTCTAGAATTAATCCATTTGAGACCAATTTTTCTTACCACCATAGGTTTTTTATTAATAGCATGCGGCATATGTTGAATGGAGAGGTAATTTCATGTGGTAATGCTATACTATACATGCATGTCTTGTGGTAATGCTACACTATTCATGCATGTTGTGTGGGAATATTACACTATACATGTATGTCCTGTGGTAATGCTATACTATTCATGCATGTGGTGTGGTAATCTTACACCATTGAAGTGGCCATGCTGCAAAAGAATAATTTTTTAGTACATTAATAAATTCATATAGGTGTATAGACAGAGACTTAAAAGACCAAATTTCTTTGCATGGCATATCTGATTGTGTACATTTCCGTGTTGCAGAAGCTGTGTTTTGTGTCTTGTGTATAATTTGACATTCTCCATCATAAATAAAATGAATTTCACTTTGTGTTCGTCATCTTCTGAGCTGAGACATCCTTTTGTTGAGGGGTTGCGATGTACAAACAAAAATATGCTAGAGTCTGAGCCTTCTGTGAAGATTGATAATTTCATTAAGAAGGAAACTACTCAAGTTTCTAATCATGATGCTAGAAAGCTGGTGATGTCTAGCAATTTGATGCCTCAGCACTTAAAAGGATCCTATGTATCCCATGTAGGAAAGAAACACCTGGAGGAACCTGGTCGGAAGCTGGAATTTGTGAGGACATTGTTGATTGACAACTATGATAGCTACACATACAATATATACCAGGAGCTGTCTATCATTAATGGGTGTATGTTAGCTCTCTCTCTCTCTCTCTCTGTATCTATCTATCTCCTCAATGTGAAACCACTCATTACTGCTTGGGGCTATAATATTTATTTTTATTATCTGTAACCTGCTTTGATCCTCTCTGATTATGCATGATCTGATATCTCTAATAGATGAGGATATATTTAATGTTTGCCTACTGAAGTCTTGGCAGATTCTCCTAAGGAGCCCTGATGAGGTATGCTGAAAAGTATTGAAGAATGTCAATCATGCTACCAAGATAGCCATAAAGAGGACATTGCTTCTTATATGAGAAATTTTTTCCTTGGCTAGATATATTAATATATTTCTTCATAAACCATATGGATAGATAAATAGGATTGGGCAGTAATATAGTTGACTGACATTTAATACAGATATGCGTGATTTAAAATTAAAATTTGATTTGGCCTTAATTGTTACTGTTCTGACATTTTGGCTTCTAACTATGCCAGTGCCTCCTGTGGTGGTGCGAAATGATGATTTGACATGGAAAGATGTCTGCTATTACTTGTATGAAGAAAATGCGTTTGATAATGTTGTTATATCACCTGGACCTGGTTCTCCAACATGCCCAGCAGACATAGGTGAGAATGTGTATGCATTTGATAATGTTGTATAATTTTGACGACTTGTATTGCATTCTGTTTCTGTTTTTAAATGAAGTTTTATTTGGAAAAACATCAGCTTTGTAGAGTTCGTTTTTGTTCCCGATTGCAGCCCTTTTTGCTGTTTGCTTTAAATATTCAAATTCTATTATGATTTTTTCATTTAGAAACTATTTGAATCTCTCAGGAATATGCCTTCAGGTGCTGCTTGACTGCTGGAATATCCCTATTTTGGGTGTCTGCCTTGGACATCAGGTATTTTAGTTTTATGCTTTAAGTTAACATTCCGTAGCTACATACTTACTGAGATTTTTCAGGGAAGCTTATAATATATCAATTGAGTAAATGACTCTAAAGACTACCTTAACAAATACATACATGCAAAGGGATCTTGACTCATTCTTTTAAGAGTTTTGTATCCAAAGTTCCATGCCAAAAAGGAAAGTTGGCTCATATACAAATATTGGGGGTTTGCATTCACAATTTCTCAATCCGAAGAGATTTTAGATCCTGCAGGAAGGTTTTCCCTTTACGTATGTGTAAATAAATATTTGGTTCTGGTGCGTTACTTATATATTATATTTGATCTGAATCAACAAATGTTTGCATGTGAGTGTAAGAAGGGGATATCATAATGCATAGCGTCAAGAATGATAGTTCTCCTAATGTGATTTTATTTTCACCTTTCTCCTGGATGACTTTGATTTAACAGGCTTTAGGTTATGTGCATGGTGCTAAAGTTGTCCACGCATCTGAACCAGTCCATGGACGGTTGAGGTATGGCTGTTTACTATTACGAGATCTGGTTTTGTGAGTGTTTCCTACTGATCTCATAATTATTAATCTGAAACATGCTTTATAACAAAGTTATTTTGGATTGAAGCTTTGGTATTGTGATTTTATGGGTTCCCCTTCTATTAAATTTCTACCCCTTTTTTTTTTTTTTTCTGAATACAGTGAAATTGAGCACAATGGGTGCAGACTTTTCAATGACATCCCTTCTGGCCACAACTCAGGATTCAAGGTCAGTCTCATCTTAAAATTTGAAGTTGAAATTAATGCTTTTCAGAAAAAAAAATGATAAGAATACTTTTCAGAACAAATTAATACTTGTGAGATCTCATACTTTTCTGTAGAACCCAAGTTAGTCATTCTTCGAATTTCGAATAGTGGATCTACACTTGTCAGGAAAAAAATTCTTAAAACTAGAGAAGGTTGAACATGTTTTCTTAGAACTTTGATATTTTAGTGTGGTTTTGCAGCAACTGCATGCTGCAGCTTCCATGGACCTTTAGGGTGATTGTGAGACTTATTCTTAACTCTAGTTAGCTATATGCCTATACCTAATTGCAGGTGGTTCGCTACCATTCACTTGTCATAGATGCTGAATCACTCCCAGATGAACTCATTCCTATAGCATGGACTTCTTCCATGGATACACTTTCTTGTATTGAAACCCAGAAGTCTGATGTTGCCTCAGAATTTGCAGCGGGTTATTTTTCAACAGAAATGAAAAATGGAAATAATTTGCCTTTCAGGCATTCTGCTAGAGTGCAGAGCAAAAAGGTTCTCATGGGCATTATGCATTCTACCAGGCCTCATTATGGTGTGCAGGTGTGCTGCATGGTTAATGCATTTTTGATTGTTGTGGCTTTGCTTTTCCGTGCAATACTCTCTTGACTTTATGTGTTGACCCTTCAGTTCCATCCAGAGAGTATTGCAACCTGTCATGGAAAGCAAATATTCAAGAATTTTAGAGAGATCACAGAGGATTATTGGGTGAATTCGAGGACATCATTCATCAACCATGGAGATTTTCATCAACCTGGTAAACTGGAGCTCTTTTCTAGAAATACCTGTTTATCCTTCTTCTTCCTTGGTGAACTACCTTTATCAATACTCTCTCTCTCTCTCTCTCTCTCTCTCTCTCTCTCTCTCTCTCTCTCCTTCATGCAGTCTCACTTGCTCACACACATGCTTAGTCTCATGCTGACATTACATACTTTCATATACATGCCAATTACCTTTTCTGACCACTCTTGGAAGACACCTAATTTCAGTTTCTATGAGGATGACTCTGGAATGTCAGGTGTTTTTTATGAACGTTTTTCTGAAGAAAATTTTTTGCTTTACAAACCTGAATGTTATGTGATGGCTTTTATTGTAAGGAACTAAAGATCTCACAGAGGACCTTCAGCTTTGCTAATGTCTGCTGGTTCTAGTTTTATATGCTTTATAATAAATTTTTTTAAAGAATAAACTGCCTGTAATTTACAGTGAACTTTTTTAGCATGCATGCAGATGCCCCATGTTAATCGATTGTTCACAGAAGTTCCTAGACATAGGCAACTAGTAAGTAATGCAGATGCTCAACTATACAGCAAGGCTTCTAGAAGTGGCCGTTTAGTGAACAATGAAGATAATAGAAGTTTTTCTGGAAAGGCTGATATGGTAAACCTTTTGCATCCAAGCATTGGTAGTAAATATCTGAAGTTGAAATGGAAGAGATTTAAGCACTTAGCTGGTCAAGTTGGTGGAGCAAAAAATATATTTTGCGAACTGTTTGGACATCATAAAGCTGAAAACACCTTTTGGTTGGACAGTTCATCAATAGAAAAGGTCTGTTGCTTGCTCAATGACTTCTCTTTCCAATTAAACAACTCAATAATACGTCTTTTATCTTTCTTCTGCGGCTTTGGATTTTAAATGTTTACTATCATGCCTATACCCATCTTAAAATAATAATGTTAGTCCAGCTTGTTTTGTAAGTTGTTTGGTAAGTTTCACTTGCTCTTGCTTGCTTGTTTCAACCATTATGATGATTTTTCCTTCTCTCATGAATGTGTTCCGAAGGTTTTAGTTGAAACATTTGTCATTTACATAATCTTTTACTCTTTTTATGGTGGTTTGAGAATGTTCATAACACTACTATTTCTTACGATGGCTATTGTCCCTGTTTTCTTGAATATTCAGAGAAGAGCACGCTTTTCATTTATGGGAGGAAAAGGTGGAACTCTTTGGAAGCAAGTGACCTTTAAATTGTCTGATAAAAGGTTTGACTACACATTGATTTTAGAAATTTTTATCATCAATCATTTTAATTCTTTTTGTTTTTTTGGGCCAATGGTGGTTTTAACATGCAACTATCAGTGCATAACTACCTTGCTATTCATAATATTTACTGATAGAACTATTTATAATTCTCTTTTAGAATAAAGCTCTTATGAGTATTGTGAATCTTTGAATTAAAATGATATATACTGCAATTTTCAGTGATATGACTTTGAAGGGCAGAGGTCTTCTCTCTGTTGAGGATGCTCAAGGCTCTACCAGCAACACATTTTTGGAAGAAGGTTTTCTTGATTTTCTGAAAAAGGTATTAGTGGAATTACAACTTGTGGTGTAATCTTCATGTGTGTGCCGATGATATCTTCTTAAATGACATTTTTGTTTTTACCAATTTAAGTCTACCTATCAAGTTAAAAACATTATCATCTGGGAAGCATGAACGCTTTGCCAAGTATCCATGGCAGTGTTGCAGTGTCATGGTGTCCATGTGTGTTGTACTTGTACCAGTGTCACGTGTTGACATCTGTGCTTCATAAATTATTGTGTGTATACTTTTCATTGAATGTAGCAGATACTGTAGTGCACCAATTGAATATACTTGTTAGAACAATGAAAACACATTTGGCTGTTAATCAATGGTAGTGTTTTAAAGAGCTCATGAATGGTGCTTCCAAATCATAAGGTTGTTTCTGAATGCCTCTGAAGTGTGTCTTGATTTTTTGAATGCCTCTGAAGTGTGTCTTCAGTGTTCTTGTACATCTATCTTATTGTATTATACTTTATACAGAGATCATCTTAATGATCAAAAACTCATGACAGAATATACTTTCTGCTGTTCATTTGAAAATAAAAGTTGTTTCTGATTATGTTACTATGTTCACAGTGCCCTAGTTTTAAGTGATATTTGTTGCTTGATCTGTGTTTCAGGAGCTCCTGTCATTTTGTTATGATGAAAAAGATTATGAAGGGCTTCCATTTGATTTTCATGGTGGATATATTGGTTACATTGGGTATGCAGTTAATTTTATTTGAATGTAATATCCTTGGACCATTGTTTCCTTCTTATCCACTACTCCCTAGTGCATGAATTGAGTTTTTTTTTTTTTTTTTTGGTTTTGGCTTGTGGAAACCGGTTTCTCGGAAAATTGATTTTTTGTAAAAGCATGACAGAAAAGTTGTCATTAAACTCTACCAATGTTTTCATTGGCTCTCTTCTGCTTTTCTGTTTTTCACCACGCTCCGCGAATACTTTTGGGGTAAAGAAGTTTTAATCAGTAGGCTTGGTTGTTCTAATATATGTCATATTTGCACGATAAATTTATGGCCAGCTGTTTCTCAATCACAACCCATTCAACTTAAATGGAAAATGCAGTTTCAGTTTGTCTATGCTCTTGTGTTTCCTTATGATTAATTCAAGTCTGGCATCTTTAAAGAAAATACCTTGGAGTAATGCAAGGACCATTCCAATAAAATGCTGTCTCCTTGATTGAGGAAAAAAAAAAGGTGCTGATGGCTCAGGTAGTAAAGGACTGTAATCCCGAGTAAGAGTGTGACTCAGAAGATTTTATAGTAGACATCTTTTTACTTTTTTAGCTGTCCTGATTGCAGTGCGGTTGTAAGAAGTTATCATCTCTCTCTCTCTCTCTCTCGGGCTCTGGACACAGATGCTTAGATTGAAACTAGCACACAAATATTTCATTGCCACGGCTTTTTTTATATGGCTCTTAAATTTGGTGGCTAATGTTATATATCTCTTGTAATGCAGGTATAGCCTTAAAGTTGAATGTGGTGTGGCATCTAATCGCCACAAATCCAGGACTCCAGATGCTTGCTTTTTCTTTGCTGATAATCTTGTAGTTATTGATCACTACTACGACGATGTTTACATACTTTCTATAGATGAAGGATGCACAACCATGACACCATGGTTGGATGATACAGAACAGAAGCTTCTCAGCTTAAGAGCTTCTGATACAAGGGAGGGAGAGGGGCCAAGTTTACAGGCTCAAAGATCTTCGCAATGTCAAGGAAGTTTTCTTGCAGATAAATCAAGAGAGGAATATATAAATGATGTTGACAAGTGTCTGAAATACATAAAAGATGGTGAAAGCTATGAATTATGCCTCACAACTCAGATGAGAAAAAGAATTGGGGAAATGGACTCATTGGGACTTTACCTTCACCTTAGAGAAAAAAATCCAGCACCATATGCTGCGTGGCTTAATTTTTCAAAGGAAAACCTATGTGTCTGCTGTTCTTCCCCAGAGCGGTTTTTACGGTTGGATAGGAATGGTATACTGGAAGCAAAGCCCATTAAGGGTACTATGGCTCGTGGTGCAACACCGGAGGAAGATAAACAACGCAAACTACAGCTGCAATACAGGTATTATAATTCTCTTCTTTTTCAACAGGATTAAAATCATAAACGCATATCTATGAATTGATATGCTCTGCCCTCTAATATTGTGAGTTTCTTTCCCTTGCTCTCAGTGAAAAGGATCAAGCTGAAAATCTGATGATTGTTGATCTTCTAAGAAATGACCTTGGTATTGTCTGTGAGCCTGGCTCTGTTCATGTGCCCCATCTTATGGATGTGGAATCATATTCTACTGTTCATACCATGGTGAGCACAATTCGTGGGAAAAAGCGGTCAGATGTAAGTGCAGTTGATTGTGTGAGAGCTGCCTTTCCAGGTGGTTCCATGACAGGTGCGCCGAAATTGAGATCAATGGAACTTCTTGATTCAATTGAAAGTAGTTCGCGAGGTATCTACTCAGGCTCCATTGGGTTTTTCTCATATAACCAGACATTTGATCTAAATATAGTCATTAGAACTGTTGTTATACATGATGGTGAAGCTTCAATAGGAGCAGGAGGAGCCATTATTGCTTTATCAAATCCTGAGGATGAGTACGACGAAATGATTTTGAAAACTCGTGCTCCAGCAAATGCTGCAATGGAATTTCTTTAGGGATTGGCATGTTTTCCGTGGGAAATGTTGTGGTGTTAAAGAACAGCTCTTTAACACCAGGCAATATAGCTTTACTGGTTTCATGATTGATTTCTCATACAATAAATGGTTGTTTCTTGTTATCAAAAAAATAAAAGGCTGTTTCTTATAAATCTTATTCCAATTTCACTTGGTAGTTGACTGGTACAGAAAACAAATCTGTATGCAGCCCCGGAGGATCATAACTTCATGGTCATATGTTAGTGACTAGAAATAAGAAACTTTTGCTTGTGAGTATCTTTTTTTCTTTTTGATTACTCATTACACACAGTTCTCTTAAAATTTCCATCCACTCCCATTTATAAAATTTACTTAAAACCAGCCATGGCCAGTATTACCCTTTGCTCATATTCCAAATGATGTAAAAGTCCATTTTGCTTCACACTAATAATGCTAGAAATATCATATTTTGGAATTATATTGTGGTACCAAATTGTTGTATCCCTAACATTACTCATACCCAGATCATGTTCCCAGAGGATTGGAGCTGGCAAAATGTGACAAAATCAAACATACCACTCCTCACCAGTACACTACCTACCCCACAGTCCCACACAAAGTACCAAAGCACCAAACAAAAGAAATTAAATAATGAACTTTTGAGGACTTTGGCGTAAAACGGAAATTTGGCTATCAGAGCAAAAACAACAAAAGACAATTCCTCTATCAAGGATCATTTAGAAATTATAGAGGTATTTCGAGTAAAATTAATTTAAACTTTATAAATAATGTAAATAAAATGTAAGTGTGTGGATGAATTTAGGTCTGTAATTGTTTGGTAACTTAGTTGAAAGACTCGTATAATTATTTCCAATTTATTCAAGTTCAATTCCCCTCCCAACAACTGAAAAAAAATAAATAAAAAAAGATGAATTTGGGCCGGTATGATTTCTAACATCCCCTATTGACCGTAAGTTGTAATTGAGTAAGATTAGGTGTCTAGTTCCAAAATAGTTCCAATTAAAAATATAATTGCATTTCTTGGTAATCAAGTTTTAATTAAAAATTTTGATAATTAAGTTTTAATTAGATTTGTATAAAAAAAATTGTAGTCCTATAAATACCGGGAAGAATATTATATTTATATCTGAAATTTGACAGTACCAACCAAACCACCAAACCCCGACGGACAAAAAAAAAAAAAAAACCACCACCAAACAAAATAGTGAAGGAAAGGAATGAGAGGAGTGGTGGGTAGGTGAAGTGGGTTGGTGGGTTTTATTGCATCTACTTGTTTGTTAATCTTCTCAAACACATCGGTCATCAGCAGCCATTTTGTTGATTTTGCTTCCTTCTTTTGTTATTGTTGTTGTTGTTGGTGGTGGTGAGCTGAGAATTAGTGAGAGTTCAATGGCGTCGTCTCTCTCGACCAAACCATTTCTCGGCACATCTAGGACCGATGGGCTTTCTGGGTTCTCCTCTCTCCCCTCTGATCTTCGAAGCCTCTCTTCCCCCTCCGTACAATTCGTCATCCGCCCTCGAACCCTCAAGAAGCTCCGTTAGTCTCTCTCTCTATGATTTTCATTTGATTTTGCTTCTGCCCGATTTGATAATTTTGTTTCTTCAAATTTCCATTTCGCTGCGTTTATATTTAATGCATCAATCATATATTTCTTATTCTGTTTCATTGCTTATAATTGTTTAGCTACATCATTGAAGGCTCTACATGCTGTGCGTTAAGCTTTTTTCCGTTAGCAATGTGTTAGAGATTTATAATATGCAATGCAGCTCCTGCATTTACTTTCTGCTTACCGTATAATTTTCAAGTAATTATCATGAATCATTCTCTTAAATAATAAGTCATTGGTATTGTGGTGACTTTAAGTAGCTTCTGCAAGTACTACCCAAGTTCTAAAAATTAAGCATCCATGTTTTTCATTTAGTCCAATTGAGCACGGGACTGAGACACGGTTAGTTCTAATGGAATTTTTTAAATAAATGGGGGTTGGTATGTGAGGGATTGTTGTAGTCAGTTAGAACTTTTAAATCTGAAATTTTTGCTGCTGAATTTCAGAGGTGCAGGCAGCTGGAAATACTTTTGGAAATTATTTTCGTGTTACAACTTTTGGAGAATCTCATGGTGGCGGTGTTGGTTGTGTAATTGATGGGGTTCCTCCTCGGGTCGCCCTCTCTGAAGCTGATTTGCAAGTGGACCTTGACAGAAGGTATGTGATAGAGGGCTCCCCCTTTTCATGTGCATTTTAAAATTTTTTGGGGAGTTGGAATTGGAAGACTCTCTTAACTTGTGCTGCGGCATTTGTATGGTTGATATTGCCTATTTCATGCTCATTTTCAGGATTTTTGATACTAGTATGTCTTTTCCATGTTCATTTTCATTTCAAAGTTTTTGAGGTATTTGATCTGTGCTCATCAAATGCTGACACAATTAGTTTCCTTGGATATGGACTGTTTATATGGTTTATATTAGTTTAGTGTATTCTCCGTGATAATCATGGAAAGCTTCCTTTATAATTATTGGTTTCTGATTGTTTTGATGCAAAAATTTCTATTGTTAATCATTAGAGTGCTGTTATCAGGAGGCCAGGTCAGAGTCGAATTACTACGCCTAGGAAGGAAACTGACACATGCAAAATACTATCGGGAGTTTATGAAGGTTAGATCTTTGTGGACTTCGTTGTTTGTTCCTTTTGTATTCTCTCTTCAGCTAAGAAATTTCATCTCAACTCATCATTGCGTACTCTGATTGGTGATATATAATTAACTTCAGGAATGACTACTGGGACACCAATTCTTGTGCTTGTACCCAATACTGATCAGAGAGGACATGTAAGTATCTAGTGTCATGGGACATATATGAATTTGTTGATATGGTAGACTAATCTTTCTTTGCCATGTGCTTTCTTTTTACCTTTTTTTGGGCCTTGAAAATTATAATTTTCAATTAGGTTATGAGTGACTCCAAATACTTGAGAACCTGTTAAGTAGTCTATTTAATCATATAAGTATTGCTTAAAACTAGACGAAGCTTAAATTTGTTTATGTGCATAGCTAAATATGGATGTCTCATGGAGACATAATCCCTCCAATGCTTCTTAGTTCTTACAGTCTATACAGCATTTAAAATGATTTTATTTTGAATTTCGTAGCTTTCAGAAGAATCTGTATCATTTACTCTGTAGGATTATGGCTGAGATATTTCAAATTGATGCTATTCTAGTATTACATAGATTTTTGCCCTTATGTGACACAAGCATATGATGGATGCCTGGTGCTTCTTTGGGGTGCCCAAATACTTCTGATAACAGATTAGATTAGTTGGTAAACACAATGTGAGGGCTGTAGAACTGATTAAGTGGTTTACTGTAGTGTTTGTATATGATTTACTGACGCATAATATATAGGATAATTTAAATTGACTATCGCATTTATACTTTTACAAGCCAATGACTTGTACATTTGAGCAGTGTTGTACTCAATTCACATTGTTTATGGTGCATGGGAGGTTTCTGATAATTATTTTGTTGGATTCTTAGGATTATAAAGAAATGTCGACAGCTTATAGGCCTTCACATGCAGATCTAACTTATGATAAGAAGTATGGTATCAGATCAGTGCAGGTAATGTCTTTAAGCTTAAAAATTAAATGTTCACAAGCATACATGTTTTTGGAATTGCATATATTTAATCTTAACCTGATTTGTAATTGAAGGGTGGTGGTAGATCTTCAGCTAGAGAAACAATTGGAAGAGTTGCTGCAGGAGCAGTTGCCAAGAAAATCCTTAAGAAATTCTCAGGAACTGAGGTGCGTATGTACTAGTGTGTGTGGGTGCATATTTTGCTGTTAGGTGGGTGAACTTTCTGGTAATCTTGACCTACTGTTACTTGGTACTGAGTAACTTACGATTTGAGGACACTTCTTCCTTAAATTTTTCTGTGTGGGGACACAACACTCATGTCCACCCATGTCAGATACATCTTTTGACGCACAAAAATTTGCAAACTTATCTATCTTTTAGCATGTTTGCAAGAAAATTAAACTTTATTATTCTTGTAGTCTAATAATATGCCTCTTCTACAAGTAAAGGTGTGCTTAAGAATAGGTGATATTTGTATGACTAAAAAAAGTACACATATGTATTGGCATGACCACATGTATAGATTTTTGGAAGTGGGTGTGCCAAACATGCCATGTCTGTATCAATACATAACACCCATGTCTTGTCCTCAAATCATAGTGAACAAGTAATTGCAATTTGGAGCTTTTAATACCAGTTGTCTTGCATGTTGATGGAAAAAGTTTCACAACTTCTCTTACCAATCTTGCCTGTCATAGCTTTAAGAATATTATAGGAAACAGTGAGTCCATAAGATATTATTTGCACTTACTTTTACTGATTGAAACTCATGTTGTTTTGTAATTTCTAAACCTTTTCCCTAATGTTTGTCACATTTTCAGGTTCTTTCTTATGTTTCAAAAGTTCACAAGGTTGTTCTCCCAGAGGATTTGATTGATCATTACTCTTTGACACTTGATCAGGTGCAATAATGGATATGACACATGAATAGCTAACTTTTTTAGATGTCAACTAGGAGGAATTACATTCCAAGCTATGTCTCAATTCCATGTTAGCTTATCTGTTCTTTCTCATGAAAATTGCCAGATAGAGAGTAATATTGTTAGGTGCCCAGATCCTGAATATGCAGAGAAGATGATTGAGGCCATTGATACTGTTAGGGTGAGAGGGGAATCTATTGGTGGTGTTGTCACGTGCATCGTTAGGAATTGCCCATGTGTAAGTTCTCTCTCTCTATGAGCTTTTGTGCATGTATGCATATGCATGTCACAACTGAAAACTTAGTTTATTGCTCTTTTATTAATATTCTAAATCTTCATTAAGTTATCTATAGAGTATTGAAAATCTAATTTCTTATTCTCAGGGTCTTGGTTCGCCAGTTTTTGACAAACTTGAAGCTGAATTTGCTAAAGCTGTTATGTCATTACCTGCAACGAAAGGTTTTGAAATTGGAAGTGGGTTTGCAGGTTAAGATTCACAAACTTGTGCTACTTTTGGATGGTGGTTGCCTATAAAGTTCTTAAATTGGACTTGGTGACTGAAGAATGATTTCTAGCATTCTCATTATTATGGATATTTTCCCTCCCGTTGTATTTTGAGTAGGTTTTTACTGTTGATGCAGGTACCTCTTTAACGGGGAGTGAACATAATGATGAGTTCTATTTGGCTGAACAAGGACAAATCAGGACAAGAACAAATCGCTCTGGTGGGATACAGGTAGTTGTTCTACATTTCAAATACTTCTAAATGTAGATTAAGTTGGTAAAATGTTTGTCTTGAGTATGTCCGGTGATTTCAAATAGTTACTTCTAAAAGATTAAGTTGGTAAAATGTTTGTCTTGAGCATGTCTGGTACACTGACATTGTATATGCTGACAATCAGGGAGGAATATCCAATGGGGAAATCATAAACATGAAAATAGCTTTCAAGCCAACAGCTACAATTGCAGTAAGTCTGACATCTCCTCACCTCACCCCCCTGGTGTCTCTCTCTCTCACCCACACACACGCACACACTCTCCCTCACTCACTCACACGTACACAGAGACTATGACACTGGCCACTATATGCAGTTGGCACTGCTCACTTCATGTGAGAGGCTATAAGTGATTTTCTGTTACTAATATGTGATAAAGATGTGTTTTGGGCCATTCGAGTACTAATTTGAAAGGGCTATTGTTTCCTCCGGCTACTTGTTCATTTCTTATATTACAGCCTGGATTTATTCCTGTTGTATATATGCTCCAAAAATTTTACACAACTTTTGGTGCAAAACTAGTTAAAAACTTCCTGCTTGACATAGATGATAAAATAAGCTCTCCTGTTTTTTACTTGTAATCCTGGGCTTATAGAATATAAGTTCAATGTGGTTATGTGTATATTCTTATTTTTCTTTTTCTTTTTTGGGCAAATAAAGTTAGAAACACATCACCTTATTCCCATTTTCAAAGCAATTTTGTGGCAACTATATAAGAACTGGCCCTCTCACATGCGCTTCGTGTCTCTAACATTGTTTAGGGTTTTTAAAAGAGAAAGTGTGCAGTTATGACTGAAGGTGGGTGATTGGTCTCCTTTGTTCTTAGGTTTTTTTTTTTCTTTAATAAAAAGGGTAGGTAAGCCTAATTTTAATAAATACTTGTCTCAATAAGGGATGCTTTTTAAATTTTAAGCTTGTGAGATAAGTTATTTAGTCAATGGGAGAATCTTGAACCAAATTCAGGTCTTTCTGTTTTTTTTTTTGGTCGAACCTCAGGTGTTATCTTTATTATTTGTAATTATTGTCGCAACAAAAATTGTAATTAGCTGACAAAACTGTCATGATTTTGTGATATTTGTGCAGAAGAAGCAGAATACAGTAACTAGAGATAAAAAGGAGATAGAATTAATAGCCCGTGGCCGTCATGATCCTTGTGTTGTCCCACGAGGTATGTTTGAATGATATGTAAACTCTCATACATCATCTTGGCCTCTCTTGTACATTCCTTTTTTCAGTAAAGTAATCCTCAGATGCAAATTATAACTTAACACATAATGGTGATTTTGTAACTTGTTTTCTTTTTTTCCTTCCTACTATTATTATATTACAATTGATTATTCAAAGACAAGACAAGTCCTTGAGAAATGTGATTTGGTCTTCTATGGTTGGGTTTTAATAGAAAAAGTTATATTGATACATTGTATATACGCCATATTCTATTCCATATTTTCACTTTTTTTTTTTTTGGCTTACATATGTTTGAGAACTAAAGATATCTCACAACAATTTGTTTGGTTGGAATGGTGCAGCGGTGCCAATGGTGGAAGCTGCTGTAGCCCTGGTGCTTGTGGACCAATTAATGGCACACTATGCACAATGTAATCTATTTCCTCCCAATCCAGATCTTCAAGAACCACTGTCATTGCCAATGAGCGAGGAAGGCGAGGCAGCTGAGGCAGCTGAGGCCGCTGAGGCAGCTGCTCTGCACAGTTAAAAGTTGACAAAACTGCTGTAGCATTGTCTACATTTTGAATCATGTAGTGAATATTCATTGTCGTGAAACATTCGCATGTGTGGGATGGCAAGGTCAACGTTTTCTTTTCCCTGTTTTCCATATGTCATTTATCGGTTTATGCAAAAATGAGTTTTGATTATATGGGATGTGTTGACAAAGGTTTACCTTATGGTGAGACACTAGCATTCATGTGAGATGTGTCAACTATCGATTTGTAGAAGTAATATCAAGCCAATAAATTTTTCTTCATTTTACAATTAATTTTAATGTGTTCATTGTGAAATAATGTTTAGCTCAGTCAGTTAAAACTCTTAACCATCTTCACTGTTGGGATAAAGAGCAGATGCTATCTCTATGTATGAATCACAGAGAACCCAAAAGGATCAAGCACAAAATAAAATGAGAATATAGAAGACAAGAAACACCGGAAAATTTATCGTGGAAAACCCTCCAGTGTGGAAGGGAAAAAACACAGGACAAACTCCGAAAAACTTCCACTACAGAAAATGGGATTACAAGCACCAATCTCTCCAGATCACTAGAGGAAAAACTCTCTAGTTGAGGAGTGCTGTAAAAGGATCTCACTTTTCTCTCTTTTACAAGGAGCTCTCTCTGCTAGACAGCCAAACCACAAAGAGATATAAATCTTGTTGTCTTCCAACGCCAACCCCTTTTCTGGAGAAGATGAAGGGATATACAACAATCAATTGCTTGAGACGTTTCTTGTTCCCAATGACAGCTGCACTCTTACTCAGTTAAGGCAACTGAACATATCTCTTTCTTTTTTTTTCCTTTTCTCAAGACAGTCCCATAAAAAATATGAGTCTTAAAAAGTCATTTAATTTGAAGGAGTCATGCATGAGGAGGGAACTTCCAACGGTCCTACTCTGTTGATGGTTACGGGTTACCTTTCTTTTGGGGTCAGAAGTTGATGGTTACCTGAACATCCTTTATTATATACAAATTATGCTTCAGGTTTCATGTTGAAACAATTTATAATTTGCGATTGCAGCTTGTTTTTTTTTCTCTAGACCTCATATTTTGTTACACAAACACAACCTTGTGGACGAATTTGTTTTAGGTTCTATGGTCAATACTTCCATACTCTTAATTCTCAAGCAATAGTAAAAGAAAAGGCACTTGTATTCTCTCACTTAGAATCATCACCATCACCAGCTATCTATCATTTTCATTTGGGAAAATTTAAGATACCCCTGAAAGTTTCAATTGATTGCCCATGTTTGCACTATGCCCTTGTCAAATCCCATCATGTAGTGAAAACCCTATTAACTGAAGATTGGTCACAACCAATTTGAAAGTGAAAGTGAAAGAACACTATGACATCTATTTATATGCTCAATTATTATGGCTTTATTATTCTTTTCAAACTTTTCTAACTCCATGCCAGAACCATGGTTGCAACCACTGTATAATAAAAAGCCCATTTGATTCATGTTGTTGTCAATTTCACTTAATGTCCCAACAGACTGTTTAACCACCTGATTTGATCTATAAACCCAAGCTAGTTGCCTTTTTTTATTTATTATTTGTTATCAGTTTCCAATTGGTGTACATCCAGATATAATATGCACATTCCTCTATATATATAAATAGATTATCACCAGCATCATCATTATGAAAGTTTGTTTTCTACTAGTTGTCCCTTCAATCATCCTAATCCATTATGCAAGGGAAAGGACAGGAGAGTTGAAGTGTGAATCTTTCTCCAAAATATTGAGTGAAAAGGAGCAATGTGTGAATAGGGGATGAGATGTGCAAAAGCTAAGCCTATTGTATGGTAATAGTGGAAACAAAGCTAAAGCAGATAGATTCCTTTATAAAGTTTGGTCATCCATTGTGGACGAAAGCAAACCAACTTTAATTTTGTCATACATAAAATGGGCAACCAGGCATTGTGTAAGATAGGTGACTAAACAATGGCATTATTCAACCTTCAAGCAAGTTCATATTAGAAAAAGAAAAAGGGAAGAGCAAATAGAACCAGACAATAAAGAATTTTATTAACTTTTTGTAGGGATTTAAAAACAGAAAATTGACTTTTAGACTTTTAGTGGTGGATTATATTCAGGCATTGTTTAATTGTTGAGACTAGACAACAAGATTATATTTCTTGAATACATTGGTTGGGATTAGAGTAGACTTTGAGAGCTATGTTCCGACCCATTTCTCAGTTTGAGACTTTGAGTCAATTAAATTAAAATATTGTGTACTTTGATCTAAAATTATAGTTCAGCCCCCCTATTTTTTTTTTTTAGACAGTCCAAAATCTTATTACATGCATCAAAAATGGATTATGATTGTTATCCATTTAATTGAATTTAGCATGTCTAATTCGAACTTCCTAAAGTTTATACATATATATATGTAGTATTAATTTGATTCCTAATCCTTATTTTACAATGAATAGTAATGTGATGACTACAGAGGGCATACATATATAGTGCTAATTAATGTGATGTGAATGAGATTACTTTTAATTTGGCCGTGTCCAATTTCACATTTGTGAAAGAGATGGTGTTGCTTTAGCTCTCAGACTTTCTACAACAACAAAATCCAAAAACCCAAATCCAAATTCATTTTGGCCCTCAATTTTGGGTAGAGTCCTTTTCTACCCAATTAATAATATCCCTTTTAACCATATATTTTTTTGGTCGGTTGCTTTCTGAATCTGAATGTCCACGCATGCAAAAATATCCATTGAATATGTAATGCTAAAAATAGATATATATGTGAGGTAACAACTAATTATGCAATGTTACGTGTTTGGACTGATCGAATTAATGTTGTTATCCTTCATTTGAAGGAAAAAAAAAGTCGTTATCCTACATACAATTAGGTTTATGATCTCCAATTTATATTCAAGCTTTTTATTAATTTTCAAAATAAATATGATATTAGTCCCTTTTAATGAATTGATTGATTAATTGTCCTGTTGAATATATGTTTTAACGGAAAATTACTGTTAGCTAGCGACACTGACATACTAATGTGCATCCAATTAATATATAAATCTATAAATATATGATTTGGATATATATATATATATATATACATGGCCCAGCTCTTTGATTCAATGTTTGTCACAATTGTTGATTGATCGATCGGTACATGGCAATTAATATATCAATATATAAGAAACTTAATATATCATGCCCCTTTTATTAGAAGATTCTTTAAATAATTTCATTTAGGATTCATTATTAGGCATATTCTATATTATATTTCAACGATCCGAGCCGTCTATTTTGTAGGTTTCTATTTAAGATTATCTATGTAAAAACTTAGACAAATAAAAAACTATTAATATATCTAATTTTGATTAAATAAATAGGCGAACAAAATATTTTTGATAAACACTTAAAATGATGATTATTTAATCAACGGTCAAATATTTTTGATTTACCTAATTATTTGCAAAGACAATTCTTCAATAAAGACAAAAATACAATAGACCGTTCTAATCATTAAAATACAATGTGAAGTGAATTCTACAAAAAATCTATTAAATAAGTTTATTTAAGAAATCTCTCAGAATTTGCTTAATATATATATACACATATATTTAAGAATATGACCTAATTTAATTTGTATGAATAGAAAAATTGATTCATTGTTCACAAGTTAGTTAAAAGTGTAGACAGCAGCACCAGGCATGCATGCTGCATGCATGCTCGGTTTGAGCAAATAATTAAATGATCGATATGAAGCCAGCCAATTAGCCAAATATATACGACATTAATTAATTAATTAGCAACTACGGCACGTAACTTAATCGTAAGATGGTAAGAGATATATATATATATATATATATATCACACATGATTCATTTCATGATTGTCATGTTTAATTATTAATTGAGATTAATATCATTTTGTTCCCTAGATTTCTAATTTAGAAAATTAAGGATCCTGACTTTTTTCAATTTTACCAATTGAAGTTCTTTCGTTAATTTACACATTTTTCATTCTAAATGTCGGGAATGATAAACCAAAATTTTGCGAGAAATGAAGGAGAGAAAAATGATATATGAGGAAAAAATTGTAAGATTTAAATAGAAGATACCATTTTGCCCTCAAAGATTTGGATGAAAAATGTGTAAATTATCAGGAGAATCTCAATTGGCAAAATTGAAAAAGTCATGATCCTTAATTTTTCAAATTAGAAATGTAGGAAGCAAACTAATACAAGTGTAATAATATGTGGAACAAAATGGTATTAATTCTAGTTTTAGGTTGTCATGAAACGAGTCCTCGATCATCATTTTAATTTTATATGTTGTTGGTAATGATGGAGTTATTAATGTCATGGCCATCGATCTTCAGCACATATAAGTGGCATATAACATCTCATTAATCACATCGATCACTAAATTAGGTGTTATGGTTGGGAATTAGGATCATTTTTATTAAATTAGGTGTGCCCTGTGCAAAACAAAGCGTCGACCACATAATTAATGTACGTCCTATTTTTAATATTTAATTATATATGATTTGTGATTCGTGTAGCTAGCTATAAGCCTATAACTAGCTAGCAAAGATAGCTAGTGCTCTTATTTAAAGTAATTATACATATAGATGGCATCAATTAGCTAGGATGTGGATAGGGGATGAGGTCAGAGTCTATAGCTAACTAATAATTGATTGGATATATATGAAAGGAAAGCTAAATTAAGCAGAATTCCCATTAATTAATATAAATTAGTATATATGTGGTCATCAGCTAAGTTTTATACTTTGAAGATAATATTATACATTGGTGAGAAGAAGAATATGACAATTAGAAGGAAACAAGCATGCATAATTGATAATACCCCGTATTTTGTTGGTTTGGAATAAGGACTTGGCACCCAACTAATTAAGAAATGACTTTCAAACAAGAACTATGTATTTGGTCCATACCGTTGCCTATAAGTTTGACACATGGTTCATGTTGCTACATTTACATTAGAAAAAAATTTATAACCAGGACACATATATTGATGGTTGTTTTATTTCAGAACACTAATTTTGTTTTGTGTTAATGAAAGACATATACTTTCATTTTGTATTAATTAAGAACCATATTTTTTTTTCCAGTTTTTATCTCAACTTTGGCCCGACGTTGGACCCATCAAAACTCCATCAAATTCAGAAAAATTATACTAGGTTTAAAGATATGCATCTCTTCTTTACAACCATATAAATATCACTCAAATCAGATCTCTACAACTCTACATAATCAGTCTCAAAGTAGGGTACCCAAAACTATCCGATTTTCTAACTTTTTTTTTTCAAATATCCGTTTGAATAGTTTCGGGTACCCTACTTTTGGGCCAATTAACTGGAGTTGTAGATGTCCGATTTGAGTGATCTTTATATGGTTGTAAAGATGAGATGCATAACTTTAAACCAAGTATAAGTTTGCCAGTTTTGATAGCTCCAATATCGGACCAAAATTGAGATAAAATAAGATCATTAATTAACACAAAATAAAAGTATGTGACAATTATTAACACGAATCAAAATTAATGTCTTGAAATAAAACAACCATCAAATATGTGTCATATTTGTAAATTTTTTCCTTTACATTAGCAACCCATATTCCCATCTGAGAGAGAGAGAGAGATAGAAATTTAATTATCTTCGTATATAAACTCTTCTTTGTTTCTACTCTTAATTATATTATTATAGGGTTAACGGTCGGTATATTTCCACATAACACCACCGATAGATACAAATAGGACCCAATTTCTTTCTACATGCATGCATATATATGTTACTTTAGCCATAGTGGTTGAGCTCCTTTTGAATTTTGAGTCTTTTGACACTCCCACACCGTGTGAATGATTTGAAATTAATCCAAAGAGGAAATTACAGATTTAGTCCAGTTATTTTATACCTAGTTCAATTTTGGTCCACAATTTTTTTCAAGTTCTGTTTTGGTCCATTAATTGTTTCACTTGTTCAATAAAGGTCCAGATTTGTTTTCTCAAATTTGGCCTGCTTTTTACCCTATCAAATCTCACCCAAATTCAGCAAATATATACTTGTTTTAAAGCTATGCATTTCTTCTTTACAACCATATAAAGATCATTCAAATTGGAGTTCTAAAACTCAAGATAATTGACCCTAAAGTAGGGTACCTAAAACTGCCAATTTTTCAAATTTCACCAAATCTCAATTCTCTTAGATTATAATACTCCAAATTTGTTTTTATGACTAAGAAATAATGAAATATAACTTATACTTCAATTATAATTGAAGAAAACACAACCCAAAAGATTTAAAGTCACAAATCTGGACCTTTATTGAACAAATGAAACAATTAGTGGACCAAAACAGAACTTAAAAAAGATCGTGGACCAAAATTGAACTAGGTATAAAATAAGTGGACCAAATCTGTAATTTCCTCTTAATCCAAATTAATTAAAAGCCATGGTATTATATATATATATATATATATATATATATATCTTTAGCCATAGACATTCCTTTTGATAAGAAGTAAATAGGGTTACATTATTGGGACATCCGCAATTGATAATTCAACTATTATAACCGTCTAAATTTTAGATTTTTTTAAAAATTATCCTTATGGTAAAATTTAAAATTATTTGACAATTTAATTATTATAATCATTAATTCAATATTTATAGGAAACAATATATTCATCTATTTATATTGTGATAGCTAGATGAGTAAATGATTTTCAATTTAATTGATATTTTTTAAAAATAACAATGCTTGATTAAAGACTTAAAAAGTGAATTTTTTGAATTATTGGATTACATTGAAAGTCGTGTCTACATTTTGTTATTATCAAAATGGTTCCCTCTTTTGAAGTTTTTCATATATAATAATATATACATGTCTCTCAGTTAAATTTTAGGTTTTAATTTTCTAGTTTTGGGTTATTCGAGTATTAAAACCTAAAAGGCTAAAACATAACCTCAAACAATAATTATATACTCTAAAATATTCCAAATCTACCTTTTATTACTGTTGAATTTTATTTTAATTATCTTTCAGCAATGATTATTTTTTCTTAAATTCTCTCATCATTATTTAAAAAATAAAAATAAGTAATTTTCTCTCCCCCTCGTTGTATCTTCTTCATATTGCATCTCTTTGCCTTCTAAGCCATTTTTTTTTTCATTTGTGAACCAGTAGTATTCGTGTTTTCGATCATCATTCTATACTTTCATTAGGAAAATATTTAGTCTGTCATATTTTTTTTTTCGTTTTCTTCAGGAAGGTGATGATTTATGTGAACCAATTTTGTACGTGTTTTCAATCATCATTCTATATTTTCATTAGGAAAATATTTAGCCTGTCATATTTTTTTTTTCATTTTCTTCATGAAGGTCATGATTTATGTATCTTCTTCTTCTTCTTTTAATGGTAGGTTTTGTGTTATGAAATTAATTGGGGTTTTCAATTAGTCTACTCCCTCATTTTTGGGTATTTTGACACTGCATAGCAACCACTACTAATTTGTAGCATATTTGATTTAAAAAAAAAAAAAGAATGTCACATGATAGCTTAATAAGAAAAGAGAGCTAGGTGTACTATATATCAAGAAGACGAACATAAGTGTAGAGAATTACATAAGTTTTTCTTCCTTTTTAAAAAGAGAGTTATAAAAATAGATATATTATTATGACAATTTTAAAAAATTAAATGCGTACGATTTAATGTTGCATAAGTGACATTCTATAATTAAAAGCTAAAGGATATATGTGGAAAATATATACGAACATTTAAAAATAAGGAGTGCAAATGGAGAAAAAATGAGTGCGAAAATCATATTCCATAAAAAATAGTAAAAAATCATTAAAAAAAAAACCCCTTCATCCGTTCTTCAATCATCCTGTCTTGAGAAAAATTGTGTATGCATCTACATTAACATCTAGGCATCAATAGGCATGAAAAAAAGGGTGCCAAGGCCAAAAATGGAAAAAGGTTTGACCCATCATTTCATCATATACACACACACACATATATATTAATTAGTGGCGAAATTTAAGGTCATGGAAAAGGATAAACTATCAAGGAGTGGAAGTGGATTCACTTTTCATACGTATAGGCCGGAAAGGGAAATAGCCTAATAGGGTATATGCTTGCAGTCTTGCACTTTGAATAATAATCTTACTCAAAATGCAAAAGGGGAGGCGCCCACAATATTTTTGTGACTACATATATACAGCAACTATTTATTGGTTCAGGTGAATTGAAACTACTGGGTCTGGGTCATCATCATGATTGATTAATTAAATCTTCAAAAAGCCTGTTTATGTGGAGTAATATCGGTCTATTCATTAATCTTTGTGTCTTTAATTGTGTTGAATATGTACCCAGCATACTAGCCAGGCATGCTATAAATAGTGGACAACTTTTATGTTATGAAAAGATCATTTAGCTAGAGCCATTACTTTATCACAAAAGTTTTTTTTTTTTATAAAAAGATCGTTTAGTGGAGGCATGGAATGTGAAACTGTGAAAGCATTATTACTCATTTCACATAATTAACGATGGCATGTATGCAACAAGGTTCCTTTTCAATTAAGTCCAACCACTTGCATTTTGTTTTCCTTGGTCATGAATCATGATCAAATGGATGGTGAAAGCCACTTACAATTTGCTAGCTATCAACTTTTCACTTTTTACTTTTCCTTTTTTTTTTTTGTTGGAAAATAACTCTTGATTTTCTCGTTGATCAACGAAACTCCTCCTCTATAGTTGGTCTCAACTGAAGATGAGCTGAATAGTACTATATGTCAATAGTTCTGAAAACTACTTAAAAGCTACATAAGTTCCATCAACCAAAATGTACCTAAAGAATTAACAATTCATATGAATATATCTTTATTTAACTCCACTTATGAAGTGATCAATCTTTGCTTTGAGTTGCAGTGTGAACTTCACTATGGTATATTCAAGAATGAAACAATATTATTGAAGGCGAGCCGTCAGTTAATCCCCTCACAGTCACATTTTAGGATCATGATCACTCTTGTATTACAGGAAGAGCTGAAAACCACTCTAGTGTATAAGGATCACCTGGTGTGGAGAGTAACTGACTGTGGTGATGAATTTTGTTGAGTGTGTGAATAAAATCACTCTTGTGTTAAAGGTAGGGCATGTTTGATTGTTTTGTGCAGCAGCTGCGCTGACCCTTCTACATGAAGATATAAAAGCCACTTATTATATATACATGTAAATAGCTCCTTCATCAAAAGGTGGGAAAAGCCAAGTGAGAAAAGTCTGAAACCAACCAACCCCTATCATTTGCTATTAGTCAATAAGGGGCAAAGTAAAAGCAAACCCCATGAAAGCTAGCTGCAAGAAAAGTAAAACACAGCCCAAGGGAACAACCAAATTTCATGCACATAAATACGTAACACCCACCAATAGGCACCACCACTTAAATTACAAACATGTACAAAAAGAAGTTGAAATTTTCCTTCTTCAAACAATCATGAAAACTTCAAGCAGAGGACCTCCATTCCTATATTTATACACTTCAACATGCAAAAACACTAGTTTGTTTTCTCCCTCTAGAAAGTCCCTCCCAACAACTAGTCCCCCATGAAGGCCCACCCAGGAAATATGCTCAGTTGGCTTGAAAAAGATACCCATGCTGAAAAACTCCTCCACCACTACAATATTCTAATATTCTATATTCAAAAGAAAATATATTGAAGAAAAAAAAAATGCCAAAGACAGGACAAAGAGCTTTGGCTGTTTTTCATTCTGGGTTTTCATCAAAAGGTAGCCCCCCACCACCACCCACCCACCTTCAAGTTTCTCGAGACTAGCTAGGATGAAAAGACAGAAAATGGGAAACATTTGGGAGAACTGGAAAATATAAAATAGAAAAAGGGTATGGGAAGAATTATGTAAACAGTTTTCCCACCCTGACTACTCTCAATTTGAAATCAATAGATTCACACCTGAATATATATCTGATTCTTGTTTGTTTGACCTTAAAAGCTTTTAATCTCTCTTTTGCTTTTTCTCCAACTTAATTTCCTTGCCATTGTAGAAAGGTAGAGTGGAGACCACCATGCATGTCCTCTGGCAGGCAAAGAATCCCACTAAGATCTTCCACCCTTTTACAAACTACTTGTCCTTTTCACTCAATCCCCTGACTCCCTATTCTCTTACCATCTCCACTTACAAAAGTAAAAGCTGTTACAGTTACTTTCCTTGTCCTTTTTTTTTTTTTTTTTCTTCATTTGATGACTCTATATTCTCCTGCAATGTTTGGGACAAAATTTACTGTTATATTAATTTCACTTGCTGAAGATAAATGTAAAAAAATACATTTCACTTGCTGAAGATAAGTGAAAGAAACAACAGATAGCTTAAAATCAGAAAGCCATATTACTGTGATGTTCAAACTTTGAGCCAAGGTTCACACTTTATGTTAATAATTACTACCTTCCATTTTGGCTTTTCCACTGGTTTACCCCTTGTCTGTTAAAAGTTAGTTGGGAAATGTACTGACACATAATTGCTAGTCTTTATCCGGCTACCAACTCTTTAACATTTTTTACTCCAATCCATTGGAATGGATGCACTCCAGCACCTTCTGGACAGTGGACACCACCCAAAACTGCTTTTGAAAAAAAAAAAAAAAAAAAAAACGCGTGCCTTAGTTTTTCATTAATTCGACATTTCATTATAAATAACTTATTTGAAGTGTCATACAATTGGGTTACTGCATAAGACTCCTTGTATGCAATATCTTTATGCCATGCTCTACCTAACATACGATTCTTAAAGGATTTTGATTAAAAAAGGTCTCTGCATGGTCCAATGATTGTACACATAAAATAACATTTCCTCTATGTTAAGCAAAGAAACTTAATTATTATCCTTAGATATTTGAAAAATGCATGGACCAGTGGACCACAATGCACTACGTGTACAGATATTGAGTGTGAGTGACATAAATCAAACTCGATTATTTGAAGCAATATATAAATCTAAGGAGGAGAAAGTTTGAGGGGTAAGGAAAACGCAGAGGAGGCATCTAAATAATGTAAAGAAGATGATGTTTGACATTAGTTAGTTGGATGGTGTTCACCCAAATAGGCATGTGTGATTCTGTAGACCAACATCCATGGCAGCACAGCAATGAACTTTGCTACATTCAAACCATATATAATCACTAGCATAACCTTTTATTTTTCAGTACTACAGAAGTGCCTTTAGAGTTAGGACCACAATGATTTGATTCCCCTCCAAATGACCACAACACCCTTCCAAGTTCCATGCCTTTTCATTTTTCATCATTGAAATATCCAAAATGTCCTTATATCTATTCAAAATTGAAAAAACAGTGTCGGTAGGCCGACGACAGATGGGGCATTGAGTTTGAGCAATCATCTATTTTTACCCCTCTCTCTTTGTGTTTTTTTTTTTTGGTTGAGCAACAAATAGGTTGGTATAAAGAAGGACGAAAATGACAAGACCAACCCACAGAAAGAAATTGAAAATGTTGATTACCCTGCTGGTGACTACGTGTCATGATAATTACTTAAAGTCACTGTATTTGAAGGAGAAAGTCTTAAAAAACAATGGACATCATCGCGCTAAGATAATATAATAAACCAATAATGAAATAACATGTAATTACTATTAATAGACCCGTATTATCTAATAACGAGATTCATTCCAGCACAGATTTCAAAAAATTTGAATTTATTAATATGAGGCATTATTAATTAATTTGTTGTACCATGCTAGCATGATGACATAAAAATTAATTAATTTGTGGCATTATTAATTAATTTGTGGTATAAAAATGTGATAAGTGTAACATTACTGAATATATTAACATTTTATCTATCTATGACTTTCTCCATTCGAACAGTACTGCTATTACAAAATTGTTTCTATAAAACTTCTTACCGGTAATCGTATCAGATCTAACCTAAATTTGAGTTGTTTAGTCAGAATTGGTCATATGTAATACATGAGTCCAACATGGTACAATCAATTGTACAAAACGTAAAATAAGTGGACATGGCCATGTTTAGCCGATAGTCAATGACATGGACTGATGGACATTCCTTTTTAATTCCAATGGGTTGGAATTTCAATGTTGAAACATAGTTTAATGATCACAAGGAAAACACTGTTGATTTTTTTTTTTTGTGACGAGAACATGCATCAAAATGTTAGGTTAACTTCAAATTTATGAGGCATCTTTGGACATATGTATAAATATGAATGAAGTTAATTTGAACATAAACAGAGAGGGCAGTACTTAATTACCTTTTGGTTTTGTTGGTGGTAGCAAGTCTGTCTAAGTGGTTTTAGGAGCAGCTTGCTTGAAGGCAACAGTGGGAGCTATTCTGCAACTCCTCCTCTGATGCTCCAGCACCAGTTCTCCGGCAAACCAGTCGAGCTTCTCGAAATTGCTCTGCTCACCAATCCTCTTGCCACCAAAAAGCACAGATTCAACATTCTTCTGTTTCAGCATTTCCTCTGCTAGTCCCACCAGCATCTTAACATTGTTGGGGCTTGGGTCTGTATCTACATTTGGTCCACACCTCCCCAAGCTTGTCCCATTTGCCTGGCACATACCAAAATTGCCAAAATGCGAGCCTTCAATTACACATAATTAAAGAAAAAGTAATAACAATTTCCAAATAGTTTATTAATTTGTTAATGCTTGTTTGAACATTGATTCAGAAACTAGACATGCAGTAAATAAAATCAGCTCCTAGATGTGTTGCGAAAGAATAAGCTAGCCCAACCTAACATCAGCCCCACTTAGAATTTAAACATGAATAAATAGGCATGCATAAGTGGGTGTGGATCAAGATATTCCATACAAAAATAAACAGGCATGCATAAGTCATTAGATGGGATCATATTAAAACCAAGCAATGCACAAATTAGGAAAGATCCAATTTGATTGAATGTATTGCTAATAAAAAAATGTACCTAACAGTAGAAATCATTGGGGTGGCAGCTCTAATCTAGGACCACCTCTGAAATAAAATATACCCTAAGAGAGAACAGAATATGACAAAAACGTTGTGGGTCAATGATGGTAACCTTTTTATCCAAGAGTTGGAGAAGAAATAGATTAGAATAATGTCCATTTTACTTGCCAAAATGAAGAGAAACCACCACAGCCAGGCTAGAGGTTAACCCCACATTGTTTCTATAGATATTAAGATTCAAGAGCCTCAAGCAGAGATATGCAAAATCAGAGACCTAAGTTCTGATACTTGGACATTACATAAGTAGAGTCTTAATAATAAGGGCTAAATCTAAATCTAAATCTAATAATGGGAAGTTATATTCCCTCTTATTAATCAGATGCAAGCAAATTGTGACCACGGGTCCACCCCTACCCCAGCTAGCTATCCAGCCATTTGTATCAACTTAGTACTTTCTGCAACAATGGAGGGTCAGGGATCCCCAAAAGAATGGTTAGGGGGTTTCCACAGCAGGACAAACAGGCAGGCTAATGGGTTTAGAGAAAGTAGACTAAATAGTGAATAAGGAAATGCTTCCTAGTGTGGGAAAGCAAAACCATTATTAAAACTTAAAAAGAGCCTACCCCAAGAACCAAACGAATTAAAGCCAGCAAGCTCATAAAGAAACACAAAGAAAATCTTTAATTAATCAGGAAAAATGGAAGATCAAGAGAATGCAGTGGGACCAAAATTGTAAAACAAAGCAAAATTTTAAAGAAGTCAAGAACCAATTTACCGAGACAATGATTTCTCAGACAAACCCCCGTCAACTTTAGCCTTTAGGCCTAGACAGCAGCTATATAGCTATATAGCTAGTTGGGTCTAGAAGACAGAAAGTCTTAATCAGCTACGCCGGACCAACCAGAATCCATTTCTTGGTCCCAAAATTAATTGAAAAAATTAAAGAAGGAAAAAAAACAGAGGTCCCCCAATTGCTTCACTTGGTCTGTGCACTTGCAGCATATAGTATACGTTACAAAACGCACCCACATTTAATTGCTTGAACCCAAACTCCGGCGCACGTTAGCCATTTGAATTCTAGTGTGTATGTATGCTTTTAAATTTTACAATGTATTTTTCTATCAGATTAACGAAAAATTATCCAAATATCCGAAACAAAGCACAAGTTGGTCAGACCAGACTGGCCAACAGTGTCTCATGCACCAGAAACGGCAAAACCCAGACGCAAAAATAAAAATTTCCATGACACAACAAAAAAAATTAAATGCGCACAGTGCGCGCGTTAGCAAGAAACATTACCTGAATGCGCACGTAATTACTGCTCCCGGACTGGCCGAACGCCATGGCCACCGACTGGTCCACCAGGTCTGCCGACCCGTCGCCGGAGATTCGGGCCATGGGCCGAGCCCATTCCTTGGCCTTCCACTTCCGGACCTCCTCGTACTCGTGGCTGGCTTCTAGAAACTGCCCGCTCCCAATGGAAAGGACCAAAAGGTCCTCCACCCCCCGCACGAACGGGAACTCCTGCTTGTTGTGCAGGACGTGCGTGATCGCCGCCGCCGCCGGGTTGCTCATGGCTAAGCCGCCGTCCACAGCCACGCACCGGGTCTGGTCGTTCACGGACCGCATTTGAACCGGCTCGAACACCCCCGGCTCGGCTGACGTGGCGCGGCACACCTCCCAGAGCCGGAAGTCGTAGCTGTCGGTCTCGAGCGCGTCGGCTCGGGAGAAGAGAAACGGCGCCGTACTGGACAGGTCGTAGCAGGGGATTAAAACCGGCTTCAGCGTGTCTTTGAGAGTCAAGCTCCGGTCGCCGTCGTTGAAAGCCTCTTTCATCGCTTTCTCCAAACCGGTCGTGCCCGAGCCGGTCGAACCGGAACCGGAGCCTGAACCGCCTCTGATGAACTTCCGGAGGAAACCGCCACCGGAACCGGCGGAGGAGCGGTGCTTGTAAAACCGCTTGCCGTTATCGACGAGAAAGCGCCACGTGTCGTCGGCTTTGAACATCGGACGGGAGTGGTCCCTGGTGGCGAAGAGCATGCCGGTGAAGATGCCTCCGACGCCGGCGCCGGCGGCAACGTCGAAGTAATCGGCGATTCTGGCGTCGGGATTGCCGGATTTGAGCTTGAGCGCGTGCTCGAGGTAAGCCAAGGCCTTGCCGGAGAGGACGCCCCGCATGCCTCCGCCGTCGATGCTGAGAATGCAGATTTTGCCCCTCTGGTTCTTGATGGCGGAGACGGCGGCGTTGTTCTGATCGGGTTGGGGGGGCTGGGAATCGGGTTTGGGGTCGGAGGAGGGCGGCGGAGAGATCTGCTTGGGGACCCAGAGCTTCTGATCGTCGTAGCCAAACAGGAACTTGCTCTCCAATATGGAGAATATCTCGTAGCTCAGCTTATCGGTGTCGATGCTCGGCTCTTGCATTTCGGACCTGGTGGAAGTCATTTCGGGTGAATGTTTATTTTGTGACAAAATTAAAACTCGGTCCTCCTCCTCAGTTGCTTCTCGTAATATCCATATATAACAAGGACCCCTTGTTTCAATTAGACAAAAGGAATTTTACCCAATTCATGAAATAAACGAATTTCAATTTGTCACAACCCACTCACTCACGAGTCACGAGTCACGACTCAGTACTCTCACTCTGGCCCATGCACCCCGGAAAAGAGAGAGAGAAATTAAAGAGGACCCTCAAGGCCTTGAAACGAAAATGAAAATGAAACGCTTTTGGGTCGCTTTGCTTGTCCTTTTAACAGAGCACGCCGAAGCTAGAGTTACACACAGACATACACAAACCATGAAAAGCTCAACCAAAACCAAACCGCACCGAAACCCGAGAAAAAGCCAATGAAGCAGAGGAAGAAGAGGAGGAGCAACACAACAGGCAAACACACAGGTTGTGCAGAGCATGTCTGTTTTTTATATAGCTTTTATTTTAAACATCACTCTCTCTCCTTACCCACCTTAACGAAAAACGACACCAAACGACGTCGTCTTGGCTCATAAAAACCTGATTTATGTTACCAAGAGGTCACCGACGGCTGAGGCCGTTCGTATTTCCCGTCTCGTTGATCCAACGGTCAGAGTTGGCGCTCGCTGTTGGTCCGTGATCAACGGTCAAATTGGGGCCAAAAAGAAGATTTCCATCTTTTCTTTCGCGCCCTATGTCGTGTTACTACGCGTGGGGCCCCCCGTCTTAGCGCCACGTCCGTCGGTGAAGGAATGGAGACGCACTACTTCTACAACTACGACTCTCACTGCCGTTTCTGTTTTTCTTTTAATCACGAATTTACCCCTACTCAGACTAGGTACGGCATTCGTGGTGGGGTCCAGTAGATTTGTCTTACGTGATCAGTTGTGGGCCCACGTTGGGTCGTGGCCTTGAACAGTGGGCTTTGCCGGTTGGTTGGGGCCGTTGGGCTCATAGGTGAAAGGTGAATTGTTTCCAACTGTCAAATGGTAAACATGGATCGGGCCGAAAATATTAATACTATAGTAAAGAGGATAGTGGATAACATTTGTTACCCAATAGCAATAGATTAAAAAACAACAAGGAATTGAGTTGACTGAGTAATAATCAACTGGACCATGTGGCCCGTCAGTTATGCTAAATTGACGAGAAACTATTGTGTGAGGTAATATTACGTGAATAATGATTTGGTGTTATTTATCCAACACGTTTATAATTATTAATTCTAAAATTATACACGTGTTATAATATAAATAAATTAATAATATTACGTTATCATGTTATATGATATTACGTTCATATATAATAATTTTTTAAATTTGACAACTTATATAAATTATTTGACAGCAGTGAATTGTGAAAATTTTTGTCAAAACCCAAATTAACTATTTACAACGTTTTTAGGATGTCAGAAATTACATAATCAAATAATTAAAACGTTGTGGATCTATACCTACATATGTTGTGGCAATGAAAGAGAAGAAGAAATGAGCCTTTCATTAGTAGTGATCTTTATTAGTTGTTACATTTATTTCTCAAATCTCTCAAATGCATGCTCCATTTTCTTCACAAAAACAATAAAGAATTCAACATTTCTTATAATTCTCGCTTCCTCCTTTAATGGTGTTTGTCAATCATTTTTTTAATTTAAGCACTCTTTATAATCGCTACATTTATTTCTCTAGCTATTTTTTTATATTTTTTCTTTTCCTTTTTTTTTTTATTTGCAATTTTGCTATATATTCTGTCAAGTTTTAGATAGAACAAAAAACCCTTGTCTATAAGCAAAAGCATATATTGGACAAACTTTTTCCTTCAGTTTAGCTTTTGTGTACTGCATTTCACTCATGCTTATTTTCAAAGCAAAGGAACAAATTTTATCCCATTAGAAATCTTTTTTCACAACCTATATACGCAATCACTCTTACATGGTAGTGACCATATATAAAACCAAAACCAAAAACAAAAACAAAAAATAAAAGGTATTAAACAATTTAAACCTATCGTTCTCTCTTACATTTGATATTCCATAGCACCAAAAGTCCAATCATATATAAACTAAAAAACTTAAAAATAACACCAATATATAAACAAATTAATGTCGGCATTTAATATGAATTTAATCTATAATTTTCTCTCTTCAAATACATATATATATTTGACTTTTAATTATTCTCCTCTAGCAGTCTAGCTCTCTATCTGTGTCTCCAACTCTCAGCATATATATATATATATATAGACTATAGTAGTTGTGGCCTTCAACTAGAGAAGGCCAAATGGATGATTTCAGGACATGTATATTATTCTTAATTCTTTAATTACTTCTTTGCATGTTGTTTATAACATGTTAAGCAAGAGATGAAGAAGTAGTTTCGTCGAAATCACACTAGTGTCACCTCGTTAGTTTATATATTTTGTTTCGTAGGTTTTTTTTTGTATTATATTTGTTCGGCACTCTAAGCAGCTCATCCAACACACCAACTTCACCATCCAAAGTAAACTTTTATGACTCAGCCAATTTAGAGCATTAACAACACTTTTAATTATCAAAAAACATGTATATATAGTAATAATCAATTGGTACAGTATAGTAGATGACATGCATAACTCATAGACGATAGTTACTGATTATTTAAAAAATATATATATAGTAATAAAAAGAAAGTATATTTTCTCTTTGGGTTAAATACAAAAATAGTTCACAAACTTTAAAGTGAATCTCAATTTAGTCCACTAACTATAAAAAGTGTCAATTTAGTCCATGAACTTTTTCAGTTGTACCAAAGCAGTACAAACGTTAACTTTTACCGAAAAATTTAACAAAAAGTAGTCATGTGCAGAGCAAGTGACCAAATTTTCAGAGACATTTCAGTCCGTTCATCACATTTTTATGTGACCAATTCCGTTAATTTTTTTATGAAAGTTAGCATTTGTACTACTTTGGTACAAATTGAAAAGTTTGTGGATCAAATTGACACTTTTTATTTAGTGGACGAAATTGAGATTCACTGTAAAGTTCGTGGACCATTTTTGTATTTAACCCTTTCTCTTTTATACCCATAACCGAAATTACTTAGGTAGTGTTTTGAAATACAAGCACACACTTGTGCGAAAAATCTTGTTTTTCATTAGATTAGAAGTCTATGAAATTATATGGGTGCTTATTCTTCTTTTGACTCTCGTATTGAAAATCAAAATAGGTGTACTAGTAATTGTATGATTAGAAATAGAAATATCCGCGAGTTCTTTATTTATATATATAAGGGCAATCTATGATGGATCTTGTGCTTCAAAAATGTGGTCAACTTAATTAAATGACTTATTTTTGTGATTGGAAACATAGTCACCGCAGCTCATCAACCTGAAAGCTGATTGTGATTTGTGAGAGGGGAATCAATCCACCACAGAAAATGCGGGCTAATTGTCTCATTGTGTTGCCAACTGATAGGCTTTGTGTTTGGATGGGAGGATAAGTCTTGGAAACACTAATTTGTGTTATGAAATATTTGCCCAAAACCTTGAAACAATATTGATCAGCTTAGCTAGCTAGGCAGTGCCATTATGTCTTAAATCAAACAGTTGACAACTTTGATCTTATCTTCAATTGTGAGTTTTGTTTCATAGGTGGGTTGTTGATTAGGCACTTCCATTATGTCTCCTCAAAGACTTTGTGATTGTAATTAGAGATAAGGAATTAAGGGAGGGACATAATTGGCCCAAACTCGATCTTTGGAATATTTCATTAATAAACCTGCATTTGAAATAAACCCACCTATGCAAGGATTGATTGAGAGACCTCTAATATTTCACAAACATCGTTTTAGTGTTCCACTATTTCTTAGTGCTTGATAGTGCTAACCTAATCCCATCATGTGGATCATGAAGCAAATAAGGAAGATCTTTGTACATGATTAATAATTGAACAAAATAACTTATCATAAATCTATGAGCTAAAAACAAAGGATTTACTGTCGATAGTTGTCCATACACATATAGATCACTCATATACATTAATAACTGATAATCGTTCATACACAGTGAACGAGTACTATCATTGGCATTCACCGTGTCTTCTATAACCTGAAAACAGGGTTTATGTCTTCACTTCCTGAAACTAACTATATTTCTAGGTTGATCCAGTTGCCTAGTTAACTCATGCATTAGTACGTACAGTAAGTGTTGTGCAATCCAAAACCTTGACAAACCCAAAACATGAAGGATATATGTATAAACTAGCCACAGGGAAACACTAGTGTAAGGATTATAAATGTGTTTTGGCCTCTAGTGAGAGCAGATTGTGAGGCCATGGTAGTGACTGGCCAGTGAGTATTTACTCAAGGGGACAGAAAAACAAGCTGTAGAAAAGTTCAAAGCTAGCAGCTAAACAAACCCTGTATATACACATACATGCCTCTCTCTCTCTCTCTCTCTCCCTCTCTCTCTCTCTCTATTATATGTTGTACTGCATTAACTGCCTTTCCCTCTCTTGGCTCTCTGTGGTTGCAGCCTCATGTTTGATTGTCACAATCCCCCCTCAAATTGCTACCCATAACTCTATGGTCCTTTTCATATTTATCTCTAACCCATTCCTCTCTCTAGCTATATATTCACCCATAAATCCCATGTCATTTTGCTAGCTATGGCCTATACACCACCATACATTTACATTTCACATTGATATGCCTGCCCCATCATGGCGCAAAAATTGGATCTATGCCTCAGCCTTGCTCAATAGCAACCTAGATAGATATGTATATGCCCTTTTCATCACAATTAAAATGGGCAAATTAATATGATAGGCAGGCAAGGCAACAAAACTAGGTAGTAGCTAGCTCTATTTTAACTTGAATATCTTCTTTCATATTTTCAGTAGAAGGGACATAGCCTATTGTTGGTAGCTAGCTACTCCTCTCCTCCCAATTTAGAGGCTATAACTTAATGTTATGTGTGTTACAAAAATTGGTGTTGACATGTTTATCAATCAACTTGGAATGACAAAAAATAATTCAAATAAGATTATCACACTACGTGACATGCTGATGTAATAAAACATACAATCAGTTCGTGACACTTATCAGATTCAGAACCCCTCGTTCTCTAGTTGGAGAGGCAATTTCAGTTTTGATATCAATGGGTCAAATGATGATGACGCAAATAATTGGTGTAATTTTTTTATCTCAATGTTAGGAACCCAAAACTTCTTAATAAGTTGGGCTGCGGCCCAAGGTCGTGACAGGCCATTTAATTGATTGTTAGAAGTTCATCTTGGTATATCTGAAATGAGGTCCACAAAGTAATGTGGCTTATGGCTATATCTTGGAATAGAAGTTCATCTTCATAGCCTTTAGTCCATACTTATGGGCTTACATGAAGGTTGGCCCAATCAACTTCTATAGGGCTGCAGGGCAGTATCAAACCAAAAGCAGATTCTTATTTTCATTGTTTTTGTACATATACCAACACATTTTCCATGCCAAGAATGACATCTTAGAGATGAAAAATATCTTCAAGTGGACCTCTTTTTCTTGCCTTATTTAAGATCTACCATAGAGTGACCAATCATGTTGTAATAATAGGGTCCACCTCCAAGATTATTGGGGAACTTAAACCTCAACTTATAGTTCATCTCCTGAATATCTCTCTGATCTCTCTCTCTCTCTCTCTCTCTCACAAACACACACAGACATATGGACTCAAAATGCATGACTTCATCTACCTCCTTGCATCCCAGAACCTACATAAACCCAAAGACAATTATTCAATCATGGGCAAGAGCACTTCAACAGAACAACACAAGTAATTGCATAAAATTCAGGATGTATGATGCATGTAACTCCCATTCTCTTGTTCCTTTACATTCCCATTCTCTTCATTTCAAATGCTTTACCATAAACATCTCTTCCTCTCAGCAGTAGCAGCTATCATGCTTGCTCCTATCACCAACAGAAGCTGCAGCAGCAAAAGTCATGGTTTACTCAAAAGGCCTCTACAAAGAAGGCAAAGACAAGTCTCATACATATGACAGTAAAGCCTATCAAGGAGCCCAAGAAGAAAGGGACTATTGCTGGGGCAGTTGCTTTGATCATTGGTACTAGTATAGGCTCAGGGATTCTTGCTCTCCCAGAGAAAGCTTCTCCAGCAGTAACTACCTCCCTCTCACTCTCAGCTAAGAAATATATAGTCAATGCTTAAAGTTTAACATAATTCTTAAGTGTTTCTGAACAAATTTAATAGACATCCTGTTTGGTATTTCTTCAAAATTTTAGTATTATCAAAAGGAGAATCAAAGTTCAAGTAATCACAAATCCATTTACATATATATATGGTAGGGGTTGCTTCCAAGTTCAATATCCATGGTGGTATGTTGGGGCTTTCTCCTGATTGAGGCACTTTTGCTCATTGAAATCAATGTAAGCATGAGGAGGAAGAAGAGAAAGGAAGACAAAGAGAATGAGTTGGAGGTCATTTCCCTTAGGACTATGGCCCAAGAGACTCTAGGAGACTGGGGTGGAACTCTAGCCACTGTGATATATATTTTCTTGGGCTACACTTCCATGATTGCTTACAGTTCCAAGTCTGGAGAGATCCTCTTCCATTTGATCAATCTTCCAGCTCCAGTTTCAGGCTTCTTTTTTACTTCACTTTTTACTCTGCTCATCTCCATTGGTGGAACTCGAGCTACTGATCAAGTTAACCAACTGCTCACTGCTTCCATGATAGGTTACCATACAAACTAATTTCTAGATTATATTGTATTTCTGTAGAACACATTTTATTTTCATAAATCACATGATTGTGTTACATGTATATACCTTTCAACTTTATAATTTTCTAGTTTCTAGTATTTTCAACATTGCCATATTATCTCTAAAACTGCACAATAATATGATTCACAGGCTTACTATTAGTAATAGAGGTGCTAGCAGTTATGTTTGAAGGGTGGTCAGGACTAGAGGGAAGTGGAGACTGGGGAAAAGTCCCAGCTACAATACCTGTGATAATCTTTTCTTTGGTGTATCATGATCTTGCGCCTGGTAAAGGAGACCATTTCTTGATGAATTGAACATTCTCTTGTTGAGCAATATTGACACCTCCTGTGCCATATGATATTTGTCTATCTTTGCAGTTCTTTGTGCTTATTTGGGCAGTGATCTCAGACGCATAAGGATTTCAGTATTTCTTGGCAGTCTTGTTCCATTGCTGGCACTGCTTGTTTGGGATGCAATTGCGCTTGGCCTCTCTGCTCAGGCTGACCAAGTTGTTGACCCTGTTGAATTGCTTATGAGGTAGTCCAATTCATGGAACACGATCATATTTCGACACAATATGGTTGACACACTTTGATAAATCCAGTTTAAGTTAATATTCTCTGATATAATTCATGGGACAGTGGCCCACTAAAGTTAAATTCCCTACTTTGAACTTGGTTTAGGGTGAGATGGAGTGGGGTTTCATATATGGTAGAAGCTTTCTCACTCCTTGCAGTTGGAACATCACTCATTGGCACTCTTCTTGGCTTCTCTGAGTTTTTCAAGGAACAACTTAATAGTTTTTCATGGAATTCTCCCCCCACCCAAATGCTACAGGTAAACTTGAAGTCTCCCCCTATAATTAACAGTTCTCTAATTCACAGGTTGAAACATGCCTTTAACAGCACTAACACACTGCTTAACTATATTGCAGAAACCAGACATGCTCTTTGAGCTGAGAACATGGTGGGGAAGAAATAAAATTAGCTTCACAGCAGTGGCAATGGCTGTTGTTCCGTCTCTTTTTGTGTCGACTACTGTTCCAGATGCATTCTCTACTGCCACAGACATTGCTGTAAGTAGAGGAGAAGAAGGATTAAAAATTGTGTAAACTGCAAAACTAACATATAGAAATATATAAAAACAACCAAATCTTTTCTTCCACAAGATGGAAACACTTGCAAACCTATGCTGACTTTGTTGTGGACTAGGGAGGGTATTGCATGACAATGCTATATGGAGTTCTGCCACCAGCAATGGCGTGGGCAATGCAGAACAAGGAACGTGAAAATACTGATCAAAAGACTTTATCGAGTGCAAGGCCTGTACTTCTTGGTGTAGGACTCTTCGCTTGTGCAATAGTGGCAGAGCAAATCCTGCAGGATATCCTCACATTTCATTCTAGTTAGGCCGGCCATGAGAATCTCAGTCATTTTGTATGTGTACAAAGTAATATACTAATATGGTATATTAAGACAACTTTTAACAGAGACTTTCCAAGATTCAAATTTTCAGCTCTGACAAATAAGGGGTAATTTCAGCTTTTGCTTTAGTTTGCTATTGATAATGATGGTAAAATGTCCTGACATAACCTTGATTAAATTGGGTCTGGTTTCATGAACATTTGCATCACATCAAATTTCCACATTTACTGTTTGAGCACATCTAAGGAATGTCACCAATTGATTGCCACACTACAACACCAATTTGAAGCCCTCTGACAAAAACAAAAAGTGTAAATGGGCTAACTGGGCTAACTGGGGAAAGAGAGAGAGTGCTGGTAATGTTGAGATTTCATAAAATGATCACAAACTGATCTTTTTATTTTACAAAAAGAAACATAATCAACCAATAAAAGTTATTAATGCATCTGAAGCATACGAGCACAAATCCACTTCCGATTAGGGAAAAAATACAAAGAAAACAATAGGGTATTTTAGAGGTCAACAAGCTTTTGCAGGGTCTTAGTTGTTCACAGTCGTCACATATTTCAGAAGCATCTGCACAATGTCATTTGATATTCTTGTAGCCTCATTCTTCACATGATGGATCTTTGCCTCTGTTTCATGCTCAAGCTGCTTCACATTAGCACCTGAATTCCCAATTCCCTGTTTGATGCACACAAAGTAAATTCTAATTACCATGTGAAACATACATATAAGTAGCATTTACATTTTCTAGAATTCACCAACATCATGTGCATGAACTAATCACACTTGTAATGACCAGACTTCAAATTTATATTGAACTGGTGACAAGCCACATTGTTCATAGTTGAAAAATATAAGATACTGAAAAGTTTGGCCAAAATCCAGGAGTTATTTAAGACACTCAACGAACCAGCATATAATACTAATCTTCCAAAAATTCAGAATTTATGCTGATTTCCATGAATCGCTCAGAGTAAGCAAAATTTTTAATCCTGGTGATAGGTGGCATTAACAATACTATGTTGCTCCCTTATACATGCAACTTACCAAATAATTTTCTCTCATTCTAACTTATGTGCCTACCTCTGCAAGTTTTCTCTGAAAGTCAACTTCCATTTGCACACGAACTTCAGCATTCTCCCTCTCAGCTTCTTCTTTGGCCTGCTTTAATCTAGCCATTCTAGCTGGAGAGAAAGAAGCAAGCAAGTTTAGATCAGTTGCAGTATCCAGAACAAACCATTAATGAATGCTAAAATTGTAGCAGCAACAGACGCACCAAAACACATATGTCATGTTCAGTTTTAGACCTTCAAAGAATCATGGCAGCGCAAGACAAATGTAATAAATATATTTAAGTATCTTAGATAATGGGTGACTTAATTTGAATCAAAGGAACTAAAAAGGACAAGGACAAGGATGTCAGATGAAATGTGATCAAAGCAGAGAAAAATAAAAGAGTATGCTCCTAACTAGATAAGCAGTGTGACTCTGCAACTGCCCCCCTCCCTCAAAACACATATACACAAAAGAAAGAACTGTAAAGAAGATAGCAACTAAAAGTTGTAGTTACCATTTCTGGAAGCATTCACAATATGCTGAGCTTCTTGTTCCACAGTTAGTAGTTGTTGAATTCCATTCTGTCCCCTGTTGACTTCCATTGCTGATTTCACTAATGTAATGACACTGAAATATAGATTAAGATTAGTACTTGCAGAAACAAGATGCTTCCTGCAGTAACGTAATGTGTAGGTACAGTAGGTTACTGTGCAGAAACAAACATAACTCAACTAAACCATCTTCAACGACCAAAACAAAAAGACATGTCAACTATGAGAATTTAGATTTTTTTTCCTTTTAAAGTAACCTATTCAGAAAACGAGGTATGATCAAATTGCTTCAAGCCATGTACAAACATGATAGCAATCCATGCAAACCAACAGATCACCTCATCAATCGAGTTTTTCTACTTGAATTCCTTTGTTCACAAAATGACAGTTATATAATTCAAATACCATTAGATTATTTTACAAAGCAAATGATGTCCACAACAGACAGTAATTCTAAGTACAATATAGTTCTAGAAAACCATTTAAATTAGAGTTTTTGCCTCCCATGAAGCAGCAGAATTTGAGAAATTAAACCATCCTGAAAACTAAGCTCTCTACAACCTTCTGATAAAAATGAACCCAGTTTGTGAATTCTGATAATTTCATTACATTATTTTTATTTTACTTTGAATGTGATTTTTCATGTAACATATATCTGATCAAAAGATTCTATCACCGATCCGACAAATTATCTTATCAAAGAGCATACATTATGTGAACATCAATGAAGTAATGTCAAAGACACAATATTCACGAAAACCCATCAAATCTTGGTCGAAAAAAACAACACCCATTAAACTTTTTCACCTCGAAAAAACGAAGAGCTCACAGTTGCAGTCAAAGCCCATGAACTGAATTTAGATCACGGGGTCAAGAAATGCTTCATGACCTTCCATTATAGAAAATGGGAATGAGAGTAACAAAAAGTTGCTAGTAATAGCAGAGCTGCACGACGATAAGAGAGAGACGACACCGTATAGGCAACAGAGAGACGGAGAGAGAGGGAAGACGTACCTGTTACCTGAGGAACGACAACGTCAGCCACACTTACGTTGGACTTGCCGACTTGGAAACTTTATTTACACAAAACAAAAAAGGATATTCAAATAATTATTTTATCATTATGTAGTTATGTTATTATTTTCTTTTCTTCTTAAAAAGACCGGTCATGAAGGCGCTACCATAGCTACTACGACCAAATTGCCATGGCAATAGGAAGGTGAGAGTATTTTATTTATTCACCATTTGACTACATTTTGAATTTTATTTATTTTTAACAGATAGAATATTAATATGTTTATTGACATATTATTTGGTGAATAAATTTAAAGAATAAAATGGGATCGATGTGCTGAGTTGAGGTAGCTGGAAAATTCATAAACAAACTAATATTAATGATATGACAAGAAAAACAATTAACGCAAAATGATTGTTAAGCTCATGGCAAATGCAAGTTCTTGACTATTGAATAGCAATCAAAAAGCCTCCATACAAACATGGAAAACAAAACTTGAATTATTAACGAATGTAGATGATGCATGGTCTCCCATCTCAATTTTCCAACTATGTAAAGATGTTCAAAGAAAAGCTCTCCTGGCTGCAGCTCCATAGCGCCCTCTTCTGGTGTTATCATGGCGTTTCTTGTACACCACTCCAACAAACCCGAGCAGTGCTACCCCTATCAGCACTCCAATCACTATCCCTGCCTTCTGTCCACCACTCAGCCCTCCTGATGAAGACCCTTTTCCCTTGGGAGGTGGAGCTGGATTGACTTCTGGATCGGTTGCTGGCGAAGGTGGTGGTGGCGATGGTGGTGGTGGCAGTGGTGGTTGCCCTGATGGTGAGTCATTGGGTGCAGGGCTCGGTGAGGTCACATAAGAGGTTACAAGGTTAATATAGAGAACTGAAACTAGCAGAACAGAATAGAAGCAGAGGTGAAGCAGGGTGGCCATGAGAGCTTGGAAATGAAACAATCAAGAAACTTGAAATGGGGGTTCAAATATGGGGTATAGGACTTTAAGAAATGCTACTGAATCAGAAAAAGACAAGAATTGGACGGCGGACAAACCTGTTTGAAAGCATCGAGATTGAATCATCAATGACAGCTTGTTTTGGTTTTGCTCTTGAATCTTCCTAGATCATAGTATGGTTCGCCAGCTTATATTAAAATGGAGAAATGTTGTGTTTCTTTTTTCCTTTTCCTACTTGTCTTCTCCTGCAGCCTTGTGTTTCTGTTTGTTTTGGCTGCCTTCTCATTAATAATTCCATTTTCTCTTTTTCTTCCATGCAAAATATAAGGATGAAAGGCATAACATAAATGGTTTTATGGACATGTCAGTTCTTAGATGCATTGACAACTCCAATTAACTCCTTCTTGATCGACTGTAAGATGTCCGATACCTGCACGAAAATCGAGTGAGGATCACTACATTTCAGTGTAAAACAGAAGGTTGTCTACTTCAAAATGAGAAAAAGAAGCATTGCTTACCTCAAAATACTGCTGCAGAACTGGGGAATGATGATACAGTGTCTTGTATATTTTCTCAAGAAGGGCTACAAGCACATCCACTTGATCACCCAGAAGATCTACCTATATATGACACACATCAAATTCCAACCAATATTTAACTCAATGTGATCAAATTCACAAACAAATCAAAACCAAAATGCTATTACTAAAGCTCAGAACCTCGGTTTCAGCCTTCCGGAGATTTTGACATCTCCTGATAAAAGCATCCTTATAAAGTGATTCCTTTTCTCTCAAGGAGGAAACAAGTTCAACAAGCATATCTAAATGATGCTTCATCTCGTCCAATCTGTAAAGGAGTAGCAGAGCAGTGCAGTCTGCTTAGTCTACAAGAAATACAATTATTTCCAGGAAAATATAGAATGCAGGTTAATATAAGACACCAAAACTGCTTTAAGTTTTGAAAATTATCAGATAAGGCATTAGCAACCCCACAATTTAAAACTATTTAGACTAATCAAAACTTTAGCGAGCAATTACTTGTTAATTGTTGCAGAACAATACCTCAAAAAGTTCATTTGTAACTTTTCTTTTGTTGTTTGCTCAAAATCCACCAACACTTCTGAAAATCTGAGGACAAGTGTAAACATAGAATCAGATGGGTTTGATTCCATCTCTTTGTTTGCATTTGGTTGGCAATAAGACAGCTCTCTGTAGTTTATGGAACCTACTGCAGGAGTCATTTGATTACAAACTTTTTCTGAATCACCAACTACTGTGCCTAAACTAGATCCCAACTGACCTACCAGAGCCTCATTCATTATTAACTGCTGCAAAGGCTTCTCTAGCTTGCTACGCTCTGAACTGAAAGTGTGTCCTTTAGTTAACAACTCTTTCGAAATATCGCGCTCATTGGACTCTTCACATTCCAAGACTACAAGATCAAGTTGTGCATCAAGTTCTTTCATTTCAAAACTTGCACTTACCATCAGATCTTCCTCCACTTCCAAACAGCTTAATAGAGAATCTACCTTTTCATTCAAATTCTCCTCTGCACTGACCTGTCTACCATGGTGTAACTTGTTAGCAGAGAGCATGCCTTTTGAGAATTTGTCTTGATTCTCAGACTCAGCTTCTCTAAACAGAATAAATGCATCTTTCACTGCCTCAACAATGACAAATTGATATATTTCTTCCCTAAAGAGATTCTCCATCTTAAAAGCATTTAACTCCATCTTCCATTCCTTTATAGTTTCTCTGATGAAGAACATATAGATATCCTCCTTGAAAAAACTTTCTGTGCTCTGAAGGAACTCCCTGGTAACAATTTCTTCATATTGAGCCGATGAATAACTGGTAAAAGCATTTAACTCCATCTTCCAGTCCTTTATTGTTTCCCTGACAAAAACCATATAGATATCCTCCTTGACAGAACTTTCTGTGCTCTGAAGGAACTCCCTGGTAACAATATCTTGATACTGAGCCAATGAATAACTGGCAGTGTTAACAAAATCTTTGATGGTCTCATTAAAAACAAGCCGGTCTATCTCTTGTCTAATAAGGCTTTCAGTTTCATAACCATCTACGCATTTATTCCAATGCTTAAGCATTTCATGCAAAAGGATCAAACATATATCCTCTCTTATTGTGCCTTCTAAGTAACATAACTTGTCTATGAATGCTGATTCTTCCAAAGAATTATTTTCAGCCCTCAAATTCTGACACTCAGCTAATAGAAAGTTACTAGTTGAGCCAGAATCCTTGATTGCCTCGCCGAGGACAGTGCAGTATATCTCTTCCCTGGTTTGAGATTCAAAGTTGTTACTTTCAATGTTCTCCTTCCACTGATTGATCACTTCTGTGAGGAGAACCTGACATATGTCCTTCCACATCAGGCTCTCTAACTCATAATTGTGTAACTCAATATAATTTTCTTTGATTAAACCTTCAAGAAGAGCAACATAGGTGTTTTCCATTATCACAGCTTTCAGATTTTCTTCTTCTTGTTCTTGCTTCAGCATCCTCACTTCATTTTGTAGTTCTTCATTTGCTGCATAAGGTGCTTTATCCATCTTCTCCCATACATCTGCCAAAGTATCAAGTTTCAAATTTTCATCATGGTTTGCATCAGATTTCAGAAACCTTTTCTCTGAAGGAGTACCTTCCTCATGAAGAAACTCATAATTACCAAAAGTTTCACCCAGCCTATCATCCCAATCTCTTAATTGGTCCAGTCTTAAAATAATTTCTTGGATCCTTCTTTTCAGGTTACTTTCTTGCATCCCAATCTCTTCTCTCCTGCTAGCTAAACTCCCTTTTTGTCGAAGAATTTCTCGCTTCAGCAAATTCAGCTCTTCTGCCTCTACACTTTTCCTCCGGATGATGGATTCATGATTCTTTATCATCTTAGAAACATAGTTTCCTCCCTCCTCTTCTGTTTCCTCTTCATGGAGTACTTGCATGACCTCTTCAGTCCTTAAGGACTGCTGCTTTTCAGGCTTCCGATGACTAAAATCTTCAGGTGAATGCTTTTCATTTGCTTTATTTGGAATTTTGCATCCAAGGTTTGCCTGGAATGAATCATTACTTTTCACTTGCACCTCATTTTGATCAACGAAAGACTCTAGCTCATGGCGCAAGTCTGCAACCTCATTCATCAAATCAGACCAGTACTCCATCAAGCCAAGAGAAACCAGCTTCTCTTGCTTCCACACTTGTGCTTCAACATCTTCTTGGAAATCCCTCATGAACCCTTTTAGCAAAGTAGACACTGTATCTTTCTCAATAGTCCTTCTCCATTGCTGCTCCATTGGCCCAACCTCAGATGAGAAAATGGCACTCTGCATTTTCCCAAAAGCAAGATCCAAAGTCTCCTTCAATATCCCAATGTCTGACCCCATCAGCTCAATCTTTTTGTTGTTTATCCCTTCTACCACTTCAGGGTTTCCTTCCTTATCTTTGAACTCATAATCAGGCTCAAGCTTCTGCCTGATATTCCAAACCTGCTGATCCACAGAATTCTTCAACTCACAAAACTCACTATCACTATCACCATTATCAGGCTTGATGTTGGCTTGCAGAGAAACCAATTCTCTGTCCTTCTCCTTGATAGCCATCTCACACTCTATAACTCGTCCCTGAAGGCGGTTTCGAATCTCAGTCAAGTCTTCCAAAAGCTGTTCATGGCTGCTCTCAAGGATGTAGCTGTCTGTCTCTTGTCTAACAAACTTCAAGCAGCCATCTAATTGCATGACTGCCAATTCATAGAATTTGGATATCCCATTCAAGCGCTCGAGAACCCCTTCTTTGGATTTCATCTTTTCATGAGCATTGTTCATTGCATGGTTCACCATCCACATCATGGTCGAATCCATTGTTCTTTTGGTTCAGAATGTTGCAGGAATTAATCAGCAACAAATAAAAGTGAAAGGAAGAAATGAACTTGGAGCTTAAAAGCAATGTTGAATGACTTGCATCATCATAAATATCATGTATAGCAGCATAGAGACGAAGTAGATGAAATTAACACAACCTTATTGACAAATGACATGCACCTACGAGTAAAAATCTGGTTTGTAGATGCTTTTCAGGACTCCATCAAAACCATATTAGCGACAAAGAAATTAAGTGGTAAGTTTATATTAGCAAGAGTAGAAACTGTTATTTTTCTCATGATGATAATGAACATGCCCAATAAACATGGGTGATCTACTGATCTGGATCAGTATGACCAATTCTCAGATGGCATACATACATTCCACACGTCCCTCGAGCAGCTTTGGCTCTATCCCTCCATCTCACAATACATGGACGTATGGATATCTATGTTGGATTGTTCATATAGACATTGTGGACACAAATAAATGGGATTCCCACCAAATATTGCTCATTTCTACTACTAAATACATTATTATAGCATGTTACGTGTTGTTACATTAACTTTTTTTAATGAAGTTCACAATTCACATGAGTGAAACCTTCACCTCCACCTCCATAAGTAAGTATATAGGGCCCACATAGGTATTAGACCCAATTGCATTTGTTTGTATGGAAGTCAATTCTAGTTGTATTAGGCCCAATTGACAGCTTGTTCATTGGAATTTGAGAAACTACAAGAGCTTAGCCCAGGATTGGGTTGGTCTTTTAACTTTCTATTGCATGACCACATCAACATATTGGAACTTTGATGTCTCACCAAAATACATTTCTTTAATTCAAGTTTCATCAATTTCTATGGCCGTTGAATCCAAGACTAGTTCTCAAATTGTCATTATTTGGGTCTTGGTTAGTTGAACAAGCTTAATTCCACCAATACTAGCTCTTTAATTTTAGTTATAGCATAAAATTCAGGATTATAAATTTTTGTGGCATTTTAGAATGTCCAGCAAATGACGACTGGACACGTGCACCGTATACAGATGACATTATTATGGTATAACGGTAAACCAACCCATACCCATTTTCAATTTTAATTAATATTCTTATTTAAACATCTGTTGACATGGCATGTTGCGAATGGCTTATGCTTCTTCCTCATACCCCACCTAATTAACAACGATGTCATCACTCACGAAAACAACTAGGACTAGGCGCCACCATTACCCGCAGCGCGTGAGGCGCGTGAAGCTCGAGTACGAAGCCAGTCCACCATTTCTCCGAAAACCAACTCAACGTTCTCCGGCTGCTCGCCGACCAACTGGTGCCACATGCCCGGGTGGATCCTCAGCGTCTTGTCCTTGCTCGACGCGCGTCTATGGAGCTCCTCCGCGCACGCGGGGTCGCAAACGACGTCGTCGCCGCCGTGGACGATAAGTAGCGGAACCTCCACCTCCTCAAACCTCCCCTGCAGCTCCTTGCACACCCTCAGCAGCTCGAGCGCGGTAGCCGCGCGAGGCCTCGCCACCGTCCTCCTCGGGCTCGCCAAGGCCAGCTTGCGCTTCCACTCCTCCTTGAACGACAAGTCCGGAATGGAGCCCCGCGTAGGAACCACGCGCCACGTCGGAACCACCGCGGCGACGAGGAAGAGCAAGTGCTCGAGCGGCCACGGCGGCTTGAACTTGGCGCTGATCCCGCACATGGCGCCATTGAGGATGAGGCCGTCCCAGGGCTTGTCGGAAGGACGGAGCGTGATGAGAAGCGCGATGGCGCCGCCGAGGGACTCGGAGTAGAGGAAGGAGGGGAGCGACGGCGCGTGGCGAGCACGGAAGGCGTCAAAGAAGGAGACGCAGTCGTCGACGACGGGGTTGATGTCGGGGATGTGGGCGACGAGGCCGTCGGAGAAGCCGTGGCCCTGGTGGTCGATGGCGCAGACGGCGAAACCGGACTTGGCGAAGTGGACGGCAGTGAGCTGGACGAGCCAGCTGGACTCACCGGTGAAGCCGTGGACGATGGCTAGGGTTCCGATGATGGTGGCGGGAGGGAGTGGGGTCCACCACTGAGTGAAGAGCTTGAGGCCTCTGGGGTTGGTGACGTAGTCGGAGGCGTGAGAGACGGAGTGGCGGGAATAGAAGTCGTCGGGAGTCAAGGAGCCGAAGGGGCTCTGCTCGTTGGCCTCCGCGATCGGGTGCACCATTTTCGCTACAATACGCCGGGTGCTGAGGAAGCCAAGCGAAAGAGAGTGTCGGAGTGAGAGTGATTGGATTGGGGTCGTTGGAGTTGCTTTTATTGCATGCTTTGGGTGGTTGGCTTGGGCTGGGGTGGGCTGGGCCGGGCCGGGCCCGGCTACCAAACAACCAAGAACCAACCTCTATCAATACTCAATAGCCTCCTCCATTAATAACATCTAGACAACCTGAGTGACAAGATTTTTGAATTTTGGTACAGACAAATTTATGTCTACAAACACATTTAATAATAAAAAATTGTGGAAAGATAAACCCGTCAAACCTTCAAAGGTTAAAAAGGATTTGCATGTACAATTTTCTTGATTAACTTTCATTCAACAATCAAATACTACTAGTAGTAGTTCTCTTCACAAATGAAGACTGTACATGATATCTCCTTAATATTCAATTCCTAAAATTCTTGCTTGTCATTAAAAGATAGGATCAACAACATTATACTACTGTATAGTTCGCTTCTTTGTCTTCACAAGCTGAAAGAAGAAAACCCTTGTATCAGATGACCCAATTTTTGTAAATCAAATCATTTCACACCAAAGTAGGCTTATTAAGAAGTTAATATTGGGAAAGACCAGATGAGAAGTTACAGCTAAACAGTGGGTTGTTGTAAGATAAAGAAACATGTATAGGCAAGGAAACTGATTTAGTGTGTCATCTGAAAAACAACTGCTGTGAATAAAAATGGACATGAGCAGACATCACCAATTTGAAGATAATAGATATACAATTGTATTAGCAAACAAGAAAAGAACCCCACACAACCCCCCAACAGAGATAGACCGAGAGAGAGAGAGTAATCATAAATCACAAGTGTTTGAGAAAGATGCATGCTAATTGTTATAAAACATAGCCAATGCAGAAAATTCCATGTTCATCCTCTGCTACATGACAAAGCAAAAACAAGAAATTTCATAATATATATCCTTAATCAGGACCCAACCATATAACCTGATCACTGATTCACTGTCAATACTCTGCCAATACTATGTTCTCTTCATAGAACACCCTGCCTCTTATCATTACAGTCCCACAGCTACCCCTCACACATTTCATTTACTACATCCTACAGATTTAGCCAAAGAATATCATTCATATTGTTTTCCTACTGCACCAAAGATCGATATACGACCATACAGACTATTCAAATTAGAGGCTTCTTGGTTATTCCTTCTTTGTATATATGCAGAGATGCTTTAGGGGATAAATCCATGGGAACATCAATGAGTTTTGTGAGGACAAAAGTTTTGCATTGCATCAAGATCCTCCCCAAAAGTTAGACTCAAAACTGTTAACCTCTCTAATGAAAACTTCTAATGTTCAGGCATAACCCAGAGCCCATGCTATACTCCTGAGTCCTGAATGAAGCTTTTGAAGTAAATCTGTATCTAATTTTAACTAATGATATCTCATCTGCTCACCTTAGTAACCAGGCTCTCAAACAAAACACTTTATTTCATTCTTTATTCTTTAATATAAACAAAGCATCCTTTATATAAAACCATAGACACAAGAATCGTTGTCAAACTGATGAAGTCTTAACTCAACAAGCCAGAGCCCACCTTTTACAGACTCCCAAAAGAAGGTAGAACCGTCCAATTGATGAATTCCTAGAACTAGAAGATTGGACTGATCTTTCTGGGTACTAAAAATGACCTTATGTTTATACTAAGTTACTAACCAAGATAACATTCCTATAAGAAAACTAATGAAGAAAATATATGAAATGATAGGACAAAATTCCAGCTGCATCTTCTATTCAAACTACAAATCAATATGAAGGCGCACTGCTTGAATCTGCAATACTTTTTCAATTCTAACGCACGCAAGTAGTTCCACTCCCCAAATTAAATCCCATATCCGATACAGAAAAAAGTTCAAGTATCCATTCTACAGTATGTGCTTAACAGTGCCTTTACTATCAAGAAATGTTCTTTCTCATAGAAAACTAAGAGAATTTCACATTAAACTCCCTAAGCATAGAGTATTTTAGCATGAACCCTCAAAAAATTAAACCCAATTTTTCTTGACAAGTTAAAAACACTGGTCTCTAAAATTTAGCACATACCCCCCACAAAACTAAAGACACATACAATGAAAACCCATATCATAAAACTTCAATTCCAACACAAATTTTGAAACAAAACCATGTGAAAGCAAAAGGGGTTGAGAATTGAGATAAAATAAGTTACCTCCACAGCAGAAACAGCAGAAACAGCAGGAGAGAAGCATCAGTGTGTCTCTAAAAAACACAAGGACCATTTTATGAGCCTTTGGTGAATTTGGTGTTTCTGGTACGTTTCCATTGACTGCTGCACCTTCTTGGCCGTCCAACAGGTTCTGATTGATTGAACGTGAAGATTCCTTTTCGCGCTTCATTCTCTGGAGGTTCCATTCGAGCTTTCTCAGGTAATCAAGCTTGAAGGAGTCTCTGATCCTCGTTGAGGGCCAGAGATGCATCTCTTCTTTCTCTGTCTTTCCACAAGGTGATCTTCAGCCTACGAGAGAAAACAGAGGATCAAATGGAGGGAGTGAGTTGGGTTCTAACTCCAACCAATGAAAAGACGCGTCTTTCACGTTGGAGACTCGGTCATAGGCAATTGGCAACTTGACAGGTTCCTCCAAACGACGTCGTCTTCCTATTTCCTTATGTTTTTTTTTTTTTTTTAGTTTTATTCACATTTCACAGGTGTTTTCAACTCAACATACTTAAGGAATTTATGAAATTTCTTAAACTTTCCATTTTACTCATTAATTTTCAATCTTTTTAAATTCTTTACATTTATTATCACTTTACTACTAGTTATTAATCTAGTGATATTTCTTGTTGAAAAAAAAATTTGAAAAATTAAAGTCTTGTATAATAGTTTATAAGTTGTTGAGCCTCTCCACCCTTTATCAATTGATTTAATTTAAATTTGGCGCTTAAACTTTTTCCATGGTACAAAGCATGCAATCCACATAAACGGAGAAGTATAGGTAAATTTTTCTTGTTACCCACGTGTACACATCCAAGAAATTAAAACCTTACATACACCTTTTCATTAGGTGTTAAATTACATAACAAGAAAAAAAATATACATAACAATTTGTTCTTAAACATTATGGTATGAAATTGTATAGTGTTTTGAGCAACAACTTGAGTACAAATAGAATTACCCTTCTCGTTTCTTGGGCATATTTCACTTTACCCACTTGATTATTAATAACATATCAGCGCCCTCAAACTTAAATTTTGTTACTTAACTTATCTGTGTGATTGTGGAGTACTAAGTTGAAATGTTAGATATTCCTTTGAGACTAAAAAAAGGTAGCTAGAAACTTGTGCATGATAGGAACTCTGCTTGTTTTTTAAACTCTCACCATCACAATTTCTTTTATATATGTTATTTAAAGCAAACCCTACAAAATTCAAATACCTTGAGTGGATGGACCCCTTAATGTGGATTGAGATAACCATGGGCGTGGCTTTAATATGGGCATGGATATGCAGGTTTGGGTATGGAGGTGGGGTATTAGTTTAAGTTGTGAGTTTGGGTTGATTTGTAATTGGGTGTTGGAGAGATATGAAACCAGAAGAGATGGTGAGATGAAGCATGGTGTGGAAGTGATGGTGCACAATTGACACTTTGACAGTGATGTGGCATGACTTGATTGGTCAGATACTTCACGTGTACCACAGTACCTCACATGCATGCCCATACTGAAATAGAAGCTGACCCTTCATTTGAGTCTATGATCACTACAAGTCTACAAGCTAGCTAGGTAGGCCAGATACAAATCAAAGCTTGAGTTGAAGGTGGTGAATGGTGATGTGTAGTTTGGCCTACCTAGAGGGTGGTATGGTAAGGTATAGTAATTAGCTAGCTCTTTGCTTTTTCTTCTAGGCAACTTCATCCTCATGCTTAAAGCGAAAACAAGGTAGTGCATATCTAAACTCAAATTGTCATAATAAGAATCAATCTGAAATATGAATATGACCCAATGGAGGATTGGAGGAAGGGGGTGTAATTCATTACAATAGTGCTTGACATTTACATGGTGCATAAAACAAATCCTATGCATAAAAATACATTTATATGCTAATCACTACACCACCTGCAGCTCCAAAACCAGATTAAACATGGCCTTCATCAAATTCAAACCCATGTGGAACCAAGAGATCCTAGAAGTCCATGAATGCTTTTGAAGCTAGCTAGCCAACTATTGCAGCACATAATTACACAAGCATTGTTAGATCAGGGTGTGCAAAACCATAACCCAAAGGGGAGAGGCCAAGGGGATTTTCATGCCTGAAATTGTGGAATGTGGGTGTCCAAGGAGTCATTAGGAATCGAAAATGAGTGAGAAAGAAGAAGAGAAGAGTGGTGATGGGTGCCATGTAGATATGTTGGTTGCAGCAGTTGATGTTTGAATTGCAATGATATTCTAAATTGCTATGGGGTTTTATATATTATGCCTGAGGAGTGAGGAGAAGAAGTGTTGGTGGTTGCTTGCCTTTGAAGGGTAGATGTGCATATATATACATAAACATGCCGTGTTATTAGACGCAATGATAGAAGCGTGCACACCACAGCAGCATTGCTTATTCGAATAGGTCTATTAATGTCTTAATGAGAACATTATGGAGGGGGTGAAAAAAAATGAATTTGATCACAGAAAGAAAGTGGGTCGGTCCACTCATGAGATGTACAAGTAACATGCCAAGTACCACTAATACATCAGAAAAAGAATGATGCATATGTGAATGTAGCAGATGTTAAATTTTGATAATATTTTGATAGATAGAATCTTGCATCCGAAAATTTATAAGATGTTGCTGTTCTTTATTTCGTTATTAATTGATTTTAGGTTAGATATTCAAAATTTTTTTTATGGTATTAGAGTCAAATCATTTACGTATTGAGTATTTGAGTCAAACGGCCACACATACTCTAATTTTAGATTAAATATTTTAATTTCTTTCAAATATATATGTTTAATTAAAGAGCAGAGATTCTTACCATAAGTAATGGGATGTTGCCTTTTGGCTTTATCCATAGTCTAATAGTTCAGTAATTCACTTCTGGTATCCAAATATTTATTACTTTGGTTGAAAGCTAGGTACCAACGTATCTGATCTCTATGTCCCTCTTTTGGCATTTATAGAGAGAGCTCTTGGATTCTAGCCTGATCTCTCAAAGAGAGAAAACCCAATGGCAACTCAGACCCATAGTGGCTGAGGCAGGATAGAATTGTTGGCTAGCTATAGCTAGCTTGATCCAAAAACAGTTTGCTACTGGCTACTGCTAGCTGCTTAATCGAGATGGATGATATGGGCCTTATGGCCTACCTACATTTTGGGCTTTTCAAGGCACCAAATTAAATGGACCCTACAACCACATAAGACCTATCCCACAGTCCCAATTATAGCTTAACAAGGGCTGTGTATGCACCCAATGATCTGCTCATTGTATATAGTACCTAATTTTTTGTTTTTACCCCAATATTTATTGAGCAGAAGACTAAATAGAGTATTAGAGCTCATGGGCTGATTAGTTATTATCTTCATTGAGGTCGGGCAGTACTATTTGCACTACCAGAAAACTTCTCAGTCTCATTTATATTTGAGATGATGCATACTGATGTGATATTGACTTTGAGGTGCTGTTATTATTATTACCCTTTTTCCTTTTGGTGGGTGCACACTATCATTTCCCTTTCTGCTTTGGACAGTGCCAATGCACCATCCACTATAAGCTTCAAAGTTCATTGAGAAATTAACAAGCAAGACTGACCCCATAGTTTTAACTTTTCTTGAAAGCATAATGAGTACAGAGAAGAAACAAGGAGAGATTAAACCAGAAAATGACAATAACATTAATTGAGAAGTGAATACCAAGGCAGGTGCTTAATTTAGAGAAACAGTAAAGGGGTACAAAAAGCTCCCCCTTCTCAAAACCTGACTATATCTACAATTTAATGGCCCTGATGATCAACCCCTCTTCTAAAAGGAAATTGATCAGAGAGCAGCAACAGAAGAAAAGCTTCATACACAAGCATAAACCCTGTTATTCTTCTTGAAATACCATAGCCTTTGTTCCAATGTTTCCCACCCTTTAACGCTCAAACCATGATGAAGGAAGAAACATGCATTAGTAGTCTCTGAAAATGTTTCAAACATGAGGGTTGCTCCTGAAGGACCCAAGAGCTTTGGCAGCTCCTGCTCTCAAGATGAATTGGTGGTAGAAGGCTGCAATTGCTGCACCAATGAAGGGTCCAACCCAGAAAATCCACTGCAAACAAAATGGAGAAGGTATAAGACACATTAATTAGAACATTTACAAGGAAAAGAATTAAAAGATAAAAGTGGATAATAATGTATACATACTTGGTCATCCCAAGCCTTGTCTTTGTTGTAGATAACGGCAGCTCCAAGACTTCTAGCAGGGTTGATGCCGGTGCCGGTGATTGGGATGGTGGCCAAGTGAACTATGAACACCGCAAATCCAATTGGAAGTGGTGCCAAAACCTTCAAATTTAGAGCAGTACACAATTTAGTTCAACACATGATAAAATCAGTTCAAGAAAATATATCACATAAGTGAACACAGTATGTTATACAAACAAACTTTTAACCCTTAAATAATAAGGGGTTCACTTTTCTACTACTAAATATAAACCCTGCATACGTTAAGACATGGAATGGAACATAAACTAGAATCTCTTTCATTTTCATGTTATGAAAATGAGAGTAGATGGATGTCTATTCTTTCTGTCAAATCTGAGCAGGGACTAAAATCAGCAAAAAGACACTTGGAACAAAGTGGAATACTCGGGAAGGACCATAACAGTACTCAAAGACATGACCGTGAGTCCGTGACTTAGATACACAAAAATTGACAACTTTCATTCATTTGGGACTACTATTTGAACTGTGTTAATAATACACTTACACTGTTACACATGAAACAAATAGGACTTTAATCCAACTTTAACTATTAAATAAACCTAATGGGTCCTCAAGTCACACAAAAGACATTTGCCTTTACAGGAATGTGAAGGACCCACTGTTTGACGTTAAGACCTTCAGTCATGACTCATGAGTCGTGACAAACTGACAATACTTAAGAAGGCAGGGCACGTCAGGAGGATATATACAGAAGAAAGTAAAAGTTGGGCAACAGAAAATGAAAAAAAAAATAGAATCAACTTATTGAAATTTGAAAGCAAACAAAGTTAGGTGACCCCCCTGAAGCATCTATTGCATATTTGCATGCCCCCTATGAAATGCTAACCACAAAAGCCACTTAGCTAGGCCAGCCCATGGTTTTATCCTACTCATTTGGGACATGTTACGTCTACACTCTACATTATGATACAATCGTTAATCATGGGTGATTAATTTACAATCGTTGTTAATCGGTGTAGATCTTACAATGAGCACTGTATGGCTAACTATTCATCCAGGTAATTAAGTCAATGTGGTAGTGTGGGGCACACCTATATTTGTCCATAGATTAAATGATACTTCAACAGCCTTATCTTTTGTATGAGGGTATATTTTTCCATCAAAACAAGTTGAAGGAAAATACAAGCGTTTTTTTCTCCATTCGTAAATGACTAAATGATGTTGGCTTAAAGTCTTTGTACAGTTAAATAATGCACTGAACACTCAGCAATATGCCAATATACACATATATATATATTATTAGATACAGATATTTTATTTCCTATACAATAAAACATCTCATGAAAATCCAAAGGAGGCAATTTTTGACCCACTCACAAAGAAAAAAATGAAATGAAATCTCAAAAACCAAAAACATGTAATTAATTTTTCCAATCCTCTTGGGCTAATTATATCAGCAAACTCTAACCCAAAACAATTCTCCCCCAATTTAAGATGGGTTGTAAGAAAACTTATCACAAACACAAATTAAAATCCGAAAACATGTTGGTGGTGTGGATCCTTTTCTTTAAGACCCTAGCTAAAGCGAACACACCAATATACTAAGAAAAGCATAAAAAATAGCTATAAATGTATTAATTGCATGATGAATAATAGAAGGAAGGCATGAAAGTATGTACCGGAACATGGGAGTCTCTAGCACTCCTCTTGGGGTCAGTGGCAGAGAAGACAGTGTAGACCAGCACAAAGGTCCCAATAATCTCAGCAGACAATCCAACCCCCTTGCTATACGCTTTATCGAGCTCATTCGCCCCACCACCATGCTTGGTGTACAGAGCCGATTGGAAGGCCTTGACCAAAGCCACACCAGCTATGGCCCCCAACGACTGAGCCACCATGTACATCACCGCTCTCACCAGAGACACCTTGCGCGCCAAGAAGAGCCCAAATGTCACCGCCGGGTTAATGTGACCCCCTGCAGAAATAAACCCAAACCAAAATGAATCAACTATATATTTTACATTTTAACCTGAGACGGTTACCTCCTTCGCCTATTATTAAAGTTACACGTGTACGGACCTGAAATCCCGGCAGTGCAGTAAACGAGGACGAAGATCATGCCGCCGAAGGCCCAGGCGATACCGAGAACGCCAACGCCGCCACAGGCGTCAGCTTCGGACTGGCTCTTGTAGCCAATGACAGTGAGCACAGTGATATAGAGGAAGAGAAGGGTGGCTATGAACTCGGCGATGAGAGCCCTGTAGAAGGACCACTTGGTCAGCTCCACGGCGTCGAAGAGCGGAGCAGGAGGTGGGTCATGGTAGTCCTTGGCGGAGAAAGAGCCCCGCTCTGCAACTTCCACGTCCTTGGTCATAGGGAATAAGCTTAGCTCAGCTTAACTTGAACAGAGCTTTGGGTGTTAGAGAGAGAGAGAGAGAGAGAGAGTTGGTGTTGGTGTGGGAGAGGTGGTGAGGAAGGAGATGGGGTATATATGGTGAAGGATTTAGGGACTCCGGACTCCGAACCCAACCCCCCACTATTCACTATTCACTATTCACTATTTTTTTGTTTCTTTTCTTTCGCTTTCACCGACTGTGTCCCACCACACCACCTCCCCTTCCACTTACTCCAAGTCTTTACCAGTTACCACACTCTAGATTTTTCTTCTAACTTCTAAGTTCTAACTTCTAACAAATGTTTATTTTCCTGTCATTTTCGTGTTTATGATATTTGAGTATACAATTTCTATTTTTGAGCTTCCCTAGGCAATAAAATTTGTACCATGCAACAATGCATGTGTATTCATTACACCTCCCTCTCGTTTGACCAAACAGTGGACGGAGCTAGACTTGGATTCTACATATATTGCCACTATTTCCCAAGTGGCATGAACCTATAATACAAAGAAAAAAAAAAAAAAAAAGTATGCATGATTCGATAAATGGAACAAGAAAAACAAAGTAAAGGTCAGATTAAGCGGGTGCTGTGCAGCACGTGAAAAAATAAAAAAGTAAATAAAGGGTGAGTATGTATGTAATAAGCACTATGAACCAGTGGGCAAAGGGCCAGACCCATTAGTAGACAGGAGATAATGCAGAGAGTGGCTGCTGTCCCAGTGTCCTTGCCTCCTCCTGCTGGGCGCAGAGCCGCAGACCCACGAGCCACACGTAAATGACTGACCACTGTACCACAGCAGATGACTGAGTCCACTTGCCTGACTTAGAACCTCACGTGGCGCCTCTCTATTGGCTCTACACATAACGATGAGGGTTTTGGAAGGAAGGACACGTGGAGTGCTGTCAGCCATACGTCCCACGATTGATCCCCTCACATGCTGCTTCACCGTGAAAACAGCTAATTAGCCCAACAATAAATGGGTGGTATGAGATGGCTTGGCGGATCTTGAACGTTAAGGGGCGCGGGGGTCAGGGTCTGGGTGGGGGACCCACTCATGCCTTCTAAGTCTACTTTAGTCAGTGTCTTTCTTACGGGATAATGGTCATATAGTAAGAGTTATTTGTATGTACGATACACTGAAGTGTATCGACCCGACTTTTCACATAAATTTCGTAAAATTTTAAAAATTACACATATATTTTATAAGTTTTTAAAAAAAGTTATTATTTACACATGTTTTGTTTTCTTTTTGTACACTCTTTATCACTTAATTAGTAATTTTATAAATTTATCTCATTGTGAAAATACCTTAAAGCTCTCCCCAATACACCCCCCCATCTTCTTTCTTCCTTCCCTCCCAATTAATCGTGTCTTGCCCAACCCTCTCTCCCTTGCAATCTTTGTCTGCGACCACCCCAGTCCAGCCCAACCCCTTTCTGGCTCTTTCTCTCTCTTTCTCTGGCTTTTCTCCCCTTCTGCTTGCATCACCACCGCTCGCAGCAGCTTCCTCCATAGCACCTTCCAGCCACCGCGTGCAGCACTGTTGAAGCCACCCTACCATCTTCCACAACACCTTCCGGCCACTGCGTGCAGCACTGTTGAAGCCACCTGCGCATAGCATCGTCGAAGCCACCCGTGCGCAGCACCATCAAAGCCACCGCGTGCAGCACAGTCGAAGCCACTCGCACTCCCTTCTGCTTGCACCACCCCATCAAGATCAGCCACCACGCCACCCCCTCTCTCTCTCTCTCTCTCTCTCTCTCCTTCCCTTTCTCCTCTCGCCCAAGCAAACAGCCAAAAATATATATATTTCTAGCTAGTTTGGAAGTATAGTGTCGAACATCAAGAAATCATTCGAAAGTATAGTGTCAAACACTTTCAGTATGTTCGGCAGATGACTGTCGAATGAAGAGAAAAATTTCAGAAGTGCAATGTCGAACGACCTGTGACATTAACAATCATCCACATAAAAATTAAACCCTAAACTTTAAAAAACCCACACTCCAAATCATCTCAAAGATACCAAATCATCTCACATACAAAAAATTAACCAAAGGACTCTTAATTTTTGGTGTTGCGGGGAGTGGAGAGAGAGAGAGAGAGAGAGAGAGAAAGAGAGAGAGAGAGAGAGAGAGGAGTTGGGTGTGTGTGTGTGTGTTTTTTTTTTTTTTTTTGAGTAGATGGGGTGTGTTGGATAAAATGGGGGTATTGGGATAATTGGAGGGGTGTGTTAAAAGATAAATTTTAAATTTTAGAAGAGAGTAGGGGTGTGTAAGAGAAAAATGTGTGAAAAAAGAAAAAAATTGTGTGTAAATAGAAACACTCTTTTTAAAACTGTTGCATATAATTTCTATAAGAGAAAATAATAAATAAACAAAGAATACAAATATTAAGCTATTATATCCTTTAACAAGCTTTTTTATATATTTTTTATTATTTTTTATTTTATTGTAGAAAGTTATATACTTATATATAATAATTTTAAAATTTTTAAAAAAATATGTAAATAGACTATAAATTTTAAGAGAAATAAATGTAAATAACTCAATATAGTAATATACGACGTCGCTTTCCACCTTTCCAGCAATGCAAGAACCTGCTGAGGCTTTTAAGCCCTCATAATTACTCCTTGTCCCTTACTCCCTTACTCAATTAAAGCCAAGAAACAAGAAAGAAAATCAATAGCGAATGATTAGCAACTGAGTTATAGAGAGTAGAATAATGCTATACTTACCACATTTCTTATACCACATTCTTATACCATCTCACGTGTCATTACTTTATTGGACAGAGTTTTTATTTTTCTTTTTGGGTTTTTCTTTTTATTATTTAGTATCCAATGTATGAATGCCATGTAAGTTGCCACATAAGGTGGTATGAAATTATGGTATAAAAATGTGGTATATCTAGCACTACTGATAGAGAGTACGCCTGTTCTCTAGAGCAGTTGTTTGTACTTTGTAGGGTATCCACAAGAGGCCGTTCAATTCTACACTTTATGGTGTTAAATTCATCGGAAAACAAAATTAAAAATAGTAATCGCTGCAAATATTTTAGAAATGTAACACTAAAAAATCGGAGTGCTTATCGATCACTTAGTAGTGGGAATCCACAAAAAAGAAATGTTGTTAAATGTACTTATGTACTTGATCAAAATTCTTCTATAATTAGAATAGATTAAAAGTTTAATTTTCTATAACGTAAAAAACAAATCAAAACTACAAGCATGATGTAGAAATGAGAAAATGACATTTCAATTTTTTTTTATTAGCTAAAATGTTTCTATTGTTAGATTGTATATCTAAACTATGCATTTAGAAAAAATTTATTTCACACGTCATACATTATCAAATTATTTGACAATTGAGTATTTGAGTATCTCAATAAAATCACATTAAAAAGAAGAAAGAATATTTCTACATAATTATAATAAAATAAAAAAACTAAATAAAAGCCACTATAATAATTTGATTAAAAGAACTCCTCGTCCCTCGCACATTTATTTAAATATTATTAATTTTGTGGCCTACCATTAATTAAAATTAATGCTAGTGAGCTTTGGGAAAGTGGAGGAGATTCCTGTTAGGTACCAACGGACTCTCCCATGTTACTTCCTAGAAATAGAAATTAGCAAAACTCATTATAAAAATAGTGATGAGGTTGAGGCCTTAAACTGTATTAAAAAATGGGCAAATCAAGTGGTGAGAGCGAGGCGCAGACTTTTTGGAGTATCCCTCACTAATTGACCGGTATCTTCTTCTTCTGTCCTGATTACACAAACTTACGTGGATTGGTAAACAAATCAGATACGGACAGCCACACAGAACAAATCAGACAGAGCCATATGTCATTGGTCGGTTTAGCCAGCGGAGCAATGACTTGCACAGCTCAGCTTCTCCCAAATTATTTTCAATCACAACAATATTCCATGTTTTCTTTGAAGCAAAATAGATCAATTTGAAGTATATAGAGTTGTTTTAATTTTTCATTCAACTATATATGAGGAATTTTCTATCAATCACATGTACAATTGTTGTATACTTGTATGATATACAATTATTTTTAGATATTGAATATTTATAGACGAAAATACTAACATGCGAATACCACATGTGATGCACACGCATTTTTTACTTTTGCATTGACGAATTCACATTTTTCATTTTGAGAATATAAATTTTGGGATCACTAGGTCTAACTGATTACAATGCGTTGTGTGTTCTATAATAGCTAGTGTCGTTAATAGTTTCATTTTTTTAATATTAAAATATATATTTTTCACTATCAAATATAATTGTATGTTATCTAACCATTGTATGGGCTACCAAAGACTGAAACATTAATGAATAGGACAATATTGAAAAGAATGAAGCCAGACATGGATGTTCCACATCCAATCAATGTGAACCAGAAGGTCCCCAACAACGTGACCTAGGAAAATATTTTTTGCCAAAACGAGAGACATAACTTGAGGCAATAATATTAGGCCTGTTCTAGTGTATTGATTCTCTATGGTAGGTGAATGCATCATGCATGTATGTGAAAGAAAACTATGATGGATTCATAAAAACTTCTTATTAGGTATGCATGTGGGCAAAAGTGTGAGTGCATTAATCCGGTACCAACCAACATTGCATGACCCCACTACTTGTATTCCAAAATTAGTACGGACATTGTTCCAACTTAATCACTTACACGGTTATGTCTAGTATGAAGTTGAATTTCAAAATATTAGTCTTATTAATAAGATCACTCAACTTATATATTATTAATATTGCAAACTTTTTTTATTTTTTATGTGGGAATAAATTCATCAACATCCACATCTTGTATCAACCCACACAACTTTAACAAGAAATATAATTTGTTTTTTTGAGGAAAAACAAGAAATATAATTCAAGTTAATATACAAATGCGCTTTCTTACTTATTTTCAATCTTTTAGAATAGAGTTGTGGTCCTGTGGAGTAATTTAATAATAGTAAATACTTTTAAAATTCATTAAAAAAAAAAAACCATGAAAAATAAAATTAAAAAACATTTGGACCATTTCAACATTTCTCTCCTATATCAACGATAACCAAAATTTCTTAGCTCACTTTCAAAAAATAATTAGGGTTGAATACAAAAATGGTCAATAAATTTTATAATAAATTTTAATTTAGTCTATTAATTATAAAAAATATTAATTTAGTTAATAAACTTTTCAAGTTGTATTAAAGCAGTACAAACGTTAACTTTTATCAAAAAAATTAACAAAAACTAGTGATGTGCACAGCAAGTAACCATATTTTCAAAAATATTTCAGTCCGTTCATCATATTTTTATGTGACTAATTTTATTAATTTTCGTTTGCATTATTTTAATACAACTTGAAAACAGTTTTTATATAAAATGAGAATCAAAGAACAGTTCCATAAACCTAAAATAGAGCAGCTCCATACTTGATACTTGTCGACTGGTTTCCTGATAAGCACAAAAATCACGTTTATGATGTGATGGACCGACCAATGATCATCATTCACATATCGACCGCCCTGGTGTAATTTACATAAATTAGTCACCCAACCAATTAACGCAAGCCACGTGTGGCGGCACACCGGCTTTGTAATATTTCTTGTGCAATTATTGCATCACGGACGTCACAGCCGAATTTTTTTTGGTCTTTGTGAGAAAGTGAGAGGAAGAAACTGTTCAATGCAATGATAGTGCATGATCTCACCACGTGTCAAGAAATCAGACATATCTCAATCAGCCGTCAGGTTTTAATTTCACTTTGTCATGGCCCGGAATCTGCGGTTGATGTTTTTTCTCTTTTAAAAAATAATTTCCGCTTTTCTTAAAGGTAAAATTTTATTTATAATTCTTAACAAAAAAAATAAAAAATTTATTTATGATTGCGTTCATGATCATCTTATTATTAGCAATTATCTATTAATTTCACTCTGTCTTTGTCAGTGATTTAATGGCTTATATAACTATATAAGTCATTATAATTTTATAAATATCAATTCTCAAGAAGAAAATACTTTAGAAAATATATTTTGTTGTTTACTTTTAAATATGTGTGGTACCTTTCAATCACTATTTGATTAAAAAGAAAAGAGAAAAATAAAATAAAATCTTATGGCACATGACTGAATCACACAAACTACAGAAATATTGGAATAAATGAATAATGAATGAACAAAAGTCGCAACTAGTTTATGTAGGCATAGACACTAACAAGGAATAAATCCTACCCTCTTAACAATTAACAAGGAATAAAGTATACATAGACACTATGATTAAGCTTAAACAAACCATAACCAACTGATTTTGCAAAGTCATAAGAAAATGTTAGGTTTAACTATGACATAGTCGTTAACAACTTGATATTGTATTGTCATAAGCATAATGCATTGTTCTTGCAAATTAATTATTGTGGTATAGGAGAAACAAAAGACATTATGCGTATTGCAGTGCACATGTGCAAGAGAGAGACCTCAATAAATTTGAAGCCAAATTTTTGGAAAAATGGTGTGTTTCACAAATTTGGCAGCCACAAAAATAGAAAAAGTGAAGGCCCAAAACTCTTCGCAACAAAACGTCCCTTCTCAAGAAAGCACAATAAGGAAAGCAAAATGGGTATTTTCAAAATCATCAAAGTGATCCTACATGTCTCTGCAAAGTCCAAAAGAACTGCACCACTTCACAGTGGGGCACCAAAAATCAAGGTTGTAATGTGCATGATACAAAAGGGAATAGTAATACTATGATTTACCCCACTAATAAATGGACATGAATTCTTGGACCACTTATATATTCTAGGCCTTCTCTCATTGTGGTGGCCAAGGAATTAGAAAGAGCTTTCTTAGCAGTCTCACCTTGGACTAATATAAGCGACTTATATCAAACATCATTTTTTAATCCTTATGTGGCATAGACATTCAATTCCTATACTCATTTTCTCTACTCCAATAATTTTTCCCTAAAGGGAGTCTAAGTTTGATTATATATATACTGCATATTCAAGGATGTTGGTCCATGATGCAGATGGAGACATAAAATAGAAGGTATAGCATCTGCAATCAATTTCATATAACATGCCCATCAAACCCAAACAAAAATGAACATGTAAAGCCAAGAACTTGATCCCGAATTGGGATAACCAAATCCAACAAGCAAAAGGCAGTACAGTAAACCATGAACCTCATGGCCAACCCCACAACTCAACGCAGATAATATCCATCCAAAAATTGGTCCAGGGACACTGTATACCACAAGGACAGTGGTCAGTAGCATATCCTCACATGGGTGACAAGCATACCATTGTCCGCACCTTCATTGTAGAAGACACAAAATGGCCAGCCCTTATAGAGGTTGATAAATGCTATATGGCTAACTTTTCTATCTAATGGCCAATGAAATTCAGCAAAGCAGATTGGTTATTTAACTTTTCATTATTAAATGTCAAAACAAGCATCCTTCCTGCACAAACTCACGAATCCATCCCTAACTATGACTTGAAAAACATTTTAAAAGACCACAATCCACAAACATTTCTAAAAGACAAAACACAACACCAATCCACCATATAATGAAAGAACACAAAATCATGTCCATGTTGCTGCAGATATAATCTGGTTTTCTCATTTATCATATCTATATCTGAAAGCCAAAGACCATACTGCATACACCATTTGACTACAAAGTACAAAATCAACAATGATCATGATGGACGTATGAATAATATGCACAACAATCATATAACCAAGTTTTAGAAGCGCAGATATACAATATTATAGCAATCGGATCTGTTAAGTCAGTAAGTTTTGATTGATTTATCCAATTGCCAACTAACCGCTACAGCCATACTGGGTCCGCCAGAAAACAATCCCTTTTCCCAGTGATGGTGAAAAAAAAAATATGCCCAGAAAACCCAAGTAAAACTTCTGCAATGTCCAGCTAATTTGCATATGGTGCTTTTCCCCCATTAACAATTCATTTACTAACAAAGAATGAACAGGGAAAAATGCATGTCTTTTGCAACAGATGGGTTTCTATACAAAATATACATAAACCCAAACCTGAAAATCTGACAGAAACAATGTACATCATCTGACATGAGGGCAACTCCATGGTATTCAGTAATACAAGTGAAATGGGGAATTTAACCCAGCTGAACCACTTTACAAGAAGTCAGTTATATTCAAGCAGAGAAATCAGCTTCCATTGCTTGGAAGATTGGACCAATGTCAAACCTGAAGTTTTTGAAGCTCTTTCCGGGTCCTGTGTCAGGAGGATGAACATCAGGTTCTGGTTTAGTTGATTGGCTCTCCATTATTATGCTGCTACTCCCTGTTGAGTTGTTTTTTGCTTTCCACACGCTGATTCCTAAAATGGATGAAAATGAAACTCATCAGCAAAAGCAGAAAAGAAATTTCCACTACCACCTGGGTTTCTATAAAGATCAAAGACAACTTGGTATCAAAACAAATATGCAAATGTGCTGATGGAAACATCAGAGCATTCAGTTTGGGTGCTAAGCTGGATGATCAACTCAACCCCAATTTCAGGATACACTAGTGTGATTCTCCTCAACACTAGCTTAATTTTCTCATCACTAGGATTTCAATTCCAATAACATATATGACTCCAGTAAGGGTTCTGTAAGTTAAGCTGTCAAATGATATGATCCATTTAAGTATATGTTTTTTGCTCTCATTTTTCTACAACTTTCTAATATGGACACGAATAGAATATTTATAATTTCTATAGCATAAAATGAGAACTGTATACTAAAATAGACCAGTACCATTGTATATGACACTGATAAGAAAACAAACACATATCTATTGGCATGCTATTCAAGTTCATATGCTTTGGTTTGTCTAAGCTTGTTCCATTCATCTTTCTTTTTCCTTTTTTCATCCCGCGAGTTAAATATAAACTAGAAGCTTATAGGCAACCAAAAGACTTTAAAGGAAGGGAGAGAACCTCTGAGAGGCATATCAGGTCTTGAAGCAAGAGGGGACTGATGTGCAAAAATCCATGATTTCAATGATCTGCATGAAGACATTGGTCCTATTAGACATTATAAAAAGTGTTGGATCACTTGAGTAACTTTATATGCAAAAAGAACTTACGCCAGAAAAGGAGACACCATGTAAAGCTTGAGGCCAGTGACACCACGAGATATCACATCATCACTTGCTGGCTGAAGGTCATCCAGCCGGTGCCACGCGATTTCCTGCAAACAGATAACAAAAGCTGTGAACTTAAGATATGAACACTCTTTAAAATGTCCATGAATCCAAGTTCAAAATTCTTAGCCACAATGACAGTAAACCATATCTTGAGTGATCAATATCTCACTACCAAATTATAACTTTAAATGAAAACTACAAGTTGCTTTATTTTTTTTTCAAAAAAAAATTACACCAAGTATAAAGCTGTATGCAAAAATAGAATCAGTAGATAAATGTCGTTACAACAAGAACCACATACACTGATCTCCTTTTTGGTCAGTGGTGCAAAGGCAGTATCCTCCCTCACACCAGCAATAATGTAGAGCCGCACCCTTTGTTGTCCAAATATAACTTCAATGTATTCATCTTTGTTAAGAAGTTTTGTAACATCAAAACCTGTTTCTTCAAGGACCTGCATTCACCACAAAGAACCAGGTTATCTATAACAGAAGGGGGAGGAGGGGAAGAACTGTCTAGGTTAGGAATGCCTTCAGAGGGGGCAACACTTACTGATGTAAAGTGTCATCCAATAAAATTCCTCATATCCGTAGAAAAAATAAGCAAAGAAGCAAATTTATCAATCTAAAATTTTATCAATAGTCCCAAATTCATTAATCTCAAAAAATTATACCTAGTAAATTATGCAATTGCCCATAGGATGCTGCTATAAAACCCAACTATGTTGTCAACCTTTAATCCAACTCTCTCACATGAAGAACGTCCCACAATATCATGGGTCCTGCCCCATGTGAAAGATGGAAAAAAAGTTCGGTTCTAAAACAATTTCCTTTCCCATCCCTGCTCCTAGTGTGACACAAAAGAATAGGGAAGAACATTGTTATGGAATGGATACGAATCCTCCAGCCATATCACAAGTAGGTTTTTTTTTCCTGCTCTGCCTAACAGCAGTTGATCTTATTACCTCGTGAAGATGAACATGCATATGTCATGCAAATATAAGATGCAAGATTAAAACTACTAGTTGCGTTCACACCACCCACCCCTCTCCCCTTGCGACATATCCACAGCATCATAGAGAAACAAACAGATATATTATCTATTATCTCACTAACAAATTTGTGCACACTATTACGGCAACTAAATAAGAATTCAGAGTGCAAAAATATCATTTACAATATTCATTTTCACTGGTTCAGGGCTGTGAAATCTAACTGTAAATATCAAGAAAAAAAAATGAACTAGATTAAGAAACAATCTTACTTCTCTGATGGCACATGCATGATCTTCCTCATCTTTGTTCTTTTTACCACGGGGGAAACTCCAGCTTGATCCTTTCCATCCCTTCACTAGTAAGCACTGTCAATTGGACAAACCCAAAATGTAAATTAGTACCAGATGAAAAATCATACTGCTTCAAGAAAGCTCAGACCACACAAAAGGTTGTGCATGCACATAACAAGAACTTATGAATCTATGATATCAATTGGTCATCAAATTAGAAAAAAAATATTTAAGAAATATCGGTCTTGCTAAAAAAAGGTTAACATCTAGAGTTCCAGAATCATTCAAAAAAAGCCTCACCCTTTCATAGGTTTCATCCAAAATGATTGCTCCAGTTACAGGAACTTTAACCTTGTAAGAAGTGAAGTCCTTAAATATGTCATCTATATGGGCAACATAAGGTTTGAGAACATCACAGCTGTTAAACACTGCAACACATTAAGGAAAATAAGGATGCACTAATAAAGGAAACTATGGGGGGGGAATATAACTATGATGACCCCCATTTGGCATGTGAAAACAATATAAATGATGCCAAAGCAGCTTGCTTTCCTATAAAGTAGATGTTGTAGATACAAAAAATTTGAGTCTGTTAGCATTGACTTGACGATAGATTGCACAGGATACATAAAGAAGTGAACTCCTTCAAATTAAATGACTTCAGCGATGGATTTTTCTCCACAGAGTTGTCCTCATAAAACCAATGAGCATACTCCACGAGAAATAAAATCCTCTCAAACGATTGTAGGTCTTCTTTTGGCACATTTAGAACAAACCGACTGCAAGAAAATTAGTAAGGAAAAGGATTCAGATGTATATCAAAGGGAGTCAGAATAACATATATAATTGTGAGTGACATGAGGCCAAACAGAAGCCAAAAGAAGATTGAACCCAGTTTGTCATTTTTATTTTCTAACAATTTCTCCAAAGCCAAAGAGAGCATAAAGAGCCTGTATTCATGCAGACCTGCAGAGATCGTCAAGGAGTTCTTGGGGAGGAAGGCCGTTTTTCAGTGAAGCACTTGAAGACCGGGGGAGGCCAGACATGGCTTCCCAGTTTAGTTTCTGAATACAAGCAAACCAAATGTATGTTGGTACACCAAGCTACGCTCCAACCCTGCAATACTTGCAACCTAGTTTCAAGTGAAAGTTTTATTACTTTAAACTAGGAATGGCAAGGAAGAAAGTAAGTTTTTGGTTGATTTTTATATTTTTGCAATGCTCTTCTTCCCCTAGCTATTATATGCATTAAAAAACAGGAAAAAAAATTAACTTTAATGATATTGTTTTCATGCATTCATCACATACAACTATAGACCATATTGCACAATCATAATATTGGGGATAAATTCTGTGATGAAATAACCGCATATGTATTGTTTAAAGATGACAAGGCTAATAAATTAATAATGCGTAGAGCCCTAGATTTCCACCATAAGTACAACCACCTAAGTAAAGTGGTCGAGATCTTGCTCAAGTAAATGACCCAAATTGAGTAAAGTGAGATTATCAATTTAAGCTTCTTTTGTCAGAATATTATCAGTTTAAGTTAATTTTAAGCATGTTTTTTTCATAAAAATCCCCAAATCTCCAATGTAAGAGTTTCATTTCCCCTTAAAACCACTTAGAACAATCCCTAAAATTCACATACAAAAAACCCCAAAGATTAAAATTCGAAAACACATTGTTAACGATGAAAATACAGATATTGGAAGACCTTCTTTTGCGTTTGAATCTGCATGCCCTGGTGTTGAAATTGAGAGAAACTGACCCACAAAACTATTGCAGAGAGAGAGTAATTAAGGCGATTTAAGGGAAAAAGAAAGTACCTTTGTCGAGTTTCTTTGAGGGGGACTTGAAAGTTGAAGCTGGAAACGAGTGAAATGCAAATTGGAGTTTCTTTTGGATTCCAGAAGGTGGGACTGTGTCTGTGTCTGTGTCTCAGTCCCCCTAAGGACTGTGGGAGTAGAAAAGACTTTTTTTATTCCTCTTGACAAAATTTATTTATTTTTTTGAGTTTTTTTTTTTTTAAGTTCACTTAAAAAATAAGGTTGATAATCTACTCCACACGCCACAGTAAATTTCAGTCTGGTTCACTTTAATGAAATGCTCGCTACACTGAATCCACCTAGTGCTCGGTTGCTACTGTGCAACAGTAACTATTTGAACTATATAAAAATAGTATTTATAGATATAACTTATGTCTTTTCTTACATAAACATGTCAAAAACTAATAAAATCAACATAAAACATACAATTTAAGCTTATGAAGTCACATTCATCCGTATTATAACATAAAAATGACTGTTACTAATTGCCACTATCCGACAGTGGCAATTTGTCCAGTTTTTTTTTTTTTTTTTTTAAAACATGTCGAACGCTTAGTACAAAAACATGAAGAAATTGTAACGTAGGTTTTTTTGTCACAAAGTAGACCTATTTATTATTGCAACCTTTTAAGTGAGTTTAATTATCATTAAGGACTGTAAAATGAGCTTTAAAATAATTTACTGTATTTTTTTCTTTTGGTGGAAACAAATTTAATTTTGACACACCATTCTATAAAAACTTAATAACAACACTTCATTTTTAGTAATTTTTTCTTGTATAATGTTAAAAAATAGAAAACGAATTTCACCGTAAAAAAAAAAAAACCACATTCAATTGAGAAAATCTTTCATAGAACGGTCCTTTATGCCCAATGTATCTATTTTTTGTCCTTTATGCCTAATGTATCTATTTTCTCTATTATCACGCCACTTATTATCATCAACAAGTAACGTAATAAGAGAAATAAACACAAAAACATATAGTACCATCACAAAGAAGTTTTTCTTCTTCAGTCATGACCAAAGATTATGATATGCAATATGGCACGAGTGCTCACCGATGTCCATTGATATTGATCATCAATCATTTTTTTTTTTTTTTTTTTGGCCATGATCAATCTTTTTATTTTAATTCTAAGTGTCTTTTGGAATTTGAGAGCGAAAAAGTATAGAATGCCAATTTTATTATCTTCAAACAAATAATATCCACAATGTCTACAGTGAGTGATTTGGAGTGTGGGATAATAGGCTCCTACTTCATGATTTAGTTTTGTTCTTTTTAAATTTAGGTTGTTGTGGATTTGTGTTTTTTCCAAGTTAAAAAAAAAAACCTAGTATGACCTTATTTCTGGACAACAAAAGCATGGCTTCTTTGTTTGGCTAGAGGAGGCTTGAATGCTTGACATTCTTAATCCACAGAACACAGGATTTTCAGAAAGCATTATTTTATTCTATCATTTATTGTGATCTGAAATATCTTACAGAAAGCAATATTCTTTTGTTGATCCTTGAGCAGAGATAAAACTAATCATATTGTGCAAGATTTAATTCAACATGATAAATCTTTCATGCTCCTATATATATATATATATAAAGGTAAATCTTTCATGCATTTGTATTTTGTGAGCTTTAGGCCACGCTATTTGATTGCTGCTGAAGGGATGATATAAGGTGAAATCACTGAAGCACTTTATGTAAGACCACCTGAAGAAATTCTGCCAAAAACATAATGGGAAACCCTTCAATGCTTTCACTTGGATGCCAGTGTCCAGAAATTCAGAAGGAATGATGGTGTAACAGAAAACCAGGCCATAAAAGCCATAGCTATAGCTGATTCAAACCTAGTGCATTTGTTTTCAGTACAATCACTCATATCATTGCTAAGCAGGATTGTGATACCAGCAGATGCACAGGCTGCAGAAAATGTGAGCGTGGAAGTGATCTGCAATTAGGATTAAGAAAATATAAGAAACGAGTTAATAAAAATAAGCAAAGAGCATGTGCCTACGCATTTATCATTGGTTCATTAGTTCCTAAGTCTACTTACGTGACCGTCCAGCAAACATGGCTGGACTTTAAATAATAAAGCCAAAAGAATAGCACTTAGTCTTGCTCTTGCACAATACACTGTTTTCATAAACTTGAAATAGAGAGTCAATTAACTAATTTACATCTATTTGTTAATTGTTACTATGTCTAGCAAGCATCTCACATTTCGCTTTCCAGGACAAAGTGGTCAAATTTTTAATTAAACCCACTAATCAGAAAATGACTCAATTAAGTCACAAATCCATGCTTAGAATGGCACAGAAACTTCTAAAAAAGGATAGCATTTACAAAAGAAGATGTTGGTCAATCAAATGGCCTCTTCTGAACAGGGAAATCATTTCCCTCTTACCTTTCCCGACAATGGGAGCTGACCTCATTAAACTTCGCTTCATTCGAGAGTATTATATCAATTCTCAGAAGTAAATATACGTCTGGATATCTAGTTAGAAAGGCCATAAAATAGTATCCCTCTCCCTCATCTATCTACCTCTTCAACAGACCCCTGAATCATACCATCAGAAATTCAGTCTGACACTTATCAAGCTTACTTGTTTATGAGTTCATTCTAGAAGGGCACCTAGTTACCTGAAAAACCATAATTAAACAGCTATATCTGTGCAAAGAGTTTTGATATGCGGAAGAGCACTTAACTAGTTCCACTCAATTTGATGCAGAAGGTGGTATTCACTTTTGACAACATGGTTGTTGATGTGCAACTAATACATAAAATGGTCATTGGTAAAGCCTGCATACTAAAACGAAAAAAAAGTACTGTGACTTTTCTTCTAGACTAGACAATGCCACCACAGTCAACTAAGAATAGTCCTTAATTCCATTTGGGTGCAAATAATTTCCATGGTCTAGTATATAGCTTCCAACATAATTTGACAAAAGTAGAGACAGGACAACATAATGGTTGCGACTCGTGAGTATCAGAAATTTCCCTTAGTTTGACAAGTCACTCAACTATGGCTCACTCTCCTCTCCTTTTCATAATAATGGCTCATTTTGTTAACACAGTCAGAAAACTGTTTCTTACCGCATCACCAATGGCAAACAGGCTGACAACTTTGGCATTTCGCAAGCTGCGCTTTACTAAAATGGCATAGAAATCAATCATGGCAAGAGAAAGGCTCCACAAGCTTTGCAAACTGACAGCAGCAACAAGGTAGCTGGCACAGCAAATACCATGGGCTTGTTATGCTACGAAAAGAAAGAAAAAAAAAATCAAGTGATTTGACTCCATATATGATACTATATATTATTACTTTTCTGGATATTAAGAAGAGACTTTCAGCAGTGCAAATGTGTTATTAAAGTAACTCTTGGTTTCAGAAACAGTACACATAACAGAAATTTACATGAATACAATGTTTCTCTGTTCATTGATCACGATCAACTTGAACAAATAAAGCTCATATGCTGGTTCTTCTTTTCTTTCTTAAGAACATAGAGTTAGTAAAATCATGAATAGATAGACTTGGGTTGAATGCCTACTCTAAGCATTTGAAAGGAGTTGTGGTGTGTTTGATTGAACTGTAGAGTACCCTTCTCAAAAAATAAAAAAAAGTTATGAGGCTTTAATATTTGTAAAAGGAACATATGTCAGAGCAGGTGCCTAACTCTGTTATATTATAACCACACTATTCTTATTTCTATGTTATCACTTATCAATTATGGTTCTGGTAAGATTAGCTTGAAATAAGAGAGAACCAAAACGTATGCTTATGCTGAACCTGGACATTGCAAATAAACCCTTTAAAGAATTCACTTTCCCAAAAGAAGTGTGACTGTGACGTTGGGAAGAAAGATAAAAATCTAAAAATGGTGAAATGAAGTTGGTTCAATGGGGTCGTCCCAAACAGCTGAAACAAAAACCTGGTTGAATCACAAGTGAAGACATGTGGTGCAGGACATACAGAAATTCTAAGGATCCCAAACATCAAATGCCAAAAAAAGGAGCAATTTAGCATTTGGCAGTAATCCAAAGTCCAAAAGCAGCAAAAGAAAAATACAGCATACCCAATGAAGCAAAACAAGGAAAAGCCACGGTAGGAGCAAAATTGAATATGGAAACTCAGATCAAATCGAAGAGAAGCAAAGAGAAACAGAGAGATGGGTACCGGAAAGCGGAGACGACGGAGAAGTAAGAGGTGGTAGTCATGACGCATAGGGAGATGACTGCGAATGCGAACTGGTAGAGGCGCAAGGTGAGGCCTCCACGTGTCCCGGCCATGCCCGGAATGTCCTCCATCCTCCCCTGAGGCAACGGAGTCTCCGCCGCTCCGTTGGTCTGCGGCGGTGGCGCTTCTATTGGGTGCACTGAAGGCCGGCTCGCGATCATTGCTTTAAGTCTTCAACTTTGCTCAAAATTTTACTACTTTAGTCTTTTTAACATTTCAGACAGGGTGATTGGGAGGTTATAAATACCACGTCATTTGTAGCTTTGTGCGAGTCAAACACTCAAAGGCTAAGGGTCCTCTTCAAGGGTGACAATTTATGACACAATATTTCAATAAGACACTATTGGAATATAACATAACCCACTGAACACAGGAATATGATATTTATATAACCCACTAAATATGAAGAATAAACAAATAATATCCAAAATGTCTACAGTGAGTGATTTGGAGTGTGGGATATAATAGGCTCCCAACTCTATGGAGTGTCGGCTTTCAATTTTGAATCTTTGATGGTTTTCAATTAAGGTTGTTGTACACTTGTACTTGTGGCCTTGTGGGTTTGTGTTATTTTCCAAGTGAAAAAAAAAAAAACTAGTCTAACCTATTTCTGGACTACAAAAGCAGGGCATCTTTGTTTGGTTTAGAGGAGGCTTGAGCGCTTGATGTTCTTAATCCACTGGACACAGGATTTCAGAAAGCTAGATTATCATTATTCTATACCATTTCTTGTGATCTGAAATATCTTATAAAAAGCAATAGTCTTTTGCTGATCCTTGAGCAGAGATACAACGAATCATATTGTGTGCAAGATTTAATACAACATGAAAAATCTTTCATGCTCCTATCAAAAAAAGAAAACAAAAGAAATGGAAAATCTTTCATGCATATTTATTTTGTGAGCTTTTAAGCCAAGCTATTTGATTGCTGCTGAAGGGGGAAATACGGTGGAACCACTGAAGCACTTCATGGAAGACCTGAAATTCTGCCAACAACATATTGGGAAATCCCTTCAATGCTTTCACTTGGATGCCAGAGTCCAGAAATTCAGAATGAACGATGGTGAAACAGCAAACCAAGCCAAAAAAGCCATAGCTATAGCTGACTCAAACCTAGTGCAATGATTTTCTGAACAATCACGTAGATCATTGCCTATGAGGACTGTGATGCCCGCAGATGCACAAGCTGCAGAAAATGTGAGCGTGGAAGTGATCTGCAATTAGGATTAAGAAAATGTAAGAAATGAGTTGATAAAATATGCAAACAGCATGCACCTATGCGTGACCGCCCAGCAAACATGGCTGGCTTTTAAAATAATAAAGCCAAAAGCACGGCACTTAGTCTTGCTCTTGCACAATCTCCTGTTTTCATAAACTTGAAATAGAATAAGCAAAACAGTCAATTTAACTAATTCACATGTATTTGTTAATTGTTACTTTGTCTAGAAAGCATCTCCACTTTTCACTTTTCAGGACATAGTGAACAAATTTGAAATTAAACCCACTAATCAGAAAATTAGTCAATTAAGTCATAAACCCATGCTTAGAATGGCACAAAACTTCTAAGAAAGGATAACATTTACAAACAAAGAGGTTGGTCATTCTACTGGCCTCTTCTGAATAGAGAAATGACTTCCCTCCTACCTTTCCACACAAAGGAAGCTGACCCCATTAAGCTTCTCATCCATTCGAGATTATTATATCAATTCTCATAAATAATGCTAGTTAATACACTTGATAATTACTCAGAAAGGTCATCAAATAGTATTCCTCTCCCTCATCTCTCTATCTCTTCAACAAACCTCTGAATCATACCATCAGAAATCCTATCTGGCACTTATTAAGCTTATTCAATTATGAGGTACATTCCAGATGTGCACCTAGTTACCTGAAAAACCATAATTAAACAGACTTTTGATGAGTCGAAAAGCACTTAACTAGTTCCACTCACTTTGATGCATAAGGTGGTATTCATTTGAGACCATGGGTGTTGATGTGTAACTAATACATAAAAGGCCATTAGTATAGCCTGCATACTAAAAAGAAAAAATGTATTGTGACTTTTCTTCTTCACTAGGTAATGCCACCACAGTCAACTAAAAATAGTCCTTAATTCCACTAGGGTGCAAATGATTTCCATGACCCTATATATAGCTTTGAACATAATATGAAACAAGTAGAGACAGGACAACATTATGGTAGCGAGTACCAGAAATTTCCCTAGTTTGACAAGCCACTCGACCATGGCTTGCTTTCCTTTTCATGATAATGGCTCAATTTGTTAAAACTCTCATAAAAATGTTTCTTACCGCATCACCAATGGCAAATAGGCTGACAACTTTGGGATTTCGTAAGCTGCGCTTTACTAAAATGGCATAGATATCAATGATGGCAAGAGAAAGGCTCCATAAGCTCTGCAAGCTGACAGCAGCAACAAGGTAGCTAGCAAAGCAAATACCATGGGCTTGTTATGCTACGAAAAGAAAGAAAAAAAAGCAAGTGATTTGACTCCACATTTGATACTATAAGAGTATACTATTACTTTTCCTGACATTAGGAAGAGATTTTCAGCAGCAAAAAATATGTTATTAAAGTAACTGGTGGTTTCATACACAGTACACATAACAGAGAATTAACATGAATATTCATAATGGGCTTCTTCTTAAAGTACCCTATTCATAATTGCGCTCAACTTGTACAAGTTAAGCTCATCTGTTGATTCGTCTTTCCTTTCTTAGGAACACAAAGAAAGTAAATTCATGAACAGATAGACTTGGGTTGAATGCTTACTCTAAGCATTTGACAGGAGTTATGGTGTGTTTAATTGAACTTAGACTACCCTTTCTCAACAAAAAAGTTCCAGTTTAATATTTGTAAAAGGAACATATGTCAGAGCAGATGCCTAACACTATTATATTAAAACCACACTATTCTTGTCACGTTTCTATATTATCACTTATCAGTCATGGGTCTGGTAAGATTGGCTTGAAATAAGAGAGAACCAAAACGTTTATTATCCTTAACTTGCACATTGCTATTTTGCTAATAAGCTCTTACAAAATCCACTTTCCCAACAGGTGTGACTGTGATCTTAGAAAAAGCAAATTAAAAATGGTGAAATGAAGCTGGTTCAATGCGGGGTCCCAAACATCAAATGCCAGAAAGATTAGCAATTTTAGCATTTCCAAACTCCAAAAGCAGCAAAAGAAAATTGTAACATACCCAATGAAGCAAAACAAGGAAAAACCATACTAGGAGCAAATTTAATGTTATATATGATATGAATATGAAAACCCAGTTCAAGTTGAAGAGAAGAGAAGAGAAGCAAAGAAATGGGTACCGGAAGGCGGTGACGGCGGGGAAGTCAGAGGTGGTAGACATTACGCAGAGGGAGATGACTGCGAAGGCAAACTGGTAGAGGCGCAAGGTGAGGCCGCCACGTGTCCCCCCCATGCCCGGAATGTTCTCCATTCTCCTCTGAGGCATCGCATGCTCCGCCGCTCCATCGGTCTGCGGCGGTGGCGCTTCTATTGGGTGCACTGAAGGCCGGCTCGCGTTCATTGCTTTGACTCTTCAGTGATTGAGCTGCTCAAAAGTCTACTACTTGAACATTTCAGACAAGGTTATACGACGTCGTTTGGAGCTTGTGTGAGCCAATTTGAACCCTATACGACATTCGATATTCCATTCAGACTTGATTAAAGTCGGAGAGTTTAGGTTGACCCTATTCCATTCCAACTGCTAAGGCTTTAGAGCCCCATGCCACCATTGCTAATTTCGCCGATTAAAAGAGAGACAAGCATACTCTGCTCTGCCTGTACGGCTGTACCAGTATTCAAACCAAGCTAGTTTGATAGGATTCCTAAACACAAACATAATAGGAATTGTCACAACACAAAACACGATTAACTAACACCAATTGTCAACCCTTAATTATGGCCGTACACGTGGGAATAAAAGAACCTAGGTGGGCTGACTTAGATTTATACAGGCTGCAGCCAAAAACCCAATCACATCTCACTATTTTCGACGAGTTTTCACGATGCGACGGAGGCCACAGAGCTCGTCTTCTTCAGCTACTCAACCAGCAGAAGTGAGTGAAGAACCAAGTGTTACTTCATCATGGGTTGTTGGACAGAGGCCACAGAGGTCATCCTTTGTGTGGCTCACCTTGTTCGTGGCCATCACATACAGCTCTTGGGGCGTTTACCATTACCAGTTCGAGAGCATGCCTGCCCCTCTGACCGCTGAGCAGGCAGGCAAGAGAGGCTTCTCTGAATTTTCAGCCCTCAAGCACGTCAAGACCTTGACCCAATTGGGTCCTCACGCTCTTGGCTCTGATGCTCTTCAGCTTGGTCTCCAGGTTCTTAGTTCTCACTGCTACATGAACCCCGTTACCCAATTACCTTTGTTTGTTGAATTCTTGTGGAAAAAACAATCTGGGTTTGTTTAACATGGTTTTTTGAACACAGTATGTTTTGGCAGAAGCTGAAAATATCAAGAAGACAGCTCACTGGGAGGTTGATGTTGAAGTGGACTCATTCACTGCCAAATCAGGAGCAAATCGTTTGGTCAGTGGCTTGTTTAATGGGAGAACACTTGTTTATTCGGATCTAAATCACATCATTATTAGAATCTCGCCAAAGTATGCAGCTGAAGCAGCAGATAATGCTATTCTGGTCTCTTCTCACATTGACACTGTCTTCTCAACGTAGGCTTTCTTCATCTTATCTAATCTCAAAGTTCATTGCTTTTTTGCTTTTTTAAATCAAAGTGATTAATTTTTTTTGTTTTTTTGGTCTAAGTACCATGTTGGCAAATTGTATGAATAAGAACTACATGGTTTATTGGGTTTCCAATTTAGCATGTGATAGTAAGATTTTGGAACAAGTCATGGACTTTGAAACATATTTTTACTAGCTGATTTTGATGGCATAAGTTTCACGGTTTCAGGGGAGGGGCTGGAGATTGCAGTTCTTGTGTAGCTGTTATGTTGGAACTTGCTCGTGGAATTTCCCAGTGGGCTCATGGATTTAAGCATGCTGTTATATTCTTGTTTAACACTGGGGAGGAGGAGGGTCTGAATGGTGCTCATAGCTTTATAACTCAGGTTAGTGTGGACTCTCTCTCTTCCCCTGTCTCAGGTCAATGTGGATTCTTAAGAATTATGATTATGAACACATGCACATTCATAGTGACATTAAAACTTTCCATTGTTTATCTAATGAATTACAGTACTTGATAGATTTTTACACTGTGTAATGCTCAGAATGCTGTAGCTGTGTTTGTTCTTTAAAATTGTCTTTTCTTTTTTCAGTAACTCCTCTCTCTTACACATTGTCTGAATTTAATGATGCAGCATCCATGGAGTAAAACAATCCGTCTGGCTATTGATTTGGAGGCCATGGGTATTGGAGGGAAGTCTGGCATATTTCAGGTAAGGTTTGTGCTCAGAACTCACTTTTCTAGTTCCAAAAACTGTAGTACATGATGACATTGCTAAATTTGTCTGGATTTATGGCATTGCTATATCACTGTGTCAAAGACGGTTTATCTAGTTTGGGATGGTCATGCGTCCAATGAACCTAACAGAGAAGAAATTAGGGAACATTTTGTAACTGAAACTTGTTTTTCTCTCTCTCAAATTGGCAAGCCCTGATATGGGCGTGTCAAACACCAACTACCTATAATCATGTTGTGCTGTGCCTAACATGGGTACTTCATGCAGTGTAAACTTCGAACTGCTTCTGCATCATCATGATCTGAAATTGAGCAGATGGTTCACTTGTGGTTGTCCATTATGCATTGTTTAATTACTAGATAATGCTGGTAATTTAGCTTTGCTCGTTTTATTAGGAGTATATAGCTTACTCTACTTCCAAAGAAATATTGTATGATTGATGTGATCTATTGACTATAAATCTATCTCTCTTTATTCCTTTTGAAGTTAGTTCATAAATCCCCAAAATGTGTTTAAGCTTAATTTTCCCTTTCTTACAAATATTTCTTCATATAATAGGCTGGTCCTCATCCTTGGGCTATTGAGAATTTTGCCGCAGTAGCAAAGTACCCGTCTGGCCAAATTATAGGACAGGTTTGTAATTATCCTTTTTGATTTATTTTTTCTCCTATATAGTCGATGTGTATTTGTTTGGGAAAATTACTCAAATCTTAGTAACTGAGTGCTGCAGGATATATTTTCTTCTGGAGCCATAAAATCTGCAACAGATTTCCAAATATACAGAGAGGTTGCTGGCCTTTCGGGGCTTGACTTTGCTTATGCAGATAACACTGCGGTCTACCATACGAAGGTTTTACTTCTCTTCCTTTGTGCCCATTTTTGGTTTTGTATTTCACAAATCACAATTGAAGAAGGAAATTCTAACATCTTTTTTTAATTGATTCTTGATGGATCTTTGCATTCTTAATGAGGATATGTGTGGGGAGCTCCATTAAGTTGGTCTGGTTGCACATATTGTTAACAGTGCATGCTAGTTTGTCTGTTGATGTACATAATATATTCTAGGTAATTAGAATACTGACTTTACCCAAGCGTTACATATACTATAGAATTTATTAAGATAAGTTCCAATATTAGTTCACACATGGGAAATAGAGTAAGCGTTTAACTTTGAAGCAATGAAGCTATTCGATTTACTGGGAGTGATTAGTAATTTAATCAGTGCTTAGCCTACATGTAGTATATAATATATGTCACTGTATCTGCTTTTGAAGATGCGAATGGTTTTAATGTTCCGGCCCGTTTGGCACTGCTTTTAGAACTGGAAAAAGTGCTTTCAGATTAGTAGAAGTTTTTTTGGTAGCATTTGGCAAAAATAAATAAAAGTGCTTCTGGATTATAAAAGCAGTTTTAGGGGGGTTTTTTTGAGAATCTCAGGAAGCACTTCCAAGTGTTTTTTCATGAACTGCTTAGAATTTTTTTAAAAATTTGTTTGTCCTTAGCAGAAGCGCTTCCAATAAAAGCACTACTAAATAAAAGCACTTCTCAAGAAGCAGTGCCAAATGAGCCTCCACCTAATTAAGTATTAATGTTAACAAAGAGTATTGCCTGAAAAAATTGGATACTGACTAACAGCCTGCCAAAGGGGAAGGCCCTGAGACTTAGTTTGGTTTTCCTAGTTGATTCACTGTTTATAATCTAAATTTTTCTTATCATGCAGAATGACAAATTGGAGCTTCTTAAATTTGGATCTCTTCAACATCTTGGAGAAAATATGCTTGCATTTCTTCTTCGAGTTGCTGCATCCTCTCATCTTCCAAAAGGCAATGCAATGGAAAAAGAGGATAATGCGGGCCAGAATACTGCCATATATTTTGACATTATGGTACATTGTAACTGCAGAAGCTTTATCATTCTTCTTGTCTTGATTCTTGACACTCCATCCTCTGCATTTCTTCTTCACTTTTTTCCTTTGTTTCTTTGCTGATATGGTTCTGATTTTAACCCTTGCGGCCTTCAGCTTCCTTGATAGTTCAAGTTTTTAATGTGGTTCTAACCCTTATGACAATCCCAGGGAATATATATGGTTGTCTACCATCAACGCTTTGCAAATATGCTTCATAATTCAGTGATAGTGCAATCACTTCTGATATGGAGTACATCATTGCTTATGGGTGGTTATCCAGCTGCAATTTCATTGGCCTTGTCATGTTTGAGTGTCATCTTTATGTGGATATTTGCATTAAGTTTCTCTGTTCTCGTTGCCTTCATTATACCCCTAATATCTTCATCACCAGTGCCATATATCGCAAACCCATGGCTGGTAATTGGGTTATTTGCCGCACCTGCTCTTCTTGGGGCATTAACTGGTCAATATTTGGGTTTTCGTGTTCTTCAAATGCATTTGTCAAATGTATACTCCAAGAAAAAGCAGCTCTCACCTGTTATTCAAGCTGATTTGGTTAAATTAGAGGCTGAAAGATGGCTCTATAAAGCTGGTTCTGTTCAGTGGCTCATTCTCCTCATTTTGGGAACCTATTACAAAATTGGATCATCCTATTTGGCTCTTGCTTGGTTGGTTCCACCAGCATTCGCATGTGAGTTTCTATTAAAACTACCTTAACAGTGTGTTTGACAGGAAGCGTGTTGATAACTAACTTAAGATTTTTTTTCAACTATTTTGTTCACCGTACTATCCAGATGGCTTTCTCGAAGCGACTCTAAGCCCAGCCCGATTACCCAAGCCACTCAAACTTGCAACGCTGCTGATAGGATTAGCTGTACCAATTTTAATTTCTGCTGGTGCATTCATTCGGGTGGCTGGTACGATAATTGGGACTCTGGTTCGATTTGATAGGTAAACTTTGTGGTCTAGTTAATCTAACAACCATGACATGGCTCTTAAGACAACTTATATATTTTTATGGCATAATAGGAGTAAGGTTAAATAATTAATTTCTTTGCAAAGCTTAAGAATTGAGATGGCTTATTTCAAACCATGGACAGAGATTGGTGATGTGTCCTATGAATTTCTTTCAAGAAGTGAAATCCAATCAAGTCATATTTGTGAGAACCTTCAAGTAATTTTGAGTGATTTACAGTCCATGCCACTAGATTCTATTTGAAAATGAAACAATTAAGATAAAGGTTGAAAGTTGGCTGCCTCTTGGTTTTTATGAAAGCCTGCATAGCAACTGCCTATAGTGTTTTTGGACTCCTTGCCTGCGATGAAATGCCATAGTCTGTTCGTGTAAGCAATTGTTTGCAGCTATTTACACATTTAGCAACCTGCTATCCTCAATTTTCATTTTCCACATTGTGATCTCTCCATGCTGACGTTGACATTTAAAATTTATTCTTAATTTGCTAGACGTTTGGAAAATAACTGTTTACCTTGCCTTGTATTTGCTCACAGGAACCCTGGCAGCACTCCTGAGTGGCTGGGAAATGTTATAGTTGCTGTTTTTGTTGCTGCTGTCATGTGCCTGACTTTGGTGTATCTCCTTTCATATATTCATCTTTCAGGTTTTTGTTTATCTCAAGTAGTTGGGTTTTTACAGCATAGTTGAGTTCTTGGGTCTGTGATGCCATATGCAGTAAATTAACATTTAAGGAGATAACTTATTTTAAGCTAACTAGGGTGCTTCATTACAATTGCCCTCTAGGTGCAAAGAGATCTATTGTCCTTTCCACCTGCATGCTGTTTGGCCTCTCACTTGCTGTTGTATTGTTGGGTATCGTTCCACCATTTACCAAAGACACATCCAGAGCGGTACACGTAAGTTTCTGTTAGGGCCTAGTTCCTATAGTGTCTTTACCGCTTAGGTACTAACTTTTATGTAGGTCAATAAATGCAATTTTTGTACCTTGTATTATATCCATTAAGCTTCTTCGTAATCCATGATGTTATTGAAAAATAACTAGTTGGGAGTTCTTTGCTTGTACAGTTAATTGGATATCCAATATTTCATTTACTTCATTCTAATAAAGTCTGTTTCTTATTAATAAAAAAAATTTAAGATATTTAAAGCTTTCTTCTTCAGTGTTTTTGAAAATAAAAAAATGCATGACCAATTGCAAACCAACTTTCTTCATTTTCTATACTTGATGATGATTATAAAGCTTGAATTGTTAAATAATTCCTGATAATCAAAAAAATTGTTTAATAATTCTTGAGCCCAGATGCAATGAGGAAAAAAAAGTATTATATGTGTTGGAATATCACATGCCAAGATCAGTGCCTAACTTTTATTACCATGGCTTAACAAAAAACCAAAGCAGTTGGAGGGTAAGACTATATATTTTCAATGAAGACAATTCTAGCCAAAAAAAAAAAAAAACTTTAGTGCTTTTGATTGCCATTAAGGGGCTCTGTAGTTTGAATTGGATAGCCATGAAATAGTTGGGCTTGAGGTCAACCAATTGAAAAGTGTTTGTTAGGATGTTGTAGCTTTCCGATTTACCAATTTCACTGAATGGTGCAGTTGTTTTATTATATATCCCTGGGTATGTGAATTTATGTCTGTGCAGACTCATGCAAAATCTCATCCAGATATATGAATACTATAAATACTTTATTGTTCTCAGGTTGTGCATGTTGTAGATACGACAAGAAGATTTGATGAAAAACAAGATCCTAAATCCTATGTGTCTCTGTTTTCTTTAACTCCTGGGAAATTGACAAAGGAGGTTGAACAAATTAATGAAGGTTTCAGATGTGGTAGAGATCAAGTTGTTGATTTTGTTACTTTTTCAGTCAAATATGGTTGTTGGACCTACGATGACACTGACAGTGGGTGGAGTGAGTCAGATGTTCCCACAATGCATGTTGATAGCGATGCTCATGGTAATGAAAGAACAACACGAGTTGTAATTGATACAAAAGGTTCAAAACGCTGGTCTCTTGCTATCAACACTGATGAAATAGAAGATTTCACATTCAAAGGTACAATGAACTCCAACTAATGCACATTGTTTTCATTTCTCTTTATTTTCATACTTAGCTGTAAATAGCATTGCTAAGTTGAAAATTTCAAGTTTGCACCACCTAATCCTATAGTCTATAGATAATGAATACTTATATGAAAAGGACTCTGCTGTATATTGGACTGATGCTCCATATGATCCGGATGTCATAGTTTAAAGCTTACCGATAAATGGGTTGCCTGCAGCCTATCTTACTTCAATATGGACTTTGGGATTATGGAAATGGTTAGCAATCGCAACATAAATTGCATCACAGATGTGGTATTAATGTACAAGTTAAATTTGGTGTGGAGCCATTGTATCTTGTAATGAAGGTCAAATATTGACCCTCTTCCTAAGTTTCAATATTTACTTGGACAGTGTATGAATTAAGTGTGAAGACCTCCTCTGCTTCCAGAATTATCCTTTCCTCTTGTTTTTAGCTCTGTCATATTTTTATTCTCAGATGCAGGAAACTCAGAGGAATTGATTTCAGATGGTGACAAGAGCGGCGTAGATGGATGGCACTTTATTCAGTTTGCCGGGGGAAAGAATGCACCAACAAGGTTTGGTCTGACACTCATCTGGATGAAAAACTCTACCCAGTCGGCTCACAAGGTGGAAGGGAAGAAAAGAGAGGAGCACGGTGACCTTCTAAAGTTAAGAACTGATATGGACATATTGACACCAAAAGTTGAAAAAATTCTTTCAAAGCTTCCTTCTTGGTGTTCACTGTTTGGCAAGTCCACGTCCCCCCACACCTTGGCATTTTTAAGTAGTCTTCCTGTTAATTTTTAGGTACTTGGAAATTGGAATCTCATACAACTGGAATGTAACATATATTTGATTTAAAATTACAAAAACGTTCAGAGTCAATAAATCAAAAGGAATTATGTATAAGTAGGCATACGAGTTGATATATGAAGGGATATGGTTTTATATTCAGTAGCCATTGCACTTTGGTCCGTACATAAACGTGTTTATGGTGACATGTTGATGTTGGTGGTAAAGAGATTTGGATTTTATGGTCCTGGAACAATATTCTTCTCAAGCAACCTACAAGCATAATAAATTTCTTGTAAAAATAAAACTATTTAAATAATAACTCAATTATATGAATTTCACTTTTGTTCGAAACGTGGTCTGGTCGGTAAATATGATCCAAGTAGCAAAATTTCAATAGCTTTGTCATTAAAGCCTTTGGCTTCTCTAGAGACAAGATTTATTATCCCTACACTTGTGGTCCAAAGTTGAATCCCTTAATATGGTTTGATAAAAAATGGACAAGATTTGTTCACATACAACATTTGCATGTGAAACCCACAAAAAATTGTTGTGTTATTATTTTTACAGGCTTACACTCACACCACAAAAACATGTTTTCTTTTTTTCTTGTTTTATCCGAAGTGAAATGAAACAAGTAGAGGTATTTTGGTAGGGTGAGTTCCCACTTCCCAACACGTGTGGAAGGAAAGTTAGGTAACTTGGTTAATTTTGGTGTGAACAGAAGAGTACACTCAACACAGCTGTGCGTGTTATCAGTTGTAACTGAAACAACCCCCAAAATAAGAAAGAATCTGCGATTCTTGGTAGAGAGAGAAAGACAGTCCAAGAAATGCGGACCGTACCGTTGGGAATCTCAGCATCCCCAACCGCCATAAACACCTCCTCCAAAACCAGCTTTCTCAACACTCTCAACCCCAAGAGACCAAACCCTTCCCCCCCTCTTCCTACTACTACTTCTAGGGTTTCTGCTTCCACTGATGACTTCTCCTTCCTTTCCTTCTCCAAATCTGCTGGTGGGTACACCCAATTTTCTCTCTTTTACAGTTATATATATTTTAAATTCCTTATTTTCTATGTAAGATGATGTTGGTGGTTGTGAACTACTAGTATTGGCACTTCTGGGTATTCTGTCAATTTGGGTTTTGTGTTAGCTACTTTATTGGCTTACAGTGTTACACACACATCTGTATATGATTTCCAACTCTACAGATATAATGAAATTGTTGTTTGTTCATCTGCAAGACTGCAAATAACCCTGATTTCAATTTTGTTAACAAGATGAAATGACCTGCCTTTTGAAGTATTCATCTATTTTTTCTTTGGTTTCCAAGATTAGTAGATGTGAAAATTGGAAACCCACATTCAATTCTTATAATTGAATGGTGGCGCTAAGTCATGGGAATTTGGGTATTGAGGATAATTCTGGTTTTTGGGTGTAGGAGTATGCAGAGCCAGCCAAATGGTTGATTTATTTCCAACTGTGTCTCCCGAGATTGTTGTTCGGGAGGCCAGGTTAGAGGACTGTTGGGAGGTGGCTGAGACTCATTGCAGCTCTTTCTTCCCTGAATATGCTTTCCCTTTAGATTTTGTTCTAAGGATTGACCGGCTGGTAGCAATGCTAGCGGGGTTTTCTCTACCAAATGGTTGCAAAAGGACTTGTCTGGTTGCTGTCATTGGCAACTCTGTTGATGAAACTTTCCTCTTCGGGAGTGACGATTTCAAAATTGGTGGTTTTGACGGGAAGTTTAGTCTCAATAGGAGGTATGTGGCTGGAATATTGACAGTGGATACTGTAGCTGATTTTCTACCTAGAAAAGGACCTCTCCGGCAGAGAAGGTGAGTTCATTATTCTTGAACTTCTGCAGGCTGCAGCCATCTAGTTTATGAGTACAATTAATGTTTAGGTGAAACTTGTTTGTTAGCCATTACACAGATATGATGTTTATTCATGCAGCAGGCTATCGTCTATGAAAAAGACAGTTTTCTCAACTTTGTGCTTATCATCTAATTATGGAGAATATTAACTTTCTGAGTTGACCTTGATCCAGAAACCTTTCATATCAAGCAATTATTTGATTGAAAGAGGACAGAACAACTCATTCATCTGTTATGTTCTTAACTGATTAGTTTGGAACCATAGTTAGCTTTTCTGTATCTGCTTCATCAGCTGGAGTGCTGGACAAAGTAAAGCCCTTGTCATCAGCATTATTTGGTTCCCCATACTTTTCACCTCCAACCATTAGGCCTCAAAGATAGTAGATAAGAGCTGAGCTGTTATTCAGTTGTAATTAATGAGAATTTAATTCTAGTTGTAATTAATGAGAGTTTAGATGTTCATTGTAAAATATGCCAACATAAATATGGTGCATCTAGTATGTAGTCTTATTTACATACATGCACGGATGTTTTAATTGCAGGACCGGAATTGCATATGTATCAAATGTTGCTGTTCGGGAGAGATTTCGGCGAAGAGGAATAGCTAAAAGGCTAATAGCAAAAGCAGAAGCTCAAGCCAGGAGCTGGGACTGCCGTGCCATTGCGTTGCACTGCGATTTGAACAATCCTGGGGCCGTAAAGCTGTACAAAGGCCAGGGTTTCAGACCAATTAAGGTGCCGGAAGGAGCAAACTGGCCTCAGCCCAAGACCGCTCCGGATGTTAAGTTCAACTTCATGATGAAGCTTCTGAACACCACCACTGCTGCTTAGACTCTTTAGGAACATGTGAAGAAGTAAAAGGAAAGATGGTAAAAAAAAAAAAAAAAGGTAGGATGTTTAAGAATAGGTTGTATATAAGTAAGCAAAAGGATGCATCTGTGTCAATAACTTTTTTTTATCTTGTGGTTAAAAAATGATTTTGTAAAGCCCGGCAACAAGTTTGGGAAGATGATATTTGGTGGCAGGTGTGGGCATCCTTGCCCCGTTCCTCATCACCTTGTTTTTATCCTTTTATTTGGAGCATCTTCATATTCTGTGAAGATATGTATCTGCCCAATTCATATTTGTCCAATTTATTCCACTGGCCGTATTCATTTATGATCATTTGTCTACGGTTGTCATTCTTAGTTCTCCAGAATTGTCTGTTACATGGCCGAACAGAACAGTGTAGACGAGGAAAAAAGTACATGCAAAAGGTTTATTGAATGAGCTCTTGGATGCATTTAACATATGGTTGGAATCGAATGATCGACCACATTGCATACTACATTACTAGGTTAATTACAAATAAATCAATAAAACTTTTTAAAGTTACATATTAATCAATACATTTTTTTCATAATTTCATGTTAATTACTATTGATTAAAATGAAAAAAAATAAATTACAATAGATCAATAAACAAACATTGCTATGCAGATTTAGATTTGTATTTGTATTAAATTTGTGTTTGATGGCTACGTAGCAAAACGAAGATTTAGTTCCCATGGCCCAAAATTCAGGACCTAAACCTTAAGTCATAAGCTCCAGAAGGGGGGGGTTATTCACACCACCCAAATGTGCTGAGTTGACCACCCCCTTAAATTTTTACCCATTTTGCCCCTGCATAAAAAAAAAAAAAACTCACCCTCCAATTTTGGCCGGCCACCACTCCCAGCCCTCCCCGCCGCCGGCACGACCCGCCCAGCCCTCCCCGTCGCCCGATCTCCCTTCTCTCTCTCTCTCCCCTCTGTCTGCCTCCCTCCCTCACTGGACCACCAATGGTGGTCCGGTGAGGGAGGGAGGCAGACAGAAGGGAGAGAGAGAAGATGGCAGAGAGAGGGAAGAGAGAGAGAGAAGGGAGATCGGGCGGCGGGGAGGGCTGGGCGGGTCGTGCCGGCGGAGGGGAGGGCTGGGTGGGTCGCGCCGGCGGTGGGGAGGGCTGGGAGTGGTGGCCGGCCAAAATTGGAGGGGTGAGTTTTTTTTTTTATGCAGGGGCAAAATGGGCAAAAATAAGTAAAAATTTAAGGGGGTGGTCAACTCAGCACATTTGGGTGGTGTGAATAGCCCCCCCCCCCCCCCCGGCTCCAGAAACCTAATTTTAAACTCTAAACTAAATCAAGGGTAACATCATAATTTTACGCCCATAAATAATAAAAAAAAATGGAATAAACAAATTGATATTTTTCAAGCATCAAAAAACATGACATCAACAAGTATATTGGACTTAGTGACTAAAGAGAAAAAATTTCAAATTTCATTGACCTTTATAAGAAAGAAAATTCATATTAACTATTATGTAATATTGAAATATTTTATTGATTTAAATATAATTTGCTAACCTCAAATATGCCTATTGATATTACACCCAAAATTTTATCACTACACCCAACCTCAAAAAAAAAAAAAAAAAAAAAAAAGGGAAAAATTGAAGGCCTGTCGCTGGCCTCAGTGGACAACCATGATCCCAAGAAAAGAAGTTGCTAGTACTCAAAATATGGGGAAAAAAAAGGGAAACGGACAGAGTAAAAGAAGCCATGATTACTAAAACATAAGAGTTAAGGCTGACATTGCAAGCCAAATCAAAATTGCAACGTATTAGTTATTACCATGGACGAGCAGATATTACTCTCAGAGAACTCCACGTTATTATGTGTCTAGGATTCTAAAACCCCTCAAAGTTTGGTAAACACAAAATTTGTACAGTGGTATTCTAGTGCCATTGGTGGACAAACGTCTTCAAGACCCTATGGTGCCTTAACAAACCAAAGCCAAAGTCGCAGAACAACTCCATTACAAAACATAAGTCCATCTCGAGGCATGAAGATGCCAAAGAAGTCAAAAGGATTTTCCACCTGGATGTACCTAATGTTTATGATGCTTGGAAAAATTTGTCCAAAGCAGATGTATCCAAAGCTGAGAACTCCTCCAATGCAGCACGCACAACATTCCCAAGTAACACAGCATCATTGTTGCTTGGTGCCTTCAATGTAAAAATTGTATCAGTTGCAGTACATTGGAAAAATGGTTGCAAGTGATGAGTCGTCATTGAGTTTTGCCTACCTCTATGTTCAGGGGAAGTACAGGATCATGAAGTGAGAGTCTAAGTAGAAACCAACCACCATAGCCAGAAACTCGGACCTGTATTGGGGAAATGTGAGTGAAAGAAACTAAACAAAATAGAAACAATGGCAATAGAGTCAATGTTAACATATATAAACTTACCCCTTCATAGTTAACAGGGGCTTTTTGAAGCTTTAGATCCGAGTCGATATAGTTCTCCAAATGTTTCAACACTGCTTCTCCATAGTCCCGGAAAGATCTGGAAACATTAATTTATCAGCAACTTCAAAGGAATCACCCATGCACATAGGCACACAGAACTAACTCTTAAAGAGAATAAACATATACAGTAGCATACCCTCCTTTAAGATCTTGATGGCTTTGATTGATCTTTAATCTCAATTCCACTGAAAATGCTGGTTCCTGCAGACCTTCTAAAAGATCATTCAAAACTTTGCTGCCACTACCCTGCCCAGAGACTCTTGCTGAAGCAAGTTTATTTAAAATTTTGACCTGCAAATAATGCCTCGGAGGGTTAATTCAAACTACAACAGAAGCAGTAGGGGCAGCAACTGTTAAACCAATAGGCGCTTCCGCCACCCCACCAGAAAAGATAAAGACTAGCAAATTCCATACACCACAGGATTGTATGTCAATCAATGGACAATCAATCTAACGGGTAAAGGAAACCTTACTGCAGTGTTACATTAAAAACCTACCATGAGGTAAGCACCATCATCAAGCCAGCGGTTTTCCTTGAGAGCTCCATGACCACTAGTTTCAATAGCCAGATGTGATTCCTCACCAATAGAGTTCTGTAAGCAAAATAAGATGCACAAAATGATAAGAATTATTAACACAGTGCTGGCTACAAAGAAAGATGGCATGTCACAGTTTATTCTCACATGCATGATTAGAATAAAGAAAACAAAATACATAGGGAAAATACTATGCACAGAAAGATCAAAAGGAACATAAAAGAAAGTAAAAAGGAATAATTGGAAGAGCATGCCGAGGAGTTAGGCAGAAATTTTTTACAAAAAGGGGACGGAGTGTAAAGAAAAGAAGATAAGGATCTAGTGGCACTGCCAAATTATCTGTTGATTTCATTGCCAGGTACCATTCTAATTGTCAATGGGTGGGTGGGTAGAACTTGATAGCCTAGAAACTTTTGCTGGGCCCATTGTTTGTTCCTAGATTCTAGTGCACAAACCATGTCAACAAGGGAGTCCATGGTTCATAGTGCTCCTAATGCTAGCGCTAGGATGAAAGACCCCGATGAGTCCTTCCTTTCTAATGTGCAAACAATGTCTACAAGGTCCATAGTGCTCCTAAAGCTACAAGCACTTGGATGCAAGATCTTCCGTGATTCCTTCCTTACTGATTTTCATAAATCATAAACAGTATAAACAAGATAACTTGACTGTTTTTCTTACCAATCGAATAGCTTCATCAATGACATTTTTGTAGCCTCTTTTGAAACGATGGTGCTTCCCCCCTACAAGAAATTTCTAATTACCAACACATTCAATACAACAAGAAAAGAAGTATACCATTTTCAGTTTTCCTCATACCAAGTTTCTTCTCAATAAATGTGGTGAGACCATCTGAAGTCACGCTGTCTGTAACAATAGTTGTTCCAGGATGCTAGGAAAATGACCAAAAAAAAGTCATAAGAAAAGAGGAAATAGATAAAATGTCGTATTTGTAATAAAAGAGCCTTGGTGCAGACAAGAAGAAAAAATCTTACTTCCTCAAGAACAATGGCAGACATTAAGGCAATCAGACGATTCCGATTGAACTCAAGGCCGGTGGAATCCACAGCAGCAGATCTAAACGAAACACTTATTAGAAAGAGGCAACAAAATAGAATGTACAATAATAGAATCACGGGTCATATGAAGAACTACCTATCAACGTCTGTATCAAAGATGATCCCCAAATCAGCCTTGTTATCAAGTACTGCCTGGGTGATAGCTTTCATTGCTGTTTTGTCCTCTGGGTTTGGAATATGATTTGGAAACATACCTGATACGAGAACAATTTATTAAAAATACCAATTCTGAATAAACAACTTAAATTTTCCAGAGTTCAATAACCAATATTACCATCTGGCTCCAAGAACTGACTACCAGAAGTAACTGCCCCAAGAGGTTCAAGCACTTTTGCCTGATATCATTGAAATAAAAAGCTATAATCAACATGAGTATGAGTTGTAACATTTACCAAACCTTTGTCATTTTAGGACATATTTCCTATGGCACATCAATAGAGCATTACAGCCATGAAGTAAAAATCAATGTTCAAAATAAGCAAACTTACAGCAAAAAACCCTCCTGCTCCATTCCCTGCATCAACAACAACATGGAATCCTTCCAATGGCTTTTCTGGGATTATATAACAACGCAAACCAAATTAGAAAATAGGATTAAAGCACCTCAAAGGAAAATCCATTAAAAGAAATAGCTGATCACATAAAATTAAAAGGAAGAATAACAGCATCTTTAGAAATGCAGGAGCTAAGGGTGTTGGATACTGAACTACAAGTCAAGTTCCACCAACATTGCACTTCATATAAGGATCTCCAATACATTTCCACCAGATGAAGATTTCATAGAAGTGGTACCTATATTTCCTGCAGCTTTGCGAACTGCCTTTACAAGATCAGATGTATATACACTCATGTAATCAACTCTCGTTACAGAAGCCGCTTTTCCTTTTGAATTTGTCAAACCTTCTACTGTAAACTTATTGTATATATCTGAAGCACGCTCTAAGATGTTTTTAATGTCAGCTTTCCCAAGCCCTCCAGAATTAGTGAAAAATTTGAATCCATTCCTGTTGTAAGGCAAATGACTTGCTGTTGAAAGAACACAATATATTAGACTTTACATCAGGGGAAACCAACCTTATAGATGAGATAGCCCTAAGGAAAATATAATCTCCAAGAGTCGGCAAGAATTTGCTAAGCCTGCAATCTCTAATTATGGAGAAGTGATAACCAAGAACTCTAGATGGTATGGTATCACATAGTTTACACATGAACATTTGTAACCTACCTGTTATCATAATAGACCCATCGGCGGGGCATAGAAAAGCAGCATCTTCAGTAACTGTGCTATTAAACATTGCTGGTGTAGATGCCAATCTACATAAAGCAAAAAAAAAAATTCAATCAACAAATCCAGAGCAATCAACACTTAACTGGTCATACATAAGCCATCTATCTTCAACATGATTACCAATCCAAATAGTCTTCGCAGATGCAACATTGTCTAACAACATTAAGATAAACTATATTAAGTATAGAAGTTCATCACCCACCCATATTGAACAACATCCAGACCAGCACCAGCAATTCCTCGTGAAATTGCATCCTGGAAGTTGATTAATCAAATTCCAACCAAATTGTCAATAATTAAAGAAAGTACTTTACAGCAAAACTTTCCAAATACATTTTTGAAATAGGTACTGTGAAACTATTTTGATCTGCTTTAACACATAGGGGGGAGTAAAGTATCTTTCCAAAAGTCTGATTCTGTTATATTTCATACAACACTGAAACTTTCAGAAACTAAATATAGTAAGACAAGATACGACACTCAAATGTATTGTTACATTTAGAACATACCTCTAACTTTTGTGCAGATATTCGAGAATCATGGCCAACAGAAATTCTCAAACGTTGAGAGGTATCAGCTTTCTTCTTTTCCACCAACCATGCAGCAAAAGCAGCTGCTATTGCTTCTGAAACGGGTTCAGTCAGATTGACTGGTTCTCCTTCAACCCCAGCAACAGCAACACCTCGAATATCACTGTGTAAATATGTATCAGACCAATAATGCCATTTAACTGTTATGTACCCAGAAAATTGGAACATTTTTAATTGTAAGGACACTTTATGGTGGCATCATTTGTTACCTGCCATTTTGAAGCTTCAGAAAATCAACTTTGTCAAGATATGGCACCGCAGTGGTAGATGGAGCAGCTGCAACAAAAGCCCAAATGAATATGGTATATAAATCCAAAAGGTAAAAGTGGATAATAGCACAATGGACAAGTTGATAAGAGATCCAAAATTTAAGTATCATTTGAAACCTAGGCTGTCCAAACAACTAGAATAAAAATACCCACCATGCCGAAAAAATGATTTTTATGATGAGCACAAAATAAAAGATTAAAGTATCTTAAGGAAGTCTAGAACACTAATTTTCATCTGATAGCAACCTGAATAATGAGAGTCTAGAACAGACCATTGCAGTGAACAGTTCCTCGGTTTACAAAACTGCTCTGGTATTTTGATAAGTTGCGCAATTGCATGGAAGGAATGGAAGTCCATGCTAACTTCCCTCGCTGTAAGGGAAGCATGTTGCGCATAAAAGGGGCAAAATAGTCCCTTCGATATTGGGTGTCGAACTTCCTACTAAGTTGGTAGCACTGTGAAACAGAAACATTTTTGACAATCTGCCCTGACATTGCTGCATAGAGGTTTTGCACTTTTATCAGATTCCATGGTCATAAAAGTTTAATCAAGATAGTTTCTTGTGTTATTACTATTGCATTTTGCCCAGGAGTGTAAATAGTCGTTTGTTATTCACCATTCTTATGTTATTACTATTGCATTTTTTCCCCCAGGAGTATAAACAGAGAGGTTTCAATTGTTTGATGCAAATTTAGGATTTAGCAGAAGAATAACACATAAATTACAAATGCATAACAGGTTTTGTCAGTTTTGAAAGCCATCTCCAAATTTTATTAACATTATTTCTTTGTGAGCTAAGAAGGGTTGATTTTATGAAAGAATGCAATCTTTGGTATTTTGAATTACCATATCGAAGCACTCATATCCCGAAGAAAAGAGTTTGTTGTCATTTACTTGAATTGTTAGGAAAATTAATATACATCATGTCTAATAGATACTAAAGGACAGACAGGCAGTGGAAAATTTACTTGATCAAAAATTGCATCACAAGAAGGCAGAATCAAAGAAAGAAACAGAATACCATCTGAGCAAAATATATAAACCCAAGTTCATGTCATTGTCAGCAAAACACATTTCACAAACCAATACTGTACTCATTAAAAACAATATTGATCACCATTAATCCAACCCAACTTCAGAACCAAATAAAATAAAATAAAGTGAAGAAAAATCACCACTTTCATGTTGCACAAAGCAATCAACTAATACAAAAACTGTTGATGAGTAATCTAACTGCTAGAATTGAACTTCAAATATCCCAGTGAAAAATTAATACCAAAACATTCAACTTTCTATTGTCTAACTACGTTAATCCCCAAAGAAGTAAATCAATTATGAATCAAAATGGTCTCTGCCGTAAGCTAAGTCACAGAGCAGCGAACAACATTCAAAAGAAAAAATATATATACATATATATTACTTTGAAAATTGATACAAAGAAGCAAAATTTCACCTTCCATTGCGTAACCCAAATTGTGTTTGTTCAGAGAGAGAGAGGAGGAGGCGGAGAAGCCGATAGGTAGCAGTAGAACGCAGTGGAAGAGTTGGTGGATGTATTTGGTTTGGCTACCGCCAGCTTGCGATTTTCTATGTATTTTTGTCTAATTTTTATTGGCCTACAAGGCTACAAGTATTTGGTTTCCAAAAGCGTCGAATTTAATACCACCTGTCGCTACAAATAGCAACTTTCCCTTAAATTGAATTTCTTTGGAAGTGTTTTTTACGGAAGCGTTCGCCTCATCTGCAGTTATATCGGAAGCGCTTTGCCACTCTAAACTGCTTTTAAACCTTAAAAGCACTTTCAAACATACCTTAGGCTATTAGAATTGACTGAGAGCTCTAACTAGACTTGTCAATGGAATAGATTTAGATCAAATCCACCTAAATCCATATCCTAATCCATTTATAATTGGATGATCATATTCAGATTATTGGATTGAATATGTCATTCCATGTCTGATTTGGATCGGATTTATTTAAAGACCTATACATTATTAAAATTTTACTATTATTAGGTTTAGTGTCATTTGTTGCTTGTATATTATTTTTAATGTTGAACTTATATAAATAAGTATACTCATTTAAGTGTATTTTCATGAGATAAAAAACCTCAAATTATTTTACACACATATGATGTTTATTGAAAATATATAAAAAAATAAATTAAATATTATATTAAGTTGGATCGGATTAGCTATAATTCCTATTTGATTTGTTAAGTTAACAAATTATCATATTGAAATCACAAATCCATATCTCGTTAATTACATAAAATTCAAATAAAATTTGGGTTAAAATCCGATTTATTCATAGGTCTATAGCTCTAACACTCTGCAACAAAGTTAGAGTTTTAACCAACATTACTCGGAACCTTCTTTATCAATGGTGTGTAATATTGAATAAATAAAGCATGCAATTCAAAATTTATTAGTAATGGATGGAAATGCCATGACACAATATTATCAAGTCTTGAATACCCTTTTGTCTTGTTTCAACGCTAATGCACGGGTCTTTAAGTTTTGTCCACATGTTGGGCTTGAACTCTTGAAGATAATTTAAAGTTCTCCACTCTATAATCCAAAATCTTCATATATATTCTATAAACAGAGTGTGTGTTTGTGTACAAGAAGCCTAGTTTATGCTGAACTGAAATGGAATATACCCAATTGGTGGACATCAGAACAAGACTGAGGTTGGTTTAATCCAGAAAATGAGTCCACAAAAAGAAAGTGTCTTATCCTGGATTGGCCAAAAATACTATTAACCAAGAAGGCAACATACCCAATTGGCCAAATTGTACTAAACCTCTAATGGGCTACTATGTACTCTGTTGGGCTGTTGGGCTGTTGGCTGCTGCCAACAGTTCTGACCCAATGATTTGTTTTGAGCCCTTAGTTCCAAAAGTACATTTGATAAGGTAGAAGTCGATCTTATTGCTGACTGAACCATTGACTAAGACTTCTACCTTATCAGTTTTAGCCCTTCGACCAAGGCTAAGGTTAGCTCTGTGGACTCTGGGTGATGTTATTTAGAAGCAGCTTCATACATATGCAAATTTGCAGACCAAATTGAAGCTCATTCAATATAGTTGAAGGGATTTCTGTTATGAAACTGAAAGCTCATCTGATTGGCTCGAGTTTCAGTTTTGAATTCAAATAATGGAGTTGAAGCTAAAACCTCATTTAAATAACAAAGTAAGTTTAGTTTAATAACCGCTAAAATCCATTCAAGTTTTAAGGAAGTAGTTTTGGTTTATCAACAAATTTTAAAAATTTACCACCGTTCACTTTTAAAACTTATCAATGTTATATATATTACATTTATTGATTACATTATCGTCAACATTTCTTATAAATGTGAAATTTAATTGCATGTGTTGATATCAGTTGTGAACTATCAAGCCATGAGCCATATGATTCATACATGTTTAAAAATCACTTAACTAGGAGTTACATGTTGACTATAAAAAAAAACACCAAGAACCATTTTGATTGGTCCTCAGATTTGTTGCAGCAATAAAATACTATGGCACATGCCAAACCTTGCTTCACAGTCCACTGTAAATATGAACATAGAAAACAAGTATAAGCAACAGCAACACGATGTTGTTTGACAAATTTGAGTTGACTTGAGATTAATATTAACGTCTGATGCTAAACCGTATGCAATGCGTGCGGGTGGGAGGGTGAATAGAAAAAACAAAGCCAGAAAATGAAAAAGGGTTGTTTGGGTTTGAGTGTTAACAAATACCCATGTCGAAAATTTGATTTAGAAAGTTGACTAAAGGGGACACATCTATGGAATCTTGGATCTTGGTCACTAAAATAACATATTGAGAAGCACATCACATAATCCCAAATGGTGAAATGGTTTTCATTTTCAAAACTATCTAATATCGTTGATCAATCTAGTTTTTTGTGTCACCAAATTTCTTTAAATTTATCTATATTAATATTATCTTAATTATATCTCGTATCTCACTTTACGTCTCAAAACTCCTTTTAATTCACTTAATATTTTAAATTAGTTACATTTGTCTATTATTTCGTTAACCAAATTGATATGGCGTCCATCACAATAACTAAATACATAATAGATAACAAATCTACCGAAATGAACACAGAATTTTGGAGTGTAAAAAGAGCATAGTTTAGGGGCATATATGTAATTAAGCTTTTTCTTTATTTATTGTGCAAAGGACAACCTTTTGTGAGTTTGATCTCACACACATACCCCAAGCAGATTTGTCAATGAGGATCCAAATTCCACGCACAAAGAACGTGTGATGTCTGCAACTTTGCTGTCTTACCAATTTGTTTGTCTCTTAACTTAAGCTAGCTTAATTCCAACTACATTCTTAAAACCCAATATTAAAATAACAGATATCGATCCCCATTTGCATTTGTTTCAGGCTCTGCCACACAAATTTATACAACCTACCTAACTAGTCACTATCAAATTATACTCATTATAGACAAAATAATAATTAATGTTAATGGTACAAGCAATAGACCGACAGTACTAGTTAATGCATTGACTTCAAAGCTAGCATTCGAAACCTAGCTTGAAAGTTTTTACACTAATCCTCTTGCAACATATGAAAATAAAAACCCCACAGTTAAAAGCCAAACACCTATATATTTACACAGAAACCATAAATAATGTACATATTGTATGGTGCAATACCAAGAAATTAAGAAAAGCACCGACAAGATCAACAAACACTATCTTGTCAGCCATGTCTTTGGGGCTCGTACTCCGATTCATTTGTGTATTGCTGTTGTCAATCTCAATCTATGTGTGTGCTACTCCTCCAGAGGACCACATCCAAGTGCTCATCATCATCATCATCACCCAACAACAACACAAACTGCACCATCACAAACTCCTACGGGGTCTTCCCCGATCGAACGGTGTGCAGGGCAGGCAGTGTAGCCTACCCAACCACAGAGGAAGAGCTCATTTCAGTGGTTGCCAATGCGACCAAGGCCAAGATGAAGATGAAGGTGGCGACGCGTTTCAGTCACAGCATTCCCAAGCTGGTCTGCCCGAGCGGCGAACATGGGCTGCTCATAAGCACCAACTACTTAAATCGTGGGTTGAAAATTGATGTTGAGGCCGCAACTGCGACTGTGGAGAGTGGAGTCACGCTCAGGCAGTTGATCCACGAGGCTGCCAAGGTTGGCTTGGCCTTGCCTTATGGACCGTATTGGTGGGGGTTGACCATTGGAGGCATGTTGGGGACTGGTGCACATGGAAGCACATTATGGGGTAAGGGAAGTTCTGTGCATGACTATGTTCTGGGGCTTAGGATTGTCAGTCCAGGAGGGCCTGCAGATGGCTATGCCAAGGTCAGGACCCTCATTCATGCTCATAAAGACCTCTCAGCAGCTAAAGTCTCACTTGGAGTGCTTGGAGTAATTTCACAGGTAAATTTTTTTATAATTTTCATTTTCTGCTATACTTGTTTTAAGGGATTAATGATATTTTGTTTCCCATATTTTTAATTTGAAAAATTACGAATTTTGACTTTTTTAATTTTGCCAATTGAAATTATTCTAATTTTTTCAATAGTCTAGAAGCAAGATAACATTAATTCCTTATTTTAACTTATTTCAATTTTTGTAATGTATATTGCAAATTTAATGAATGGAAAATCACAGTAATGCGATATCCCAAGCCTATTGGGCGATTGAAAGCATGTTTATGAAAATTGCTACCTACGAATTAGGAGGTCTTATGAGAAAATTAAAAATGGAGCCCATATATATAAATCATGCATAATTCTTGGCTGCAAATGACTATTTTCTTCAAATCAAACCATTCTACCTCTAAATCATTTATAAAATAAGATTGTGTAGCATCTTAAATAGAAAAAAAAAAAAATCAATTCAATTGGGTTTAATTTTGAAAAGAATTGGGCATATAGAAATTTCGGTTGACTGAATGAACCCACAATTAGCAATATTGAGTTAATTAATGAAGTTTGTTATCCACAATAATTTGCTTAAAAAGTAAAAGCCAATAATTTACTCTAAAATAAATTAATTAAGCTAGTATTTAGAGTAAAGCAACTTTCTAATTCCAGTTTTATTGTTTTTGTTTTTAAGCAAGCAATTGTGTTCGGACAAAAAAGTAAAAAAAAACAAGCAATTGTGAATGTAAGTTTGTTATCCACGATAGTTTGCTTAAAAAGTAAAAGCCAATAATTTACGCTAAAATAAATTAATTAAGCTAGTATTTAGAGTGAAGCAACTTTCTAATTCCAGTTTTATTATGTTTTAAGTTTTTAAACAAGCAATTGTGTTCGGACAAAAAAATAAAAATAAACAAGCAATTTTGTATATGCGTGTAGTAGGGACTATCTAATATAATAAAAAACACTTTGAAAGAAAAATATAATAAAAAAACATTTAAGACCAACACACCGAAAGTGGGGTCCTTAATAGCAACAAAAGTTACAATTCAACAATTTAGGGCCCAGCAGCAGCACAAAGAACTGTTCAAAATTTGAGGCCTTTTTTGATGGGCCACGTGCGGGTGCAAGCCTGAATTTTTTTTTTTTTATCTGTCTCTAATACAATTTGATCAAACAAATTCAACGAACTATTTAGCTCAAAAAACAAAACCAACCATGACAGATCATGTGAAACAAAATTTTGTATAATCCCAAAAACAACAATCATGTGAGGAGTATTATGGGGATTATGGAGGGTTATGAGAAAAAATAAAAAGTTTAAGGTGAAATGAGTATTTTGATGGGTGTTACGTACTGTTAATAGAAACTCCCAACATATGTTATAAGCATGGTTATTCCTGTTGAAATGAAAAAAGAAACAAGTGTTAGAGACTAAAAATTTACCTCATTTTCTTTAGTCTACAGGTTACTCTAAATCTGCAGCCTTTATTTAAGCGATCCATCACATATTTGAAGAAGGACGATTCAGACTTGGGAGATGAAGTGCTTAGGTTTGGGAAGCAGCATGAGTTTGCAGACATGACATGGTACCCCAGCCAGCACAAGGTTGTCTATCGAATCGATGATCGTGTCTCCTCAAACACCTCCAATGGCTTATATGACTTCATTCCTTTCCGACCCACATCTTCAACTGTACTAGCAGTTCTCAGAGCCACAGGTTTGCTCATACTTCATTAATTACTTAATTAGTTCATATATAATTTCACATGATAATCAATTTGGATAATGTGAATTAGTCTACTGAGAAGTGATGTCTTATTAGATATCTAACATCTTATGTTGTACAAACTGTAAATGATAATCAACGGTACTGATTCATAGTCAGGCGAAAAACATACCAGATAATCTAGGAAGAGAAAATCACTCTTACTCTAGTTAGATATAATGCTTAGTTTGCATTGCCACCATAATAAGAACTTATAGTGTTTAATCTAAGTCTTGGTTTTTTTACATGTTATATATTATGACAGAGGAGAATCAAGAATCCTGGAATGATGCTGATGGGAAATGCAATGGTGCAAAGTTGACCACGTCTGCACTCATAACCAGTGCTTATGGTTTAACAAACAATGGTACATATACATTTTTCTTATGCCAAATCATTTTGAACTTCATTTCTAAAGCAATAAATGAATAAAAGCACATCCAAATTAAAGTACTTCCAATTAATCCAAATTGCTGAGATTTGTGATTTAATTTATGCATTAATAGGTGTGATCTTTACGGGTTAGCCTGTTATTGGATATCAACACCACCTTCAATCGTCGGGGACTTGCCTGGATAGTCTTGAGGATGCAAAGATCATGGCTTGCGCTTGGTACCCTAGGATCAAGGGTGAGTTTTTTCATCAAACAGCATTCAGCATCAGCTTGTCTATGGTCAAAAACTTCATTCAAGATGTGCAAAAGCTGGTTGAGATTGAACCTAAAGCCCTGTGTGGAGTAGAAAACTACAATGGAATCCTAATGCGCTATGTGACGGTCTCAAGTGCCTACCTTGGCAAGCAAGAAGATGCAATAGACTTTGATATCACATATTATAGAAGCAAAGACCCCATGACTCCTAGGCTTCACGAAAACATACTTGAAGAAATAGAGCAAATTGGGCTGCTTAAGTATGGGGCATTGCCCCATTGGGGAAAGAATCGGAACATAGCCTTCGATAGAGTGATCAACAAGTACAAGAATGCCAAAGATTTCTTGAGGGTTAAGGATGTGTATGACCCAATGGGGCTCTTCTCTAGTGAATGGACAGACCAAGTTCTTGGACTTAAGGGTGGGGTGACAATAGTCAAGGAGGGGTGTGCACTAGAAGGGTTGTGCATTTGCTCACAGGACATTGATTGTGCCCCAAGCAAGGGCTATTTTTGTAGACCTGGCAAAGTCTTTAAGGATGCAAGGGTTTGTACTCTTTTGAGTAAGAATTAACCATGCATGATTACTAAGTGGGTGATGCCAGTAGTGTGTTTGATTGAGAAGGTTTTGCTTGCAGTTGTGAAAGAATTGACTTCTGTTGAACAAGAAAGATATGAACAAGGTACTGCTCATGCTGCACAATACAGCCAGTTTGAAATAATAAAACAGAGGACAATGATCAGATCAGCAGTGTATCATTGTAGAGAACTTCATGTATACACATAGGGAGAGTATAATCTAACATATAATTTATTTTGTGGTATAATATATAATCTATTTTGTAACATTTTGTGGTATAATGTACATATTATATGCTGCAATAGAACTTAATAAAAGCACCAATTAACAACAAACAAACGCTATCTTCTCAACCATGTCTTTGGGGCTTGTTCTCCGATTCATTTGTCTATTCCTGGACTGGTGCACATGGTAGTACGTTATGGGGTAAGGGAAGCTCTGTTCATGACTATGTGGTGGAGCTTAGAATTGTGAGTCCAGGAGGGCCTGGAATGGTTATCCCAAGGTGAGGAGGCTCAGTGATGGTGACAAAGATCTTAATGCAGCCAAAGTCTCACTTGGAGTCCTAGGAGTAATATCACGGGTATTGTGTTTACCAAAAATGTTTTTTTGTGTGACTGTTTTGGGCTTTCTTACACAATGTGTCTTTTTCCTGTTTTCTTGTTCTGGCTATGTATGAAACCTGTGTTTTGATAAAGTTGCCTCTGGCTATATATGAAAACTATGGGACTTGATGTGTAGCCCTCTTTTGGGTACATTAATCCTGCGTGTTGGCCGTTTCCACTGGTAATATAAAAATTTTATAAGAAAATGAAACCCCAACCATGACTGACTCTCTTGGGTTGGTCCAGCTTGTGAGCTTTGTAAATGTCAAACCCAAATCTTAATTTTAATCATTATATAAGATTGTTTTTCTTTGCCATTTTTTTTCTAATTTTACTACGTTAATCCCAAAGAAGTAAATCAATTATGAATCAAAATGGTCTCTGCCGTAAGCCAAGTCACAGAGCAGCGAACAACATTCAAAAGAAAAAATATATATACATATATATTACTTTGAAAATTGATACAAAGAAGCAAAATTTCACCTTCCATTGCGTAACCCAAATTGTGTTTGTTCAGAGAGAGAGAGGAGGAGGCGGAGAAGCCGATAGGTAGCAGTAGAACGCAGTGGAAGAGTTGGTGGATGTATTTGGTTTGGCTACCGCCAGCTTGCGATTTTCTATGTATTTTTGTCTAATTTTTATTGGCCTACAAGGCTACAAGTATTTGGTTTCCAAAAGCGTCGAATTTAATACCACCTGTCGCTACAAATAGCAACTTTCCCTTAATTTGAATTTCTTTGGAAGTGTTTTTTACGGAAGCGTTCGCCTCATCTGCAGTGATATCGGAAGCGCTTTGGTACTCTAAACTGCTTTTAAACCTTAAAAGCACTTTCAAACATACCTTAGGCTATTAGTATTGACCGAGAGCTCTAACTAGACTTGTCAAGGGAATAGATTTAGATCAAATCCACCTAAATAGGCTAAATCCATATCCTAATCCATTTATAATTGGATGATCATATTCAGATTATTATTGGATTTAATATGTCAATCCATGTCTGATTTGGATCGGATTTATTTAAAGACCTATACATTATTAAAATTTTACTATTATTAGGTTTAGTGTCATTTGTTGCTTGTATATTATTTTTAATGTTGGACTTATATAAATAAGTATACTCATTTAAGTGTATTTTCATGAGATAAAAAACCTCAAATTATTTTACACATATAATTTTTATTGAAAATATTAAAAAAAAAATACATTAAATATTATATTAAGTTGGATCGGATTAGTTATAATTCCTATTTGATTTGTTAAGTTAACAAATTATCGAATTGAAATCATAGTCGGATTATCGGATTGAAATTACAAATCCATATCTCGTTAATTACATAAAATTCAAATAAAATTTGGGTTAAAATCTGATTTATTGATAGGTCTATAGCTCTAACACTTTGCAACAAAGTTAGAGTTTTAACCAACATTACTCGGAACCTTCTTTATCAATGGTGTGTATATTGAATAAATAAAGCATGCAATTCAAATTTATTAGTAATGGATGGACATGCCATACACATTATTATCAAGTCTCGAATACCCTTTTTGTCTTGTTTCAACGCTAATTTAGTTTTGTGTTGGGCTTGAACTGTTGAAGATAATTTGAAGTTATCCACTCTATCATGCAAAATCTTCATCTATATTCTATAAACAGTGTGTATTTGTGTACAAGAAGCCTAGTTTATGCTGAACTGAAATGGAATATACCCAATTGGTGGACATCAGAACAAGATTCAGGTTGGTTTAATCCAGAAAATGAGTCCACAAAAAGAAGAGGAAATTACAGATTTAGTCCACTTATTTTATACATAGTTCAATTTTGGTCTATGATCTTTTTTAAGTTCTGTTTTGATCCACTAATTATTTCATTTGTTCAATAAAGGTCCAGATTTGTGACTTTAATACTTTAGGTTGTGCTTTCTTCAATTATAATTGAAGTATAAGTTATATTTCCTCATTTCTTAGTCATAAAAACAAATTTGGAGTATTAGAATCTAAGAGAATTGAGATTGGGTGAAATTTGAAAAATTGGTAGTTTCGGGTACCCTACTTTGGGATCAATTATCTTGAGTTTTAGAACTCCAATTTGAATGATTTTTATATGGTTGTAAAGAAGAAATGCATAGCTTTAAAATAGTATATGTTTGCTGAATTTTGGTGAAATTTGATAGTGTAAAAGGCAAATCAAATTTATAAAACAAATATGGACCTTTATTGAACAAGTAGAATAATTAGTGGACTAAAATAAAACTTAAAAAAGATTGTGGACCAAAATTGAACTAGGTATAAAATAACTAGACTAAATCTATAATTTCTTTACAAAAAGAAAGTGTCTTATCATGGATTGGCCAAAAACACTATTAACCAAGAAGGCAACATACCCAATTGGCCAAATTGTACTAAACCTCTAATGGGCTACTATGTACTCTGTTGGGCTATTGGGCTGTTGGGCTGTTGGACTGTTGGCTGCTGCCAACAGTTCTGACCCAATGATTTGTTTTGAGCCCTTAGTTCCCAAAGTACATTTGATAAGGTAGAAGTCAATCTTATTGCTGACTGAACCATTGACTAAGACTTCTACCTTATCAGTTTTAGCCCTTCGACCAAGGCTAAGGTTAGCTCTGTGGACTCTGGGTGATGTTATTTAGAAGCAGCTTCATACATATGCAAATTTGCAGACCAAATTGAAGCTCATTCAATATAGTTGAAGGGATTTCTGTTATGAAACTGAAGCTCATCTGATTGGCTCAAAGGAGTTTCAGTTTTGAATTCAAATAATGGAGTAGAAGCTAAAACCTCATTTAAATAACAAAGTAAGTTTAGTTTAATAACCACTAAAATCCATTCTTACGGAAGAAGCTTTGGTTTATCAACAAATTTTGAAAATTTATCACGGTTTACGTTTAAAACTTATATATCACATTTATTGATTACATTATTATCAACATCTCTTATAAATGTGAAATCCAATTGCATGTGTTGATATCAGTTGTGAATAGACATATAATTTATAAATGTTTAAACATCACTTAATTAGGAGTTACATGTTGACCATAAAAAAAAACACCAAGAACCATTTTGATTTGTCCTCAGATTTGTTGCAGCAATAAAATACTATGGCACATGCCAAACCTTGCTTCACAGTCCACTGTACATATGAACATAGAAAACAAGTATAAGCAACAGCAACACGATGTTGTTTGACAAATTTGAGTTGACTTGAGATTAATATTAACGTCTGATGCTAAACCGTATGCAATGCGTGCGGGTGGGAGGGTGAATAGAAAAAACAAAGCCAGAAAATGAAAAAGGGTTGTTTGGGTTTGAGTGTTAACAAATACCCATGTCGGAAATCTGATTTGGAAAGTTGACTAAGGGGGACACATCCATGGAAGTCTTGGATCTTGGTCACTAAAATAACATATTGAGAAGCACATCACCCTTGTAATCCCAAATGGTGAAATGGGTTCTCATTTTCAAGACCATCTAATATCGTTGACTAACTTAATTCTTGTGTTATCAAATTTTTTTAAATTTATCTATGTTAATATCATCTTAATTATATCTCATGTCTCACTTTACTTCTCAAAACTCATTTTAATTCACTTAATATTTTAGATTAGTCACATGTTAAAAGATGTCACATTTGTCTATTATTTCATTAACTAAATTGATATGGAATCCATCACAATAACTAAATACATAATAAATAACAAATCTACTTAAATGAACACGGAATGAGTTAGGGTTTTGGGGTGTAAAAAGAGCATAGTTTAGGGGCATATATGTAATTAAGCATTTTCTTTATTTATTGTGCAAAGGACGACCTTTTGTGAGTTTAATCTCACACACATACCCCAAGCAGATTTGTCAATGAGGATCCAAATTCCACGCACAAAGAATGTGTGATGTCTGCAACTTTGCTGTCTTACAAACTTGTTTGTCTCTTGGGTTGGTCCAGCTTGTGAGCTTTGTAAATGTCAAACCCAAATCTTAATTTTAAATCATTATATAAGATTGTTTTTCTTTGCCATTTTTTTCTATTTGTTGCCTATGAATCATTCAAAGTAGCATAGGGTTGGAATTACTTGGCTCACGAATCTTTGTCTGCTGGATGCTAATTTTTTTTTTTTAAAACCCATTTTGACTAGCAAGGCAAGGGTAGTTGAATATTTATGATCTCGAACTTAGAAGTAAATGAATTCAAATCCCAATGGATCCCCTATCAGACCTTCCCAGTATTTGCGGCACAATAGTTGATTAAATTGGTTGCAATTATGGAACTAACTAGTCATCTTACAATCATCAAGAGTATATTGGGATTCATCATTCATCCAAAGATATTGGGTATTGTTAATATCTTCACAACATTGGCCTTTTCAATGCCCCCAGACCCGGATCGTGAATTCAATTTATGCCAACAAAAAAATCCTCAGAGATTTGTAATATAGTAACAGGATCCACCATTATCTGAAACTAGTTAAGAGAGGTACTCAAATGGTCATACTTCAAAAACTCTCACTAAATTGAGCACTATTCAGTGTTTATTTGTTTTCCTTTTCCCTTTATTTTCAGTTTTGCATACCTGACTAAGAATAATGGGTGCAATGCAGAAGAACAAGCTCTATGGGGAAAAACCATATGAACTTTGTTGCATTTGGGTTAAAATATTGCCCCAACCTTTAGCAGACTTATTAACATGACATGCCCTTCACATTAAAAAATTCAAAGTATTATAGATCCATGAAGCATTTGACAAAAGAGCTTTCATGTTCGTTTTCATATCATTTGTGAAAGAAATTAGAACTTCTTATAAAAATCTATATATCAAGAAATTTGCAGGCTGGAATCTGGCTTTTACAAGGAATACACAACCACTTTCCTTGGAAAATAACTTAAAATTTAACTAGAATAAACCACAATTTAGTGGGGGAGAGATTTTTCCCAGAATTTACTACAAAAAAGTTAACACTGAAACAAGTATCAGGAAATTAATGCAACTGTACAATGGTGTCAATAAAGGAGAGTTTCTCATTCTCTATCTTCCTACATTGTAAATGCCTGAATTCTCTAAGTATGGCTATTAACTATAAGCCATATAGATATACCAGAGAAGTCTGTTTACTCCTATGATATCTTCAAGATCCATTGGTCCTCAAGGCAAGCATCGTAGTTATAGACATCATACCATATAAAGTCTTCTTGCACTCTTCAAAAACTCACTGCCAAAGCAACCAAGAGAACAAAACATCATAAATATAGTCTCACATACATCTTGCAAAGCCAAGAAAAATTATTGCTTATAAAAAGAAACAGAATTCTAAACCAATAAAACATGCACGAAACTACCTGAACGGTTCATCTCCAGTGTGTTTAACAGCACCTGCTGCATCCCGGTAGACCACATTTCTCAGCATCTCTGAATTTTCTATGCCAAACATGTTGGCCAGCTTTCCATACAACTCTTGGTATGATCCAAGGACAGAGAGATCAAGGGTCCCCACATCCCCTGATTCAATGAACACCTTGCAATAACCAGTCTCCAAGCTAAGATCACTTTTCTTCTGATCTTTTATCCAGGGAGACCCTCCATCAGAAGAATTTTCCACTGAACCATTCTGATGTAATGCAGAACCAGAACCATCAGAAAAATTTGCTTTTTCTGGATTCCCATCTGATGAACTATCATCACCAGAGCAGCTCTTAGATAACTGCTGCTCCGTAAGAATTATCTGACCAAACAATAATATGTGAGGTGTCTTTATCTGATCACTATCCTTCAAATTCTGGGAGGGAATTCCCTTTCTCAGGAAGCAAGAAATATTCTCATTGTTTTCAGCGCTGTGCATGAAGTTACCTCCAGGGTTTCCAGGAGGGGCAATATGACCAAGTTGCTGAAAACCAACTGGAAACAGACCTGACTGCACTTTGTTGAAGAAGAGATCCGATGAAGATAGTCCAAATTGAGCTTGCCTGGCTCCCTGTATGCCTGCAGGAATACGGTCTGATATACTACTGAAGGGGTTGCTGGAATTTAGGAAATTGCTGCAAACTGATGGCAGCGGAAGTTGGCTGACAAGGGAATAGTCTGGGTTCTGTTGAAGCCGCAACTTCTTTCTTGGAGGCGAGAAGGGAGAGAGATGGATGGCTGGTATGCTTGATACCAATTCGACCAACCATGGGCTAACCCGTTTCACATTTTGCAGCAGATCTGGCTCGTCCCATGCAACCTAAAAGATGATCTTTCGTTTAATCTTTGACAGGATGATAATGTCTTATTTTTTGTATACTCACAGTTGTAGGCTAACAATATCAGGCATGTATGTAGAAGTAGAACTATGATCAATTTTTACAGAATTACAGATTTTTACTTGCCAAAAATGTTATAGCATTAAACACAAGAAGATGCATTTTAATATGCTAGGCTAACAATTTAACAATGGTTTGGGAAGCAGTAATGAAGATGAATTACTACATGTAGGCCTTGGAAAGTTAAAGTGGATCTAATAAAAACCGTGGTATGTATATATAACCAACCTGTAGAAGGCGCCATGGAGAATCAAGCCAATGAATGGGATCTGCAACCTGAACAGAAGATATGGTTCCCATGAACCAGCTTATCCGAGAAGAATCCTCAGTTTCAAAAGGCATTTTGAACCTCATTCCTGAGCACCACCGAATTTGCATTGCAGCTCTCACAGCTGAGGCCTTGACGCAAAACTCTGGTGTGCTTGCGCGTGGATAGTACACAACCTCAAAAGGCTGGCCACTGACAGCAAGAGTTGCGGCTTCTATAACAGATTCAGCCCTGACTCTTGCCCTCATACCCCCACTAGAATTTCTTTCCATCAACTTATTGCCATTCTCCCTTGGAAAGCCATAATTACCCCCATATTGAGAGCCAGAATTTCCAGCTGGAGTGTTCCATCCAGATGGGTATTCAGGTCCACCACCAATTCCCCTTTTAGCCCTTCTAATTCCAACACAAAGATCCCCATTTTCTGCTCTGAAAAACACAATGGAATCCCCAGCAACAAGCTTCTTCTGGTTCACAAAATTACTCCATCCTGTTGTCAGAAGGTGACGACGAGGAGTACCTCTATAAATATGCCTAAACTTCCAAATCTCACCATGCACATCCTTTGCAAGAATGGTCTGAACAGGAGGTTCAGCCGTGTAATCCAAGCGTGGAAAGATAGTCTCTGCACAGTAGCGAGGCACAGAGAACCCTCCCCCATTGTTAGCATCAGATTGGGTCAATGTCTTGGCAAATGATGTGGGTTTCTCCGGATTCTCAACTATTCCATTGTTTCTCACAAATCCATCATCCTCAAGATCAAAACCACTTTCTCTCACCGGAATCAGCCTCATCTTCACATAAACCTCATCAGTTTCAGGATCTGCCATGTATCTAATAGCAGATATCCTAGAAAGAATGAGTGAAGGAATTCGAGAATTCCCAAAATCTACGTTCCCATGGGCATACTCAGCATGACCCTGCGGGAAGTAGAAGACCTTAGAGTTAATGGGTGGCATTTGAACCATGCCACCAGCACAGGCATGCCAGAATTGAGAATCCAAGGATTTCTCTGAGTTGATCTTCATTGGTTCTCTCACAGAATCCATGACTGTAATCATAGTGTCACACAAACTATGACCCTTTAAAGCATAAAGATGATTCCTTTTATGGCTTATTGCTTTTGTCAGTGTGCAGCTGCTAACATATGAGAATTGCAAACACAATAGAAGAAAAAAAAAATTAAGTTAGATATCTTATTGGTAAGGGAAAGAAAAAACTCAAAACAGAATTTAAAAAGTGAAAAAAATAACTGGAAACTAGAATAGGAAAGTATTGATCACAAATTATTAATCAGCGGAAAAATTCAGAACCTTTTTAATTAACTTTGATTGTTGGATTTATGAGAACACAAAAAAAAAACAACCAAATTTGGAAACAAAGCAATAACTAACAGGGAAAGATGAGATTTAAGAGAGAGACAAGTGAAAAATCCATGATTACCTCTCTTCCAAAGCAAGAATCAGAATCAAGCTGAAGTATGAGGAATGAAAACTCCACCAGGATTTGGAATTGCCCTGAAATACGAAGTCCCGAGACTCAGAACTGTGAAGGGTCGATTTCTCTCTCCCTCTCTCTCTCTCTCAGTGTTTGTTGGTGTAAAGCTGCAGTGGGTTCTCACAGAGACGCACAGAGCAGTGAAGGGCTGTGAAGGGCTGTGAAGCTTCGCTTCGTTGCCGACCAGAGCAGACTGTGTTGGGAGAGTGTGAGAGAGATTTAGACGACAAGGGACACATACATACGAAAATACCCAATTTTACTTTTATTTTATTTATTAATTTATTATTTAATATCTTGGAGGCAGAGATTTACGTGCTTTTCTCGATGGTTTCGGATCGCAAAAGTCCTAGTGTCTTTGCCAAATTTCAGGTGAATCACCTTTCCCTTTCTCTTTATTTATATTTTATTAATAACAGTTAATTCTTTTTCTAATTTTGGTCTCAACTCTTTTGTTTTTTTACTTGTTCGAAACTTATTAAAGCCAAAATCATAATAAAGCTCAAGAAATAAAATCATCAAGGAAAATACTAATTCTCCCAACATTTTTTTTCAACTTTTGCTTCCAAATACATGGCATCAAGTCTTCCGACATGGTTTATTTTTTTCTTTTTTAGCTTTTTTTTTATTATAAAATTCAGTACATGAATGTTATGTAAGTTAGAAAAGACTAATTGAGAAAAAATGTTAGAACAAATAGCATCTTCCCATCACCGAACCACGCTACATCATGCCACGTATATAACATGCATAATAAACTCAAGAAATACAATCACCAAAGCACACTAGGTCTTACCACGTATGTTTTAGGCAAGTCAGAGTAAAAAAATTAAAACAAATTACTCTAAAGTATATTTTATAGCCTTTAATGATAAATAAATTTACCTAAAAAGTTAGAATGATGAATATGTTCATTTTGTACAAATAAACTTCACATTATGTTTTGTTCCATATTTTTTACGCCGAGTGCTTGGTGAGTTTTTTTTTTTTAAAAATAGGCAAATTGCCACTCACAATGGCAATTGATACGGTGTTTTTGCAATTTAAATAGCTACTGTCACACAGTAACAATGATTACCACTGTCTAATAGTAACAATTTTCGAGTGCTCGGTGGATTGTACCGAGTGCTTAGTAAAGGTGCCGAGTGCTCAACTCATTAAAGTTGACCGACCTGTCACCGTGTTTTTGTAGGTGGGCCAATCAATTAGGGTATTTTTCATTTTGGACTTAAAAAAAAAAAACCAAAAGATTATATATGTTTTATTTTTCCTAAACCCAACACACACACACACACACATATATATATATGTGTAAAAAGAAGTATCCAATTAATGAGAATAGAAATATAATTGAGCGTATACATCACAAAATTGTTTGCACAGCTCTAAAATCAAGGCATCACTAACAAAATTCATGGATTGTGGTCAAGTTTATGTTGTCTGAGGCCCTAACTCTTCGGGCTAACCAGGGTTAACATAACAAATTGTTGCCACCAGTCCAGGTTCGTTGTACTAAACCATGGTCAATAGTCAATTCTTACAAATCTCATATCTTCATGTTTGTTATGTCACTTATGTGTTCCTGATTTTTTGCAGCATGGCATGATCTTGTCGTCCTAACTATAGCACTATGTAGAGGACAAAATGGTAAACCACCCGTTCATTAAAATGGATACAACACGAGTTGGTACGGACGCAAAACGGATTGGTTCGAGCACAACACAAATAAATGAGCTGGGTCGGGCCGAGGTTTTTAACCCATAAAACATGAGTACGACAAGCATGGGCACGAGTACAAAATAAGCTCAAGTTACGCAAAACTTGTATGACATTGTTTTTTCTCTTTTTAATAAACTTTTCTACACAAAATTAATTTTTCAAGCAAAAAAAAGTTCATATTTGATTGTAAGAAAGAAAAATAACATGTGATAAGTTTTCTAGCCTTCAAAATAAAAAAGGCTCATAGGCCAGCCATTTTAAGGCATGACACGAATACGTCACAAGCACGAATGGGATGCGAGCCATGTCGTGCCTATGTCTTAGTTATCTAAGTGGACAGAAGCATGACACGATTATTAAATGGATCAACACAAACATGACACAAAGCATGAATAAGTTCAGACCGTTTGACACCTCTAATCTAACAACAAAAGTCAAAAAGTAATAATCTTCTCATATTTTATAAAGACTAATTGCCTACAGTTATAATCTTAACACCATTTTGAGATCATATGTGTGTTTGTTCTTCAATTCTAAGTGAATAATGTTGCCAATAACACTGAAAAGATAGTTATGATAATCAAATGGTCAAAAGATTTATGATTTTCCTAATTTTTGTGCAAGGATGATTCTTAAATAGTAATACAAAAATATATTATATGGTTCAGATCGTTTGACTACATTTGAAGATAACCCCAACAATATGATCTCTATCACTTATGAAATACCCTATATATATGTGTGCATTTTTTTAAAAGAAATTTATTAGAGTAGGCATTGGATATCCTAGCTAAATTATGATCCAAGTACTAGTAGGCATACGCCAAATTGTGATATTGATAGGGAGATTAAGCCAAGAATTAATGGGATTTCGGATTAGGGAATGAACTTGATGATGTACTAAAATCCATATTAAGATATATGGACAAATTAATCTGCCAATGAGTTGGGATACATAGAAAGGCCAAATCATTCGGCAAATGACATGGTCGGTCTAATTGGGAGATATTTTTTCTTGTCAAAATACAATTCTTCAAGGCAACAAAAGCAATAATGTTATATTGTTATGGTGATGCCAGAGAGGATTACCAATTCCTACATTTGCACATGATTTGATTTTTGTTTCAATTCGTTATTAGCTGGTTCTTTTATGTATTTCAGACAGAATTTTAACTTTTAATTGAGTTTGGATATCAATCTATAAATGTAATTAACCATAAACAACAAGAACAAAAATAGAAATAAAAATCAAGCACATCCAAAATCTTCATAAAAATAAAAATAAATAATTAGAAACGAATATAAATACACGCACAGCTGAAAAAAATTTACAAACCCATGATCTGAATCTTAAATTTTTTCTTAAAAAATAAAATTGTTCTATTAGCAAACAAAGAAATAAAGGATCTTTCATTAAAAAAAAGATAAAAAGAAAAATATAAAGAGCATTACTCTTTTCTTTTACGTTTTTTGTTTTTTTGTTTTTTCTCAATAACCCATCCCAAACTTGGCAGACATTCTAGAGAGAATCATGACCGTTAAAATTAGACATAGAAAGTGACCCCTTAGCCTTAGCGGCTTAGCCAGATATGTTTGCTACAAATAGACATGGATGGATGGATCACCACCTAAAAGGTTGGAGAACACAAACACTGACAACAAAGCCCAAACCTATTCTCCAAAAAACTTTACGATCTGACCCCCCAATTTATTAATTATTATTTTACTTAATTCATGACCTTTCATCAACGTGGTTGGGCACCTTTCTTTTAGTCTCTATAGGCCTATAGGGTATAGACTATATATAAACACAGCACACGTCCCTAATAACCAACCAACCCAACACCATGCAAGGGGTCTCTAAAAGAGGCTGGGCCTCATGATAAGGACTTGTTACTTGCAACAATTAATAGACAACACTATGCTACATCGAGAGTACTCAAAAGTCAAAATGCATTAATTCTCATTTGGATACTAATGTGGAGAGCTATGTTATTTTTTCATTTTATCTTTTCTACAAGGTTACTAGGTAGGTGAGAAATTTGTAAATATTGCTTCCGCTCTTTTCTCAAAACTTAGGGCATCTTAACATGAAAAAGAAGTGAATGGAATATGAATCATTTTCATTTCACTCAAATTCAATATTAACTTATTTAGGAATTAAAAAGTAAGTAGGATTCACTACAAAATCAGTAATCGATCACATCTTTTTTTTAGAGGAATCACATTTTGTGGGAATATGGTATTGACTCATTCCATTTGGAATCATTGTTTCATACCAAAATTGTCCTCAAATGAGTATTGAATAAAACCTCAAGTGTTAAACGTATAAATGAGATGTGAATAGATGACGACTTAAAAAATTTATAGCTTAAAATAGTAAAGAGTGAAGGCATTTGATTGAGCAGTCAAAAACATGTGGGCATGTTAGGTTGTTCCGCCATGTTACCGTAGTCAGTCGGTTGGCATGGAGTAAACGTGAAGACCGACAACTGAGAAGCAGTCACAAGCCTCACAACAAAGTGGCAGTAAGCGGCAATCGCTGCCACTGCCGACGCTGCCAACGTTTCTCTAAAACCTCTAATTATTAAAAATTTAAAACAACGTTTGGTTTGCAACGACCGGGTCTGATTCACCCACGTGGCGCGTTCTCTATGGCCAGAGGATGATTCCAGTAATGGGCCCCATATAAGCTGTGTAAATCCCGTCAGTGAAATGATGGGATGGATAAAATTGGGATTGGGGGGTCAAAGATGTCTGGGCCCCACCACCCTCCGTAAGTGGGCCCAGGTCCGAATCTCTGTCGTTTCTTCTGACCCTACTGCAGTAAAAAATAATGTGATTCAATCTATGATTCTAATCTCATCCGGTGGACAGATGACAAGAACCAGAGAGGGAAAAAACGCGTGAGCGAATTGACCAATCAACCCAATTCTGTTTGACCCAAAAAAAAAAAAAAAAAACCCAATTCCGTTTTTTATTTTATCATTCTAAAATGATAAATCATGTCATCGTAATTCATAAGTATGTATAAATATATAATAGTATGACACAAATTTTTTATCAAAACGTATGACTGTATAACAATATAAAACTATAAACCAACACCAAAAAGAAAATAAAAAAGGATCGATATATATTTATAGGTGGGGTTTCTTAGGCACTGTTTGACCTAGAAAGAAACTTTCATCCCACTATATATGTAGGGTAGTGTGAACTAGTCAAGTTAATATATGGTTATTTTATTTGGATATATGGGTTCATTTTGAGGACTTTAACCATTGGGTATGGTGAGGAGCCACAATATACATACATACAAATATATATGTTTATATAATTTGCATTATGATATTTTTAATATTTAATTGGCATTATTGCATGCATTAAGATTAAGAAAGTAGCAAGCATGCAATAAATTTGGGCAGTCCCATTTTGGTGAGTATGCAATTAAGTGCAAGTTGCAAATTAATGCCAAAGTCTTGGTTGCATGTATATGTATATGGAGTGATGAGGCTTGAAGCTCAAACATTGAATGATACACATGGAGGCCGTGCCTGCTCACATGCCGCTCTGCTAGCCATGCCCGCTGCTCTCGCTTCCAACTCCTAATTATTTAATTAACCCTTAATTACTAATTCATTTGGTCAAACTAGATGTACGTGCATATATATATATATGTCACCCTACTACCCTACTATAGGGTATAGGCTGTATAGTTTTACATATATATATATGACTCATGCATGGGTCATGAGCCTGACAAACATCAATTCACTCTATGATTAATCTTCCTGGCCCAAAAAAAAAAAAAAAAGTTGATTAATCATTAAATTCAAACTTCAAAGTCTACTATAAGTCTATAATTAATTGATCGATAATCGATCATGTATTGCTTGCTTTGATCAGCTTCGCACTTGTTCATGGATCCTACTATATATACAATATTATTGAATTATGACACAATCTTATAGGAAGGAAAGTTTGAACGCATGAGGTTGGCATGTATTCGGTGCCGTTTCTGACATTTAAGAGGCCGGAGGCAAAAATTTGATATGGGCCATTTGTACAATATATATATAATTCTATAGACATATTTTTCATTTACTTTTACTTAAAAATTAAAAAGAAAATAATAAAATGATATCACACATTATTCACACATACAAATTTTGAATAAAAAACTTTGGACAAGAAATAATTAAAGTTATAAAGCATTTGAACATACAAACTTTAAACAAAAAGAAATTAAAGTTGCAGTCCTTAGACTTGTCAAAAAGAGGTTCTTCAACAATCTGAGCAACTATGTGATCAAATGCACCACCTAAAAAACACAATTACAATAAAATAAGGACCAAAATAGTTAATGAAAATGCCTTAAGATAGGGCTAAGAAAAAGATTAAGACTCAAGAGAAGACTGAAGATGAGAGCTAAAGGCTAAAGCCTTGAGAATCGAATGGATTAACTTCAAGTCTTCAATTTAATTGAATCAATTAATTGAGGATTGAGGAAGAAGGCGACTGGGAAACTGGATTAGTCTGAGCAAGCTAAAAGCCTAAAAGAGAGAGAAAGAGACTGATAAGGAGAGTGAGATATTTGTTTAAGAAAAAAAACATTTCAACTTCTTCCTTTTTTTTTTTGTGAGGCATGTGCAATGATTATGGACCGTTAGGCCAATAACTTAAGGCCCCATTTAAAAAAAACTATAATTTACACCAGCAATTATATATACATACTAACATTTTTTTTTTTTATAACAACACACTCAGGCTACTCAGCAGCAACTATATATATTATTATTTTAAATATTATATTATATACGATATATATATAATTAAAAAAATTTTGAGCCCCCCTTGAAATTGGGCCCTGGGCGGTCACCCCTATGACCTTGCTCAGGGACGGGCCGGACGGCTCTGCATGCATCAACTATATATATATATAAATATATATATATATGAATAGAGGGCCCTTCCAATAAGGGATCCCTCATTTAGTGTTAAATGAGGGATCACCTTGTGGGGCCCACACGGGTCGTTTTGTGTTAATCCGAACCATCCATTTTTTACATCTCCATTGATAGAACATCCCTGCAAAAAATCAGCCAAATCGGAAATCGTTTACCCGTTCGATTAAGCGGTCAAAGTTTAAAACAAATGGACGAACAACAAATTCCTCTATAAACACCTAAACTTTGACCGCTTAATCGAACGGGTAAACGATTTCCGATTTGGCTGATTTTTTGCAGGGATGTTCTATCAATGGAGATATAAAAAATGAATAGTTCGGATTAACACAAAACGACTCGTGTGGGCCCCACAAGGTGATCTCTCATTTAACACTAAATGAGGGATCCCTTATTGGAAGGGCCCTCTATATGAAGAGCATTTGGTACCCATGCCACACACACTTTTTGCTCCAATTAAACACATACAAAGTGGTATGAATATATCCACCACTTTTTTACTCATACAAATTCGCGATCGATACACTAAAATAACTTCACTATATAAAATTATAAACGCTAAAAAGAATGCTAACATCTATAAAGTCACAACTGTGTGCCTGGTGAGTGACTGAGTACGTAGTTGGCTCATATCATATGTATGAATATTTCTTCTACCATACAGAGATAGGCTCTACCTCAATTCTCATGCTTTAATGCTTTTTTTGCTGACCCTCCAGAATATATTTCTTACATATAGGCCTAAAGAAGGTTCAATTGGGCCTACTTGCATGCACTAGGCCCAAATAGGTTCTCTCACTGCAATCGGACTCAAATTTTTTAAGCCCGTGAGTAGATATAAGTTGGGAAACTAATAAGGGTATGTGAAACTTGATTCATGTGTGTGCAATACTGCAATGTGATAAGAGATAGCCTAATATCAAAGATTAACTATTCATCACTTATCAAAATATTTCTTCTTCTTTTTCTTTTTCTTTTTCTTTTTCTTTCGACCAATGAGCACATAGCCACTTCGACACCAAACAAAAATTGGGTACATGCATCATACATGGCCAGTACTATAATGGCTCAATATAGGATTTTTTTTTTCTATTGCAAATACGGAGAACACGGATAAGATGTGAATTTCATTAAATTGGGTTCATACTTTGTTGAATTTTGTTCATTACATTGTTTTATGCTTACCATGTATAAGTAAAATTTTTGTGTAAGAATGATAATATCATGGTTAAAAATGATTCCTTCTATAGAAGAGTTGGGGTCCAAGCCTAATTTCACTATTTAAATTAAAATCATACCAGAAAAAAAAAAAAAAAAAAAAAAAAGTCTGAGCAACTTGCTTTATTTATTTCTGAATCAAGAAACACACTTGAATTTGAGCTTGAATAGATGGGCCTGACGATGCAGCATCCTATAAAAAGCTCTGTGCTAGTCCAATTCAACAGTGTCCAGTTTGGACTGTCTGAAGAGCATTTTTGGTTCAATCTTGGGTCATCATATTCCTTAATTAAAAAGTCAATTTTGGGGCCAACCCCATTATTTTCTCACATTAAATCGTGGCCCTCAAATTTGGCCCTGTTTTCAGCAAATACCCATCATTGAAAACTGAAAAGCCAATACCATTTTTTATACTTCAGAAATCTGAAATTGCATTTAGGTTTAACTACTGCATTATTTAATCCAAAAATTATTAGGTTGGCCAGGCTTTTCAGTCCTGAAAGAGAAACCAAAACAGTCACCATTCCTCACACAAATAGTTTTTGTTTTTGGTGTTTTTTAACCTTAATGTCTTTGCAAATGTCCTATCAAAAAGGGTTCCTTATTCAAACATAACTTAAAACATGCATTTGAGAGGCCATCATACCATATGATTAGAAGTCCAGTCAGCTTTGAGAAAATGAAAGTAATTAATGTATTTGGTTTTATGGGCATAAAGCAAAATAATCTACACCATCATTGTTGGTGGTAATAAGGTTTATCTTTTTCTCTCATCAGGTTGCGTTTGGTCACAGATTGAGACGCGTTGCCAAAGTCCTTGACACACAACCTTAGCCACAAAACAATATATTAATTGTGATCTTTTAACCCCCAAAGCCAAACCCAACAAGGCATATAAATTCATAGACCCAATGAAATTATTTCGACCCCAGTTGGGTCAGTCCAACCTGCCAATTTGGCACCCTAACTGTGCACCAAAGACTTTAGCCTCATAATGATAATTACTAAAGTAATGTCCTCCTAACTTTGATTTCAATGCCCATCTTAATGAGTTTTTTTTTTCTTGTCAGATGGGCATGTGAAACTTTCTCAACCGACCCATTTAACTATAATTGAAAGGTGACTTTCACAATTCCACTGGTTATATATAAAGAAACCCCTTCTTGTTGTTTTGATCATAAGAGATTCATTAACCTTTAAGCAAGGTTGCTCTAGTGAGCCTAACATTGTTTATTAGAGCATTATTAGCATCATAGAGGCAGAGCATTACCCAAATGCCCAACTGAGCATATGTGTTAGATCCACCTATATGGATTGTGAAATTTCCAACCTCTGAACAAAGACAAAATATGTATTTCATGAGAATGACCTTTCGGCCCCTTTGGAACAATTGGAAGAAATGGGAAGGTTGGCTCTCAAGTCGTAGATGTGATGGGGTTAATTGGACGGTAGGTACAAACCCACCCAGCCAACCAGAGTCCTGCTAGCACTATTTGCGTTCTTCTGTCACCATCTAAAGGAACCATGTGGGTTTGCTTTATACGTCTATAATTGTATGAAGTCTTTCAGATTATGACATATGCTTCTCATCAATTGTTGATGACCCTCTTGCAAATTTTAAATGTGCATAAAGACCTCATAGCAACAGCAAATTATTCCTGCTTCTTCAAACCAAACTTGTTGGGAAATTTGGTTTAGAAAGCAGTAAAAGTACTTAAAGTCTTAAACAAGAAGGGAAGACCATTTTGGTCTAAAAAGAGATATATGCACATCCAATTTGCTGAACAAACTCTTTCAAGCATAATGACATCAACCAGCAACATTTGAATAGACTCCAGACTCCAGTGCAAAACCAAGAGAAGGGGTAATACTCGCTGCAAATAATAAGCAAGTCTATCTGAAGAATTGAAAAACCGAAAAATAAGAGAGAAAGAAAACACCATGAAGCATAACAAATCTCAAATTTCAGTACTCATTTCAGAATTTTCTACCACAAATTTGAACTGCAAAAAGAATTCCCTTGCAAAGGAAGAAAAAGGTAAACGAATGCAAAAGGAGACAACACAAACTCAACATCTAAAATATAACCTTAAGGACCGACCTACTAGCCATGACTAAACCTAAAGTCTACCATTAAACTTGCATCTCTCTACCCCTTTTTTTCAGGTCTGTCCTCAACTAGCTAAAATATATGGTCACCTATTTTGCTCCTATTCCCCCCATTCCATCCCTGTACAAAAAACCAATGAACAATGAAATGAAATGACAATAAGACAAATAACATAACAGAGGAAGAGAGAAGAAAGTATCCAACTAGAACATTGTTCTCTACGTCCTCCCTCCCTCACATGTAATCCAGCGAAATGCTGCTGTTAGTATTCGGAATGAGTTCTGGAGTGTCGCTCAGAGCGGCCTCGGAAATGGTCACCAGCTCACCACCCTTGTTTCTCATCTCAAGAACCTTCTTATGGGAATTCGAGTGCAAGGATGGAACAAAAGTTGGACTGGCCGCAGGGCGGTACTCGGGGTAGAGCCGGCCTGACTTGTAGCGGACGCCACAGGCATTGCAAAGGGTTTTCGGCCCCATTGGACCTGCCCTCCACTGGGGTGTCTTAGTAATCTCACAATGCAGGCATTTCCTGACTGCTGCCTGCATAGGGGAACTTTGATTTGGCTCCACTGGAGCTAGCGGAAGCGGAACCTTGATTTTCCTCTTCTTCTTCTGCTGCTCCCCAGAAGCTTGTTTTGGTAATTTGATCAAAGGACGAGACTCCGCAAAGCTCTCAGAATCAGAAGTCACCTTGGGGGCTAGCAACACCTGAGGATGGGGGGTCTCAGTCTCAGTCTCAGTCACAGAGGAGTGAGGGGTCTCTGTATCAGTAACAGAGGAAGCAGGGGAAATAAGCTGAATTGCGGAGCGAGGATTAAAGGTGGCAGGGCGAGGACGCTTGCTGCGAGCACGTCCACACCGACTGGCACCTACCGGTCCAGGGCTAGCCGGCACATTCTTGTCACCGGAGCAGGAGCTACTGCTGTCAAGGACAGAAATCGGACTGGCGGTCTGGAACTGTTGCTGTGATGAGTCCTTGTTGACAGAGGAGTCGTCTGGTTTGTTGATGGTGAGGCTTCCACCATTGAAGGAGTCCTCAAAAAAGGTTGAGAGCCATTCCAGTTGAACTATCTCTTCATACTGTGACAACAGAGAGAAACAAACTTCAGTCCAATTGCACAAAAATGAAGCTAACCCAGTATTCATGTACAAAATTTGAACTCAATTTGCCCCATAATTGAGTCCCAAACTCCCAATTCAATTTCAAATTGATTAATATATGGTTGACATCAACAAAAAGAAAAGCCAACCTAAAAAAGCATGCACATGACGAATGGACTATATAACTGGCTTTTTGAATTTGGAGTGTAATTCACATGACAAGTCACGTGACTGACGACACCCATTCATCATGCAATAATTATGAATTATTCAACAGGGTTCATGCAACCCACCGACATATAACACGACGTCGTATGCTAGAAATTGACCAAAATACCCTTTCAAAGGAAGGATGTGATTTCAATTGTTGTATGACTTTTTACTTTCACCGTCCAATCATTGATGGACAACACACACTACACATCACCACCACCACATGATAAAACACATGGGGGCACCAGCGGACCATGCCACCTTTACGCGGGACCGCCAGCCTGGCACTTCAATCCTAATTTTTACTAAAATAAAATAATTCAAATGTCCTAATTCAACTTTTATGACGTCATCGTCATACTGGGTTCACGGAAATCCCGTGCACCAACACAGTGAGAGAGTTGCCGCGTAAGTACTCACCGGAACGGAGATCTCGGCGGAGAGGTCGGAGAACAAGTCAGCGGCGGCGTCGGAACCGGGGAAGGAGCCCGTCCCGGCGGACTGAGTGGTGGGCCAGAGGGAGGAGGAGTCAGGGAAGGCTGTGTTGTTGATGTTGGTGGTGCAGTCGGGAGGAGCAAGGCCCAGTCCGGACTCCACGTCATCGCCGGGAAGGTCGAGCACGAGGTCGTCCATGTTTTCGAAGAAAGTTCCGCAGTCTACCTCGTCTATGAAGTTCGGTTCGATCATTTTCTCTTTCTCGCTGAGTCTGTCAAATTTCACTGAGAAATGAAAAGCCAGAAACAAAATCAGCGACAAAATTCCTTTTTGATTTTTTTTTAATACTAGGTGTAATGTAGCACTATGAACCGTGTGGCGCATGTTAGCAAGGGTGCGCAATTAACGTAAAGGTTGGTGTGCTTTACTTAATTGGCACACTGGTGAATTAAAATCAAATTGGGGGGAAAAAGAGAAAGAAATTAAATTAAATTAAGGCGAAAACCAAGGTGAATGGTGAATGAAGCATTGAAGCTTTCAGTAAAGTGGATGGCGTATGGTAGCACCAGCCAGGCCAGCTGGTCCCAACTCAAACTCTGCGATTTTTTGCTTTTTTTGGCTTTTTAGGTAAAGGAAAAAGGCGAAGAAGATAAGGAATTTTTGGTAAGAAAAATGAGAAAAATTGATGGAATGGAATGAGAGCTTAATGTTGAAGCGGACCTTGAGAATTTCAGAAAAAATTTATAACAAGAAATTTAAGAGAAAATTCGAGAAAAACTGGCTTCAAATTTTTGCATAAAACCAAAATCACTTCCCAATTGAGCTGGTACACAACGAATATAGTGTTGTCCCATAAAATGTGTTGAATTTGTGAAGTGCATGCGAACCAAACACAACGAAATTCAAATTTCGGTTTAAGGTCCGTTTGGTTCCCTGGAAAATTAGTGAAACGAGGAAGATATTGGAGGGAATTGGAGCAGGGTTTTGGTTGCCGACAGTGAAAATTGTGAAAGGTAGAGAGAGTGGAGAAATGCAGAGCCAAACCTTGGTGGGGTTTTGAACTCCAATACTTGACTCCCGCCTAAACAGTAAAACTCCGAAGAAACGAAACCAAAAGCAGTAGCAGAGCAGAGAGAGACCCAAAACCTCAATTAATCTGTTTTAGTCTTCCCACTAAAACTCTATTCCTCGATTATAAGGAAGCGAGGAAGAGAAATAGAGAGAGAGAGAGAGAGAGGGGGGTGTGAACTCTGAACTCTGAACTCTGAACTCTGAACTCTGAAGTGAGGGAGAGGTTTGAAAGGAGAGAGAGGAGAAGAAGAAAGACTAAAAAGGGAACAAGAAAGAGGAGAGAGAGAGTCGTAATGGTAGGTGAGCCTCCTCCTTCATTGCTAGCTGTCTTTTACTATCGTGATGTTTAAGCCTTCTCCCTGGGTGGGTCCCACACCCTCCCACCGCTCTTTTTTAAAAAACAAAAACAAAAACCGAAAAAAGAGAAAATTTCACCGCTCTCAAATTCTAAAAATTGAACTGCAATTTGCAAATTTGCAATGCAAAGAGAGAAATCCAGAGCTTCTTACTTTTTCGCTTTTGGCTTCTGCTTCTCGGGTTCCGCTTCTGAGACACAGGTTACTTATAGAGGCCTCCTCAGTCTTTAACCGCCGTTGTTTCTGACACTTTTACCCTCCTTTCACTTTATATCGTTTTACCCCTTCCTGTGCCAAAATGTCAGAACTCCCACAAGCTTCACGCTCCTTCACGCGCGTGCAGTTCTGTGGGCCTGACTCGCTCTCTCAGTTTCTCCCAAATCCCAATACCCAATGTTTTTTTAACGGAAATTCGCCCTCCGTTTTGCGTCAAACCAAGGACTTTCACGCGTTTGCCCTTGGACCGTAACCGTTGTATTTGGCTGTGTAATTTAACTTCAATGGGTTATATCCATCACAGCACATGCTTTGCTTGCTTGCCTCTTCTTTTTTCTTTTCTTTTTCTTTTTCTTTACATCCAATGTGAAAAGGAACCTTCTTCATAATTGGTTTTTGTCCACTATTTACAAGTCGCATTCTATTCACAAATGCAATTCAAGAAGGTGGGTTGGGGGTGGGAAATTAAGGATATTCGATTGGAATGCACTTGGAAGGTTATTTATTAATTTCCTATATGTGACCAAATTCCTCGGATTGTTTTCCTTCTATATTTTTCACCTAGGTCAAAATGTCTCCAAGTCAAATTTGGTAACTTAATTATATTCATACATTCTTTTCTTTTACTCTAAGAAACAATGGGATAATATGATTTTGGTTATAAATATTGTTATGCGCAAATTTGATTTATGGCAATCTTGAATTAGTAATAAATTATTAGAAGGATATATGCACACGCAGTATGGTAAGCGTTGAAGTTATTAGAAAGATATGTGCACGCGCAATATAGTGAGCGTTGAAGTTATTAGAAAGATATGTGCACGCGCAATATAGTGAGCGTTGAAGTTATTAAAGAATATGTGCATGTGCGGTATTGTGAGAGTTTAGAATGAGACCAACGACGCTAGGGTTTACAAGAGGAAGTGGGATTATTGCATACGCAACACCTGCGTTGGACGCTTGCAAATAAATATGTAAAGCATACTTTAAGATGGAAAATCCACGTGTTTTATATTAGTTCTCAGCGCTTATGGTTTAAAAAGTTAAGGAGAGGAGTAAGAAAACCAAGGAAATATTCTACTATAAAGTGACCGGGATATTATACAATGATTAGATGATCATTGTTTATTCAGTTTATCTTTCAGTTAATTAACAAATGTAATATACCACACATACATCGAATTTTGCTAGAGGATGAGTCTAGGCCAACCCGTGAAGCACAAAGGAGGCTTAATCCGCATCTTAAGGAGGTTGTGCGCAAGTAATCAAGCTTTTGGATGTTGGTATTATCTATCCGGGATACTATACAATGATTAGATGATCATTGTTTCTTCAGTTTATCTTCCAGTTAATTAACGGATGTAAAATACCAGACATTTTATATACACCGTTAAGAAAAATAATTAATTTTTTCAATGATATAACATTTAATGTGAGTTCAAACTTACTTAATTAAAACCAAACGTAACCTTATCTAGCTAGAGTTACCAAAGTACCCTAGATTTGAAGCCACTGTTTATACACAAAGTATAATTTACAAGAACTTTATGTAGTTTGAGTAAAGAGGAAGGAATTAAGAATTTACTCAATGTGAGATATCACATTAACCAATATGTAGATTATACAGTTCTTGCCAACTTATGTACTATTGCATGCCAGTACTACTGGTCTTACTATATATTTACACTCAAGAGAAAGGTGCTAGAATAAACCATTTCCTACCTAGATATCAAACTCTCAGCATATTTTCAAGTGAATTAGATGCAAAAATTGGCCTCCTTGTAGGAGCTAGCCCACAAGTATATTTATCAAACAATATTCAAACATTTATATATATGTATATATGAGGAAACATAAATGCTTCCATTGTGTCAAACTCCGACTCAAACTCTACTCTTTTCTTCCCATTTAAATTGTTTGTTATGTCACTTGCAAGTGAATGCGATTGATACATCCATGCAAATATTATATCATGTGACTCATACCTCTGACAAATTTTCTGATATTCTAAACCATTACCCAAAACTAGAAAAATGTTACATTTTAAACTGCAGCACTGTTTGGGAATTGAGACCCAATATAATGCAGTCCCGGCATGCTGTAAGCCTATCTGTACAAACTAGAAAGCAATGGATCCGATACTTGGGCCTCTAGTTAGCTCACAGTGCACTCTAAATTACCATGTACAGGAGATATATACTTCCTTTTCTGGTAGACCAAAGAGTGAATCATTTGTTTGTTTTTAATGCTTTCATATGGGTTTGGGGTAGGTCCACATAGGGTTGAATATATATGGGTCCCCCTCACCAATCTTGGTTGTTAATGGCAATGTGTCTACCATGCCAAAATGTCACACTCTGGTAAATGGCATTACAGCATGGACTTTATGCAAAGTGGGTAATCTGCAAGCTGTAATTTCTAACTTAGCTGCTGTGGGATTACTTTAGGATCATACCTAATAGTCTAATACGCATTTGGGCATTTCACATTTGGGCTAGAATCAAAAGTAAAATACTAAAATCCATAGTCCTCCACAAGTGTGCTCAAATTTAGTAAAGGCTTTACCAGCAAATCGAATCAAAAGTATTATCTGGGATTAAAAAAAAAAGGAAGGGAAACTAATTGTTGTTTTTAAAATTGAGAAAGGTTAATAAAAGTGACTCCACAACCAACCAAAGCACATTTCATTTGGGCCTATTAGCAATGATGGGCCTCACTCACATATCATCTTCTTTCACTCCTTTTTTTTTTTTTTTAACTAACTTGAGCTCTACTCTTCGTATCAATCCCTTCCAAAATACTCTCTGTAAAATGCAGTATAGTCAGGGGGGTCCTGCTGCAGGCTAAAATTAAAATAATTGTTTTTTTTTAAAAGAAGAAGAAGAAAGAGGGTTGTGCTTGATGAACCCTTTTCTTTTATGACTAATTAACTTGGTTTACACTCTTTGTATCATTTCCTTCCAAAAGACGTTTCCATCTCTCTAAAAGCAAATTTGGTTAAAGCCCATATAGTTTTTTAGCCAGTCAAGGTTTATTAGGCTTCTTGCACCATGAACATTAAGTAGTTGACATAACATGACAAGAAAACAATATACAGGTTCTTTATTTTTTTTTCGGTACAAAAAACAATATATAGGTTCATTTACAAATAGAGGGATCAATTATTATACCCTTTTAGTTTTCCATTTAAAAAAAAAAAGAAGCTGCAAAATTAAACTATCAATTAAACATATCCTTTTACCCTTACTAGCTAGCTAGAAAATTAATTATAATTCTAAAAACATGTTTTGGGAATGAAATACCAAATCTTCCTCATAAGTCATAATTAAGGTTTTAAAGCTTTTTGGGGATTTTGTCATTTATATAAAATGGACCAAACACCTTTCTTAATTAATGTTAAACAATGCAAGGACGTCCAAGGACAATTATTTAAATATGGTGATCATCCCTATCACAAAACTGATTGACACATTATTTCTTCCCTTCAAAGATAAGCGAAATAGGGATTCATATCATTGTTTAAGGTACGTACCATTGTTTTTACCCATACTCAATTACACATATATATATAATATGTATATAGATACTTAAACGCATTCATATCTGTGTGTATCATATTAAAAGCAACATTTCAACTTATAATATAAATAATTACAGTTAAGGAAAATTAACAAAAGAGTAATGTTCTCTTATACAATTGTAATCAATCTAATCATTCATAGCTAGTCATAATCTAGAAGAGTTTCTGGTAAAAAAAGTCATCTTCCGAAAAGCTAACAACTACAAAGTTGTGCATGGCTAGATAAGGGAACGTGCATGCAATTGAGGCATATTGTATGACCATCTAATTACTCCTGGCACGACGTCGGTTCGAACAAATTGTGAAAGTAACATCTTTGCATCCAAATTACTACGTATTGATGTAGCACATCAAATTAATTAATTGCACTTATATATATGATCATATGTCGTTGTCAGAATTTAAAGCTAATAATAAAAGTAATTCACACCTCGATCTATAGTTGCTCTATGTGATTGTCAATGTGCGTCGGTAACAAGAATACTAAGCGATCGAAGGAGCACAGCTGCTGCTATGCACATGGCATTGCGCCCCCAATGGTACTAATAGGGTGACTAGGAGACCATGAATTTTATATTTTTTTAAATACCACAAATAGCATAATATCAAAATAAGCTAGTAGTGATTGCTAGAGCCTGCTTGATTAATTACAAATTTCATAATAAATTAAAGTCATTGTAGCTTTGATTGACAACAAATCCCCCCCATAAATGGAATTAATTAATATTGAGTCTTAAACATCCTAATAAGTCCATTTCGTTTTTTAGTAGCAAATTTCCTCAGTCAAATCCATCATTATGAGCTTGTATATTCTCTATTAGAATTAGAATACATGGAATCTAATATGAATTAAAAAATAAAAAAGCTAACTACTTTCTCATTTATATTATTTCCTTTGACATTTTTTCTTATTATTCTCATTTCGCAGTGTAATCTTATGATCAATAAGCTCATTTTTCTTATGACACTTTAAAACTCTACGAAAAATTAACCAAATTGAAATTTGTTTTAGTCATATAATTATTATCAAATAAAAAGACTGTTTTAGAAACAGTTTCATTCACTGTTTATTTATTTGATAACAATTACATGATCAAATGATTTTTAATTTGATTGATTTTATGCAAAAATGATATTTAAAAAATAATAAAATGAACAATTTCGATCATAAACCTACATTAAAAAACAAAAATAATAAAAAAGAAAGTCGAATAAGAAGGTAGAAAGAAAAAGATAACTGGCATCTGTTCATTAGAGCCTCACAAAACTAATTCAATTTATCACTAATTTGGTTCCTTATTTTAGTAAATTTATTATTTAATTTATCAACCATCATTCATTACACAAATTTTATTAATATGAAACGTCCACTATGTAGTTGATCATTCACTATCTTTAACTACGACAAGTCGTACTCAAAAGTCCAACATTTTGCTGCCAAGAGGTGCACAACACGTGCCAACAAATCGGAGTTTTTGGTGTCAAAATGTTGGTTGTCAACTTGTCATGTAATGTAAGTATGTAACCAATGGAGTTGATTAGCGAAAAGACCACGTAACGTTCGTATTACATTAAGCCAAAATTGCCCTTCCCTTCTGCATCTCAGCTTTCGTGGTGGATGGGCATTAACGTAAATTGTGAATCGAGGGCTGAGGTGGCGGTACCCGGCGCGACAGGCGGGGGAGGAGTCATTATGTCTAAAATGTCATATGCAACGTGCGTGCGAGCAAGTAAGATTAGAGGCCATGTTACAGTAGGACCCACACCCTCCACGTTCCACCGTCAACACGGAGATAACGTGGCACCCGTAGATTGACTGGGTTACAGTGGAGCCCACAACAGCGAATCAACCGCACAACTCCAGCTTGGCAATGCAAGTGCGAACTGCGAAGGACTCAGGAGGGAGGAGAGGAGCACGAGACGGTGGGGCAGGGGTCACGTGACTCTGCCTCGGGATTCGACTGTGCTTACACTCACTACTTTGGTCTACTTGGACTTATCATTGCGCGCCACGTGGAATGATATAGCTTTCCTGAGACGAAAGTGTACCATTTGGATTTGTTTTTTTTTTTTTTTACCGCTTTTAGTCGTGAGTCCAAGATATTTCGATGCATCCAGTGGCGGTGGGGACACGAGCACTAAGCTTTGTGGGGCCCCACGAGCACAGCCGTACAGTAATGTGATGAGGACCTTTTGTGGGCCATGCCGTGTTCGTGTGACAGTATTTTTGGTCCGAAAATCAGTGCACAATTTTAGAGAATTATTCTATTTACCCGAATTATATATAATTTATATTGGATTCTGGGCCTCTGGCTTACCAAACAAAAAAAAAAAAGAGGTCCCGAAAATATTCCATATTTATCTATTACTCAACTTGGGATTTGATTGATTTCAATGTAGTCATATAGGAAAAGGAAAAAAAAAGTTGTCTTAAGAAATTATTGTCACATCCCATTATTTTATGCAAGATATTTTGTTTGATAAAGAAGGATCCATTATATTTTATTTTTTACACAAATTTTTAGTAGAGTTTATCTCATATAATATTTCAACGATGTAAATTATTTATTTTTAGGGACTCATTAAAAGATAATTTTTACAAAAAATTAGGTAAATTAAAAATTATTACCATATAAAATTAAATAGTCAACATTTCAAGTGTTTATTTTGTTGACCATTTAATATTTGTAGGTAAATGATTTCAAATTTACTTATTTTTTTATGAATAATTATTTAATGAAAACCTAAAAAATAGACGGTTTGGATCGTTGAAATCATATATGGAGCATACCCCATTAAAAACTTGTGTCAAAAATTATGACAAAAATATAATACCACGAATCCACCTCCTTGTTTGATAATGAAAGCAATATATGGTTTATTCGTATTCTTTTAATTTCTAAATTTGAATCTCTATCTACCATAAAATAAAATAAAAGCAATGTATAAATGAAAAAATTATATAACATAATAAATGTAAGTTATTAATTTGAAAAACAACTATTAAATTATTGCAATCTAATGAATCATATTTAGGATGCTTATATATATATAACATTTTAATGTTTATATGTTGTCGCATTGCTCATGTTTGTTAGAAAATCCTTCGTATATAGAGACACTAACAATGTGTATTATGTTCCACATCCTCCCGTGGAAGGTAAACTAGACATACTGGTAATGTTGATGATGAAGAAGGCTCCTCGATCACTCTTGGCTCATTTTATCAAACCTTCATATTATCTTTAAGAAAAAATTTAAGGAAAAATTTATGATTAAAATAATTTAAATTTTGTGTTTTATGTTATTTTAGTATATAAATTTTATTTGTATCAATATAATATATTGGCTTATTCACACCATTACCCCTGTAAGATACACTTTTTTTTCACTTTGTTCCCTAAAACTTAAATCCTCTCAGTTTGCCACCTGAACTTCACACAGTTGTTGTAAAAAACCCTATGCCGTCAACTCTGTCAATTTTTCTGTTAAAATAGCTGACGTGGCACCTATATGGCATGGGTGAGACCCTTTTTTAGTTATATAAGATCCATGTGAACAAAAAAATAATAAAAAACAATTTTTAAACTAAAAAATAATAAGATCCATGTCAATTTTTTATAATTTTTTTTGTTCACATGGATCTTATATAACTAAAAAAGGGTCTCACCCATGCCATATAGGTGTCACGTCAACTATTTTAACGGAAAATTGACAGAGTTAACGGCATAGGGTCTTTTGCAACAATTATGTGAAGTTTAGGTGGCAAACTGAGAGGATTTAAGTTTTAGGGGGCAAAGTAAAAAAAAAAGTGTTTTACAAAAGGCAATGGTGTGAATAAGCCTAATATATTTTACCAATTCAGTTACATATTTAATCTAAAATAAACCATGTACGTGGCATGTGGTTACTTTTAATGTGCAAATTGGTCAATCAATAGTAGCATTAAGTGAAACACAACCATCCAAGTGTCACACATGTTATATGTTTTGAATGAAATATGAAACTGAGTTGATGAAATGTACCATGTTGATGCAAAATCAAATTTACCAAATTCGGGAGAGAGAGAGAGAATGCGAAGAACATTTTCCCTCCTATAGTCCTATGTTAGCGAAAGAAAACAAAAAGGGACCATGTCCTTTACAGTGGCTGTAAAGCCTGTAAGTCACGTGCGGGCGTGACCAAACAAGTGGTTTATGGTCCCCCACTCCCACCAATCAGTGCAGTTATTACCGGTACCCCACCGTATTAGCCTACGCCGACCCACACACAACAACTGGGCTTTCAACCCCATCCGTTCCTGTACTTTGCAAGCTCGAATCCCAATGCGTGCCATCTCATCTACTCCTGCACGACGTACAACAAAACCCCAACGAGAAAAGGACAGCACATTGCATTGTCCCGTCCGGATAATATGTTTTATTTATTTATTTAATTGAAGGAGGAGAATTGAAATATTACCGGGAATGAATTGTGGCGTGTCGGTGCCGACAGTGGGGGTTACCGGGTGTGGAAGGTGACAGGGGCCTGATAGAGGGTTTGTTTACCGGCTACGGAAGGTTACTGGAGCGAGAACCCATACACGGGGATCGTGAAACGCGTCGGTGCGTTTATTTTTGACTCTCGTGACAGTCTCTCCGTATCTCCAACGGTTTTCCGTTTGCTTTCTGGAAAACTGAACCCTCTTCTGTCGTCACTCTTCTTGTGCTGTGGTTAACTCCCTTGTCACCTATAGTTAACTTACTTAGGGATTTTTGTTTAATTTAAAAGTGTAAATTAGTAAATACAGTGATAAAATAGTAAAAACTTTAAAAATATAATAAACCGATTCATTTTTAAAGTCAATTGTTGGAACGTTCATACAAACGATGTAAAATTTTGAATGTTTAATTGTAGCTTGATTGAAATCGTTTTACAATTTTAACCAGATAAAAGTAATAAACATAAGTTTAAAAAAAGAATTATTTATTATTGAAATACACCACCGAGGGCATTGTCGTGCATAGTGTCCTTTATTTTATGAAACGTGTCCTCACATGATATCCTTTATTTTATAAAATGTGTCCTCTTTTGTCACTCCACATTATGGAATGTATTTTCAATTCATACCACCATCCACACACTACATGCAAGAGAAAAATTCATAGTCAAATGCACTTGTAGATTCTAAATCTATATATGAATTGAGAAACCTTAATTAAACAAAACCAATATTGTGAGTTTGTGACCATACATGTGAGTGTGTGACATGAATTTTGAAGTAGTATAGCTAGTGGTGTGCTGCTTCTTCTCACTCACACCGTCACACACACATAACATTAAGATCGAAGCCATATTTTTGTCAGATTATATAACACACTAAGTTTGAGAGAAGTACCCTAAAATCTTAGGGCAATAATTTTGCGATCTTGTAACATGCTGTCATGCAACAATATATATATTCAATGTGGTTGATGACAAAGGAAGAATAATATAATTAAAAAATCATATGATGATGGACTGATAGTGATGTGGAAAATAATAATAAGTCATTGTTGCATTGAGAGCGTTATAGGCGCCGGGAACAGGGACATGAAAGCGATACTTACATGTGAGGCTTAATTTTGTCAGAGAAAAAAAATCGAACAATTACATTAAATTGTAACTAATTAAAAAATGGCCACAAAAATTTGAAAATATAAACAAGGTTAAAATGAAGTCTTTGATTGTGGCCACGTGCCACGTGGGTGCCTCAATCAGATGACACAACGTGGGGACAACGTTGGGAAGTTTATCAATTTATCAACATGGTCATGATGCAGTGTTCTTGTGGGGGCAGTTTGGGTATTATCCTCTGAGTTTAGGTGTGTTCATGGTTTTGTTGAGTAAGTTACAAGACAATAATTTTTTAAAGCCGGGCTAAAAATGTGAGACAATGTTGTGATCATTAGCTAAACGCTTAATAAATAATACTCAAACGACGTTCGTATATTCAATTTTACATTTCATATCTACTTTTCTTTGGAAAATTTATAAAAAAAAATTTGCTTATGTGAGTATCATTCTCAGGTGTTTAGAGTGTGAGTTGAATTTGGATTGGTCGGGTCGGTTCACATTCGAAATGTATACTTCAATTTCAATCAAATAGTGTTGAAAAAGGTCTATAGAGAGTGGCATCCCACGCCTCTTTAAAGCCATTGGCCATTCTTTCCCCATTACCCATTGCCCATTGATAGGGAGCAATGTACCCATCAATTTACTTAAAGACATACTTCCCCACGAATTTATGGCACTCTTATTTTTGTTGGCCATATATTTCTAATTAAGCATTACACTCGTATTTTCTTTCTTTCTTTCTATTCGTATATATCTTAATTTCATTGTTTGAGTGAGACTTAGACAACCTCTTCCAAGCACACATTGTTATATTTTATTTTGCACAACATTTCTTTGGCTTTCTCTTTGTGTTGACTGTTGAGGGTCAGAAACATGTGTCGGCAGTGATCTATGAATGCATTATGCATATCATACATTTCTAAAATTGATTGTGCTAACTCAACCCCAGTTTGGTCTCTGGTAAGATTGGTTGGATTATTGATTCCAAGTTATATTTGGAAATATTGGTGTGAAATGACAAATCATTACAACCCTACTGTCCCTTGGTTGATTCACCACTAGTCTAGGGATGACAATTGTGTCATTTTGTTTCGTGCTCAGGTTGTAGCATTTCGGCTTTGTGCCAAATACTAGTGAATGCTAATTTGATTAGTTTTATTAGTCATATTGTGTGATTTAACACTAGTAAGATCTATTTATTAATTGTGTCGTGTTTGAAACCGACTCATGTATCTTATGAATTAATAATTATATAATTTTACAATAATTCATGTCATGAAATTCGAAAAAGAGAGAAACAAAAATTATTGTCTAGTTGACAACAACATGGTCTTTTTATTATTCATGTCAGTAGCTCGTTTATTTACGAGTTTGTGTCAAACATGGTCTTAATTTGTACAACTTTTGTGCATGTGTACTCACCTCCTGCAACTGTGGGCTTTACAAAGTTGGCCCAGTGTTGAAGCTGCTCTAATTAGTTGAGGAGTGTATTGATCACATGGACTTGTAGTGCATGAGCAAAATGCTGTATTTCTGACCACACTGAGATGAGGATGATGATGAAGAGTTGAGGTGCATACAAATAAAACTTGTGCAATTCATAGTCTTCTTCATTGGGTCAGGCCTTGTTTAGTTGTATGTTCTTTAAAATCTCATCTAGTGCTGTGGGTTTGAAGCCCGTTTTCTTGGGCTGGACTGGCTAAATTGGGCTGGTTCAGTTTTTGATTGGATTATTAATCCAATTTGTGATGATGATCATGAATATGTATCATGCAATAAATTTAATTTGACCTATAATGGAATAAATAAATATGAACCATTAACAATATATAGATTGTGTACCCTGTACCACAGAGATAAACCGAAGAATGAACCAGAATGAAGCTCTATACAATTAGTACTCCAAAAAAGTAACATTGCCTGGATGAAAAAAAGGACTATAAACAGGTAGATTCCAAGAACATGGTGCACCTATCATGGCATTAATTTTGTTCCCTTCTGATAAGGATGCATGAGATTTTCTGGGTGAAAATCATGGTTTAACCAGGACTGATTTGGATGCATCCAAATGGTTAATTCTACATGTTCCAAGAAGGACTTCTGGGAGTTCCTCTTCTGTGTTGGCCTGCAAAAGTTATTCTTACTTAAAATGAATCACAATAACTGTCTCATAAAGTAAATTGATGCAGTGTAATAGCAAACAACCCACTAACACTCTCAATCTGCTTTTCTTCTGTTCACAACCCATATCTTCAAAACTATATGTATTCTCTTCAGCTTCTTGAAAATTTTTACATGTAATTTGTGATACATGACTTGTTTACCTGTATCAGAAATGCCATTTCTATGACCAAATTGTTGAGGTAACCAATAACAAGATTGACCACTCCTCTTGCTACCGTTGAAGACCCCGCGTCAATCATAATCTAATATCAGAAGATTTATAGGTTAGATATAATACCATGATTGATGATAGTAAACCCAAAAACATATATGGAAAGCACTCTGCAGACTAGCTTGTATGCTAATACAAAGGGGACAAATGTCATTTATGCCAATGCAAATGCAAAAACATAATTAGCATTTGTAACTCTCGCTTTAAAGGACTTGGTAACTTACTTCCAAATAGTTCTTCCCGCGAAAATACAGGCTTTCAAGTGCTTGACCCATCAAGCAGGCTTTCTTTCCAACACTCTGCTTGACTATCCATGATCCCTAAGATAAACAACTCGAGCAACGTAAATACAAAAGACATAACTAGTTAATTCTACAAATATTCATTCTTGAATGGACTTGGCACTAACCTTAGAAATGTATGGTATTAGCTTAAATCTCGAATTCCTGTATGCATCATCTCCCTCGACAAAGCTATGCAGTAATGGATGTTCCTCCAGAGGAGTTTTCAACATGTAATAAAATGCCAATGTATGCAGGGTTGTGCCAGGGATCTGATTCATGGTTATGTGTACTAAGCAATCTGCTTCTTGATGATGATGATGATAACAATGATTAATTTATAATGATTTGAACCAAACTTACTTGTATGTTAACTATAAAGAAGAATTCTGGCCCACCTAGTGCTTCATATTTCTGCATTCATCCAATAGCATGTATAATTATAATTTTTTTTTCCATCATATACATGTAGGTATGTGGATTCAGATTGTCAAAAAGATCATGTATACATAATCAACATACTAGAAAAGTTGATTATTCAAACCTGAACAATACCACCAGGACGGCTGCCAAGATCATCTTCTCGCTTGTCAGATCTTAGCCAATCTACACCAACCAGTTGCATCAAGGTGCTTTTTGCCTTTACCTGATAAAAAGGATTTACCCAGTTCAGAAATTGGAGAAAACAAAGATCAAAATTTCACTCTCATAACAGAAAATGCTATCTAGATATATTGTAAAAAATCTTCTAAATTAGTGTTCCAAATTAAAGAAAATTAATATGTAATATTATCTCGGATTTATCCACCTATGTAAATTCTTTAGAGGGGTGGGGGTGGGGGTGGGGTGGCGGAAGGAAATGGAGGACCAAACCTAAAACAAAAAATCTCTTATCCTATTTATTTGGAGTAGGTTATGTAAATCCTGTCATAAACTGAGCCAACCTCTCAGGCATTCTTCTTTTTCAGAGGAGTCTTAGTTGAGAGGAAACTATGATATCAAATTAGCTAGTACAGCGTTGAGTATATATAACTTTTACAGAGGTGCCTAAACACTTTTCCACTATCCTTATTGCATTTGCAAATTTCAAGAAAAATGCTTAATTCTATGCACTTTCAATATCTATAAACATGTTCATCTTGTACTAACAAATGTTTAAACCTCATCATTGTTCTTGAATAAATTTTTACCTCTTCTGCTTAAAAAATCAAGCACCACATGTTACATAATGTTAGTTTCTTCCAGGCTATCTGCATGTATTTCAAAAAATTAGCTAGAACTAAAAGAAAAAAAATACCTTCTGATGATCTCGTAAATAACTTCCCCCACGTATCAGAAAAGAAGAAGGATCGCCTACTCCCCAGCTGCAAGGTAAAGCACAACTTGGGTCCTTTGGAAGAGTTCCCCCATAGGAGCATGGCATGCTATCTTCCCTAGTCACTTCTTGCAAGTCCATATAACCCTTTTTCTGAACTGTAGCATGAGGAAATTTATCTTAATCTAAATATAACGGAAAGAAACAACTAGAAGGAGCAACTTTTAGGCTGATGTAAACTGACCTCTAAGTTCATGCAACTTTTTCACTAAAACAGCAGCTGATGATAGTCTGGGATGGTGTACATTCTGCAAATCCAGAATGTTGCGAACATTGTCAACAAATAATAAATTGACTTGTATATAAAATATTCTTCATGTTTATTGAAGAATCATCCCACCATTGAAATGTATCGTATTAATTCCTCTCCTACATATTGACAAACTTATATTATATCTTAAGCCGATAAATGCATAACTTATTGTCCTATCAACCCATTGAAGATCATCTGGCACAATGCAGGCCAAAACGCCCAAAACTGATAAGTAAATGTAATATGCATGAGGAAAAGAGAAAGTCCTTTGTATTGTAAACCTAAAACTATATCAAAGATAACTGCCTGCCATTAAGTTTAAAAATTTATTTCCTTTAACAAAACAGTGCACAATGTGCATGACAGCATATCAACCTTGACAGGAGTAACTGGAAGCAAAGATAATTTGGTTGAACTATTTCTGGTCTATTAGAGATCAGTCTTGGTGACCAGTAAAGTACCTGGGATTGCTGTTCCATACTCATGTCTGAAGGCCACTCGTTGTCAAATTGGTCATAGTCTGTTGGTTCAGGAACATCAAAAAACTCGTCTGCAGAATCATGCAGTCCCTTTAAACTTGCACGACCAGGTTTTTCCACCTCATCTTCCACGAGAACAAGCTCCTCTATCTTTCTGATATCTTCAGGGCGCTGAACTTCTGTCTTAATATTCTCCTTGTCACTTTGAGGTAACCCAATATCTCTTGTCAAGTCTCCAGATGAGAATTCAGAATTTCCAGCTTTGGCTCTGAACAGCTCTCTTAGTGCTGCAAATTACAAAAGCAATGAAGTTTTTGATGCGCAAGATTCTGACCATAGAAAGGAAAAAAAAAAAAAAACTGCAATTTTGAGCAACTAGTGAAAGGGTACCAGCAACTCTCTCGAGCATGCAGATGGTAATGGTTCTTGCAGATGATGGACGCAGATACAGTTTCCAGAACTTCCAATCAATAGCAAGCATGTGTCTCACAAGTGATTGTTTCCCTGGGTCCACTGGAGTTATAACATATCCTCCACCTGCATTTTCATGAAAATACTATTCATATAGAACTTATTTAGGATGAAAAGTAAATCCAAATCACACCCATCTCCCTAGAAAAGCACATATGAGTCCTAGATGAAGGAAAGAAGCGAGGAACAATGATGTATGCTGTATAGACATACAATTTTCATATACTTGAAAACTAAAATGGATGAGGTGAACTGCTAGGATACTATGCTTTTAAACAGCATTATAGACATTTTAAAGTAGTCTAAACTTGTAGCTTAAGAAACACTTGTGACCATGAGGGTTCTGCACACCAATATAATAATTTTGAGAAGAAGAACACTTCCATGACCAGTATTTTAAAATTCAATACAAGGTTCAAAGTTTATTTTGATTTCAAGTCACATTATAGGTATTTAAAACTTTTCCCCGCGACCAACCTCAATCTGTTTCCTAAAAGAATTCCAATCTTGGACAAATTCATAATGTTGTCAAAGATTCAAGATATCACAACTCTTAAAAATTTGATTAAGAGATCCACTAGATAAAACAAAAATTATCAAGTTACTCTAAAACTATATATTCTTATTTAGAAATAAACAATGTATTATATAATCAAGAACAACCAAGAATATAATCATTATAGTGAGAGCAATTAACTCAACCTGACTGGATGGTCTCAAATCCTTTAGTTACACACACACACACACACACATATTCTTCATAGTCAATCATAAGAAAGAAAACAATACTGGAAGTTCTGGTAAATACATTTTTTATTTCATTAATTGGGCTACCTTTAGACTAGAAAGTTCTTTGAGACCCAAACACAGTGCAAGTGCAGTATAAGTTTTAACAGAAAAGCAAAGTGCTTTAATTTATTATTATTTTCTTAAATGGAGAAGTCCAGCCTTTTTCCTTTTCTGGAGTCATGGGTTATGCTCAAATGGGATTATATGCATGACAAGAGGGAATTAAATGAAATAAAGTATTTTTCTTCTTTCTGTTTAGGTTGGGAAAATAGCCTATAACAGATGTGAGCACAAAAAGAGAAAGAGGGCACATTCACATCCAAATTCAAAGCGATAATGAGAGAGAAGAATAAAGGAAGCCAAATAAAGAATTTCCACATGTAAAGATCTTTATTTCATGGTGGAAAATAGTTCAGCAGAAGGAAAATAGACAATTTTCATGTATTTTCCATATATCATGTCATATATGTAAGTCAATTAGTAATCTCCAGCTCAAAGCGTACATTACTTTTAAGGCAAGCACGAACATAGCCTCTTTTTGGTGGACACTTCTTGTGAGATACAGAATGGTATAGAATTACTGTGACAAAACCAGATAAAGAAAGTTAGGGCAGCTAATAATGGTTGCATATCTTTATGTTATGGTTTAGATTTACTGAAAAAATCTGGTACCATATGTGCCATCATCCTCTCTTCTCCAATAGCGACGCAGGAGTAGATCTCTTCGTTGCATCCCCCTACAAACCATGATGTGTCAATAGCAGCATATTTATGAAACAATTCTCTTTAATGAGGTTCCAAATCTAACCAAGGTAGCCAATCACTGTATAACTGCTGATGAATAATATCTGTGTGACCATCAAGGTGCTCAACCACACTACCCCGGTAAAAACAGAAGTCCCATCTGCAAGACACTTGGTAATTCAACCTCTGGAATGAGAACAATTCATTATCAGGAAAAAAAAAATTATAATTTATTTTCAATGAATTTCTGTTCTGAAACAGCAGTTACATCAAGGATTCGGCAGTGATAGTGAATCTTGTTCTGTATAAAGCACAAGAGAAGGGCTTCGATATTTTTTCACCGAGTGCTAAAACATGCTCTTCCACAAAAGCATTAATGTCTTTTTCAGACCATCTACTACTATTCCTATATCCACATCCAACACATGAAAAGAAAGATGGTAGGACCACAATATGTGCTGTAAGTTTAAAAAATTCTTTTAGAAAAGGAAAACCCAAATACAATAACCGGCAGCTAAACTGCATATGGGAAAGGTAGCTTCCAGTTTATTAATGAAATATTCTAGTCTTAAGTACTTTCTTGTCTTGGCTCGTAAAGTTCCAGTATACAAGTAATCCACCACCATGGTTACTGTTAAGACAATTACAGAACAATTTGCAGCTACCTAATTGTAGTACTTACATTGATGAGAAACAGCACCTATAATTTATAAGGCAAGAATACTCTTACCATTATTTAAACCAATATAATGAGGCCATGGCTAATAAATAGCTTCTAAAGGCAACAAACACTTCATTTTCTAAAAACATTGAAATAACATGTCAGTAATCTTACTCTGATCTTGAGGAACCAAGTGATAAAAGAGTCCGGAAAATGGCCTCTGAAGGTCCATTAACCACTCCTACTGCCATTATCGCCGGATGATCATCCCAATGCTGAGATTAGCAATGTCATTCAGCTAAGTAAAGAAGAGACAAAGTACAACAATTAAGAATTAATGTATCAAAAGAGCACCTCACCCTTCCACGAGAATCCCAATCTTTTGCTTCTTTAAAGAGCCGCAATCCTGCATAAGAAATGAACTTTTGACATATACACATTTGGTAGCTTAAAATGCAGATAAGAAAATTAAAGTCTTACCATTCTGACAACCAAAAATTTTCCATGGTGAGGGAGCAATAACATCAGAAGTCATTGCTTCTGTGTGCATCAATGAGCAAAAGGTCCAGTCAACAGAGTTTTTAGGCTCTGCCCTCCTGGAACCACCCCCCAGTCTGCCAAAACAAATAAACTAGAAATTAAAGAAATGCAAATGCTGTAGATTTGTAAATTGATATATATAGTTAAAACTTAAAACCTAACTAAAAATAATAATTTAAACTGACTGCTTCAAATCTAAGAGAAAAGCATATTAATGTATCAGAAAATCATGACTGCTTTTTCTTTCTTTCTTTCTTTTATCAGTAAAAAATTGAGGTTTCCCACACGATATGTGACACATAAAAATGCACAGTAATCCTATCAGTCGAATCAAATTCAGGTTTGCAGATACGAATAAGAATAAGAGCATCAGATGTGGCAAGAAAATAAAATAACAGCAATTATGCTTCATTGTCCTATATGCAGGATTTAATTTTAGCTTTGAAGAATAAAAAACCCTTAAAAACTGTATAACAATACAGGCATGTACAATAGTTACAATGAACTTATACAAGCATATAAATTAGTAACTATGAGAAGAAATGTGTTCAAGGTGTATCTGCTCTGAACCATCCTCCATGCATGTGTATCTTCAATGTGTTGTTTCAACATTTTAATCTTCAAGGAAGTCAAGGAATCCATGTACAGTTATACTCATAATACAAAGAGGGGGCAATGAAATGTATGCCGGCCTACAACTGATATATACCTTAAAGATGACCATCTTTTCTTGGAACAAGCCACAAAATCCTTTGCTGAATTAGGGCACTCCTGAAAATATATAAAACATAAGGTACATATCATGAAAGAAAACCATTATACTTATAGGTTTGATTGAACAGCTTGAAACCTTTAATGCAGCATCCTGCAATGAACGAATCCATTTTGCTGCTTCTTCTGGACTACTTGCTCCCAACTATAAAATGTTTAAATTTCAATTATGTATCAATATACTGTAGAATCAAAGTAATGGCATATGACTTGGAAAAAACCCCACCTTGAGCTCATCATTGTGATTGGAAGTATTATAGAGGGTGAAAATAAAGAACACCTGTAAGTGCAAAAATCATTATAAATAGAAATATTAAAAAATGCATCTCTTGCATAGCCAACAAGAATTGATCCATGACTTCTGGAACACATAGGGTTTCCAAGGTCCATACTTTTCTATGAATGCTTTCCCTTCCATTATCTGTGACCCGAATGCAGCCGTCTATTATTGCACTTCTAACGGGTTCCTGACAAAAGAAAAGTTTCACTGAGCATTTCTAACTGATTGTTTTCCTGTCAACAAAATCCTTGCTAAAATTGCAAAATCAAGGAATTCTGCAAGGCATCTGGATGTAGTTGATTATACAAGTTAATGCGAGGTGATGTCATTTTATTGTATTAAAGATACTTGTTACATGGCTATAGTTTCAGATGCCTGTTTTCGCAAAACTATATGGATATGCCAATACATCTATATATATATATATATAACTTAAAAAGTTGTCCAAAGCAGAGATTAATATTTCATATAGTTTTGATTTTCAGTCAGAATGTCTCTTCATCTCCTAAAAGTCAGTTGTGTCCAAATCTTCATCCTAAGATATCTTAAAGGCCCTGTGAAAACAATGCTAAAGGTGACAAATCTACATACTAAAAGATAGAAGTAAAATTTCAACTTGACTAAACTCAGCAAAGCCTTATGTCCACCTAATGGGGTTGGAAGCATGAATAATATTCCACCAATTGGCTCTACCAGAGCTATAACCCAGGTAATAGTGTACAAGGGTAAAAAAACTTGAAACTCAAGGTGCATAATGATTTCCTGCAATGAACCCAAGAAAATATATTTTTTCTTTTTCTTTCTTTACAAAGTCAATTTCATATTTGTAGAATGAATAATGCCATCCAGAAACCAAACACTAATATGCATCAATCCAGTACAGCAAGAAAAATTGTATACCAAAAACAAAAATAAAATGAAAATAAACCCAATAGTGCAATTAAAATTGAACAAATACAAGGCTTCCGGAGTACAACACACGTTTCTATATGCAATATTTATATGTAACCATCAAATACAAGGGAAAGAGAATACCAGTGAAAAGACAGAGAAAAAAAGGATCACCCTTTTGACCTCAAAGCATATATCGCATCCACATTTTGTTTTTGGTCTAATATATATCGCATCCACATAAACACAAAATATGTATATTCCAATTCAAGATCCAAAATTCACAAAAAAAAAAAAAAATGTACAAGGACAACAGAGACAAAACTACAATGATAATGCAACATTGGATTTTACATAGAGAGATAGACAACGCAAACGAAGACAACAGTGATTCTGTAACATGGGCTTTTCACATAAAGACAACACAAACGAAGAAAAACAGTGATTGTGTAACATGGGTTTTCACACAAAGATAGAAATTCTAAGAAACAAGCACAGAATGCAATGTACACAATGAAAAAAACAAAACAAAAAAGCACAATGAGAGGAAAAAGGAATGCAAAAAGTACCTCTATCTCAGAAGCAGGTTTGGTTTTGAAGCTCCTGAGGCAATTTTCTTTGATAATGAAGTACCTTTTGCGCGAGTATTGCAGCCCAAGCCGATTGAACCGGATGAGGTAGAGCCAGCCCTCCATATTACCCTCAGTTTGTTGGATACCCATTTGAGAAAATCGGACGAAAGCTGCTTTCTGATCCTCAAAAAGCAGTGGTTTTTTCTTTCAGAGTCTTGAGCTCATCACAAGCAATAATGGTTTGAGTTTCTTACTCGAAACTATTATTGCACCAGAAGAAGAAGAAGAGCCCAAGAATAACAATGTGGGTTGTAGAATGGGGCAGGAAAGGTGATCCTCTGATCCCACCTAAGGGATTCAGAGAATCAATTTCAGGAAGGTTCAGTTCTGGGTTTCCAGAACAGTGTCTTCTTCTTCTTCGCCTTCTTTCCGCGTCTTTTTCTTTTCTCTCTGTTTTCCTCTCCCGGTTTTCAAATAACTGATTTTGGCGTATAAATATACCAGTCAGAGAGTTTGATTGTGTGAATTCACTATATTGCCCCTCTGCTTTCTTTGTTACATATAAGTTATTCTATTATAATAAAGTTCTGGGTTTCCCAGCTTAATTGAAGCTGATTGTCATTGACTCGCTGTTGGTATGCAATTAATACCATCTCTTACAATCATTGTCGTTTGTGAGTCATCACAATTATGCCATACAGTTGAACAGTTTTAATATTTATGAATATTTGGTAGCAGTGTAGTAGTTCTAGCTAGAGAGCATAATTATGGTTTTTTCTTTCATAATTTCAGCTAACTAATATATGAATGTCCCATATAATATAATTTTTAGCAAACCAAAGGGCAAGAAGGTATATTTGTGGGTCACTTCTCTTTATTTAAGTTCCATGCAGGTGTGACACCCTACTAGAAAAATCAAGAGTTGTGGAGTGATCAAGATTTAAAAAATTATAATTAAGTTTAATATGTGGAATTTTTAAGAATTTTAGAATGAATTTTATTGGTTGGGAAAGAAGCATAACTGCCATAGCAGGGGGCCCCATATATAGTCCATATAAAAGAGGAAGCTGTATTTCTGCTTAAAATAAGGTTTGAGCAGTTTAGGCATCCAAGTGGATGGTGCCCAATCAATGGATTTCTTAGTCCTTCCAAAGATTTGCCAAAATCCATGCACTACTTCTCTGCTATCTCTCTTCTTTGTCCTTTTACCAGGTCAAAACTGTATTGACAAAATTTCTGTCTCTCTCTCTCTCTCTAATTAGCTTCACATCACAGGTAAGGTTGGACATTGGTCTTGCCTATTATGCAGCAGCTGCATTGACCATATTAAGTATTCTATTCCATCCATGATTAGAGAAGAGGTCTTAATAAAGCTTCAAAATAAACTTTGATTTTGTGTAATTATCTGTAAATCACATGCATCGGGTAAATATGAACTGTAATCATCTCTATCCTTCTCTTGTTACTTGTATTGGGGTTTTTTAGTATGTTATGTTAAATAACAATTAGCCTTCATATATAACCAAATGAAGCTGTCCTAATTGTTTCAAGATTAAGACTGAACTGAACTTTCCATTTTGTGGGGTTGCTGAGATGTCCATAAAGTATAGCAGATTGTTACTTCAAACAAAAGCAAAGTATCACTCATCTCTGTTTCATATTATATAATTTATATATATATATATGACAAGATCAAAACTTATAATTGCAGATTAACTTTATGCATGGAGCTAATTATAACTCATATGAGTCTATCCTAAGACTGTCTAGATGTGCTATTGATCATCCAGCGGGCCTCATTTCCTGTTTTTGTCCTCAATTTTCATCCTTAATTTTCCAAATGATTAAGATACACTTTATGCTTCTTGAGCTTTAAACATTATGCTCTTGTTTTTTAATTTTTACAGACAAGTGCAAGGGACTTGAGCAGTATGACTTCTGTAATTGATGATTCTTGGCTACGTACCTATCCATATTGTAGGTCTAGAAATCAATGTTAGTTTCTAAAATGAAACATTAATTCTATATTATGAATTCAAAACATGCTCCATAGCCACCCTCATTTTCACGTATTAAAATCAAAGCCTATGACCTTTATTAACTTGTTATGCAATGAAAAAAGTTAAAAAACCCAACAAAAAGCACATGTAGCGGCGGCTCAGAAATCATAACCTCACCAAGCTGTCTTTGTTTTTGTGTTTTCCTCCCTTAAAAATTTGCCCAAAACCACCCATGATAAATGATTTTAACCTAATTAGAAAGTCTTACATAACTAGTTACCTACTTAATTAATGTATACAACACTTTAGAGTCAATCATACATGTCCCATAAATACAACACAAAATGCTGAAACAAAATTATATAGATTTGTCACATAATCTAACCATATACTAAACAGAAGAGAATAGAAGTAACCTCAACCCAATTACTTCTAATTTGCCACGTACAAATCCTAACAAACCCACTTCTAATTTGCCATATTGTATTATAGTATTGGCCTTGCCCTTATCATCACAAACGCAATGTATGGGTTGAGTATGGCAGTGCTAAAGGAATATATTAGTACGTAGTAGTTTACTAGTTTTAGATAGGGTTGGTTGGTGACTGGTGAGGTTTGGAATGGGGAAGTAAAAAGCATTGATTTTTCTTGTTCGGCTGAGGTTATTGCAATGAAACCCAGGATTGAATGGTTTGTGAATATCTTCTCAGATCGAAATAAAACTGTTTGTTTTTTATATGTGCTGGCATTTATCACATTATTGTCAGCCCTTTCTTTGCCAACTATCAACAACACATTTACAGAACAACTGTATCATAACCAATCATTAAAAGCTATTCATATTTCAATGTCACTAGTGTCAACCATGAGTTTTTTCCATGTCGGCCATACTGTTATGTAGTTTCAATCATCTATTATACTCCCTTTGGAAGATGCCATGGACCCAACTCTGTTTTTCAATATTTTTCTCAACTCCCTCGTGTGGAATGGGTCTCCCTGTTAGAGCTGAAAACAAAAATGTTAGGAGAAGAATTGAATTCTAAAGCATTTTTGTTTTCTTTTTTCTGTTTTAATTTTCTTTTTTGTAGTTGCTGTTTTGGGCATTAATGAAAAGATTGAGGATTCTGTATTGGGCTGATGTAGGATGTGTTATACATGCTCTTTTATTGTAATGGACTTGAAGACTCTCAAAAACCCATTTGCTGATGCGAGCAAAACAAGCAAAGCCAGTATGCTCTATTTTGGCTGTCTTCTAGCTCTCCATTGTGCTCTGTATGCCAGCCAAGAAGGATAAAAAGAAATGTCCTAAATACAATGACTGCAGCTTTGTAGTTCTATTTATCCAAATTCTAGGCCAACAAAAATAGCTTAAAGTTTTCTGTCATATTAATCTAATAGAGTTTACAACACAGCTTTTTCACTATCAAAGCATATTTGAATATGCGTCTCTAAAACTAAGACAATAATTTAATGCCCTCTTTGGGTGAGGGGGCTTAGGTTCAGCTTTATAAAGTGAGAGAAGCAATGCACACCAAAAATTTTCTCATGGTAACCTACATCATAGGATAGATTCAAATTTTAGAACCCAAAGTGACTGGCGACGACATTCACGTACAAGAGTCCTGGCTCCTCTGTTCCACTTCGAAGTTGTTTGACCAGATAAGCTACAAAGTAAAATATTTATTAGTAAAGATCTTTTCATTTTGCTAGTGTGTAATTCCAAGTCGTAGAAACCATACCTTTGAGAATTCAGAAGATGTTATATCACTTGCATATTGAAAAATCTATGTGTAGGTAAGCTAGACTAGCCAGGAAAACGAAGAAAATTGCAGATACCAACATTAGTGGTTCTGCCAGCATAAAAATTGGCTTGAAGCTATAGTAAACCTGCCAAATAAAGTACAAAAGAAAGAGGGTTCAGCCACTACTGAATATATTATATTAAGGGAGACGCAGATGCAAATATGTATAGAGAGAATTCATACAAAAATATACAATGCATCTAACAAATTCAGTTCCTTAACTAGACAGGACTCTGAGAAGGTTCAATACTCAGTGGATCAACCCCTAATCTTATTATGTGATCATTTCATAGTAGAATATATATAACTATATATATTAGGAGCTATGACCTAACCCTGCAATGCACAACTGAAATATATGCTAATCTTTGTGGCATATTCCTATCGTGGGATATTAGAAGGTGAGCATAACTGATCTCAAATATTTTCCTCCCAATGACATATAGACAAACTCAAGCCTTTAATGATCCTGGACACAATTTAGATGAATTTAAAGAAAAATAAAAACAAAAACTACACAAGCTCTCCAAGTGGTCAGATCAACCTCAAACCTCATTTACACCACTTTCTTGGGTGCATGTGCAGAGACAACAGCCCTAACTTTAGAGTTTAGAGTAGCTTATTGCTACCATCAATATTTTTTAAACTTGGTAAAGTAAGTTTCGACCAATGTTTGTGATATCCAAGTCACCTGGAAAGGAGAATTGTGCTCCGGGACTACATTTTTCTTTTCGAGAACCACCACTGTCCTTCCAACGACATCAAGGTATGAATATTTGGTCTGCAGATATAGGAATGAAAAGTCATGCATATAATCAATGCCATTATATAGCAAAATCTATATACACAAAATAAGAAAGGAAAAAAAGTGTTCTGGGATAACAATGAAAAGAAAGTTAAAATCTTGTCATTTGTTTTATGCATTTTGCAATTAATCAGCAGCATTGAGGGGAAAAAACTGTTGAGAATTATCATATAGATACACTTGTCAATATGATCAAAGTGTTACAAGTGGATTACCTCTAGATGTTGCTCAACCGGAAAAGGAACCACAGCAGAAGGATCTTTTGATCCCTCTGGTAACACAACCTGACACATAACAGTTCCTGAATCAGTAAATTAATATTCCCATGTCTTTTTCTTTTTCTTTTTTTTTGGGGGGGGGGGAGAGAGAGAGAGAGAGAGAGAGAAGAAATAGAAACTGCAAATATAGCAATATGGATGCAAACAAAGAGTACTCAACCCACTTTGATGGTTAACTTGTCTACGACCGTCTCAGCAAGAGGACAACCAAAAGTGAAGTTGAGGTATCGCCTGCCATCAGGTGACTCAAAAAGGAAGTCTTCCAATGGTAGCACATATCCAATCATAAAAGTAGCTTTCCAACCTCCAAATAAAGGATATCTTGGTTCAATTTCAAGATCTGACTGAAAAAGAAAAGTATTGAAAGAGTCATGATTAATAGAAATAATCAGCATTGCATAAGAAAAACATAGAGATTTTCCACATTGTTTTCCCAGGTGATTTTCCTGTTTGCCATAATCCTGATATCATGTTTCCAATTTAAAGATGAGGAGAGATTCCATAAAGGTTGAAATAAGCAACCAAAACATATGTAAAAGGAAAACTTGAATATAAATGTTCTGTTGCCAGGGAGAAAAGTTACCTTTTTATAATCTGTGCGTAAATGTGATGACGAGATGTTCCCAATTTCATCTCGGTAGAAGACGGAATGGACCCTAGGAGGTAGTCTTGCTAGAAGATGCTTGAATGAAGAGACACCACTAGACCTAGATTGATAATCAACCCTGCCAAAAGGAAGGAAACTTTGGAAGATTAATACTAAGAATGGACAAAACGAATCAAGAAGTTCTCTAGTTTTGAGGTCTCAATCAGTTATATTTTGATTACCACATTCAGGGTCAACACTGAGGAAGGCCAACTCAGGCTCTACATTGATGGAGGGCCCTAAACATATATATATATATATATATATATATTATATAATATAATATAATATATAGGGAGCTTCAAGTGTGGGATCCCACTGTGGGGTCCACTCCACATTGTATTTCAACGATCCGAACCGTCTATTTTTTAAGTCTATATTCAAAGATCATCCTTGCAAAAAATTAAGCAAATCGGAAACCATTAAGCTATCAAACTTTGATCAAATAAATAGATGAACAAAATATTTTCAATAGACACTTAAAATGGTGATCATTTAATCAACGGTCAAATGGTTTCTGATTAACCTAATTTTTGCAAGCACGATCCTTCAATAGAGACAAAAAAAGTAGACAGTTCCGATTATCGAAATACAATGTGGAGTGGGCCCCATGAGGGATCCTACAAATAAGCCTAAATGAGGGATCTCACACTATATATCTACACATAAATGTAAAAAGGATAAAATTAAACTTTTTTGGATTATAACAAGGCCTGAGTTTTTTCAGAGAAGCAAAAAGAAAATTAGTCTCATGAAGAGGCCCAATAAGTAATGATGAATCAATTAATAATTATTGTCTTGAGCATATCTTGCAGAATCAGTTTTTCTTTTAAGTTGGGTGTTTTTATTTATATATATCCATGGTCCACGGATGTATCAACTTATACAGTTCGCATGATTTACAACATCAACATATTAATGGAGAAATGCACTCTTTATAACCAATTTATACCAGAAAAGTTTCAGTGCATTCCACTGTCCTATATCGTGTATATACGATATTCAAAGTCTGTTCACTGATTACAACCAATTATAATGAATATACAAGATAAAGACCAGTAGTAGGACATACCTTGAAAAAACACCTTTATGCCGAGCACCAGCATGTGCCAACCGGTAATGCTCTGTGATCTGAAGACTGCCCCAGTGAGATATTTCCACTTCCCGTACAAGCTCCTCAACAACAGCAAATGGGTAGTTATTCTCAAAATGAACAATTACAGGAGAGTATGAGTATTTGGAGCGATCCTTATATGGCCCATACTTTAGTTCAGTAGCAGCACGGCTAGTAGGGTCTACTCTTGTAAAGGATTCCACCTTAGTACTGGGTGTTCTTATAAAAGTAGTCTGTTGCTTGATATAATATGGTGACAATATTATTGCACTATCACGGTAATGGACCAACTGAGACTCCGATTGGCTTATCTCTGCTGGGAAAGGCTCCAGAGAATGAGTCAATATATAAAGCACTTCTAATCTCACAGTTTCACCAGCACTTAATGGGTTGAGCAATGAAATAGAGAAACATTTAGCCCCATTTGGTGCATCAGGTACCTCGGTGGGGTTCAGCTCAAGGGGCAAATAACTTTTCTTTTTCCGTTTTCCAACAGTGGCAGATGCTTTGAGCACTGCTAGATGATCAACCTGTGTAGGTGGAAAAGCAAGAAGTACTTCCGAAACAGGAGATGTGCCAGTGTTTTCAACCTGAAAGACAACCCCATCAATCTAATACATATCCCGGTAGCATAGAATGACAAAACTATTTTCAAAATGGCAAATGCTGTATGACCACACACTATAAAGAAACTCGATGGTAGTGAAAGTTTCTATGGTAGTGCCATTTCGGTCATAATTACATGCGTATTATCTCACCTGCGGTGCATTGCGCAGCCAAATTTGCAGGGTGGCATGCCAATATGTAAACAGAATGACTCTTTGAAGACTAATTTCAAAATTTCTCATTCAAAATTAAACTGTAATTCTACTATCAACATTATGCCCAAGTTGGAACCAAACATAAAAGTGTGGAGCACGAGAGCTCAACTGCAACATTAATTTGTCAACAAAATGACCCTTCTTTAAGATTGAAAAATCTAATACATTGAAGATTGAACCTAAGCTCAATTACCCACATTTATTCCGTAAGTGATAAATGAAAAACATCTAAAAAATCGTAAACCACGATAAAGATGTAGACCTAATTCCTGAATTTCCAGATTGAGTACAATTTGCTAATAGTGAGTCCAACAATGTAAGCAAATCAGAAAATAGAGAAAATATGTACCTTTAACGTCAAGAAAACCTTAATGATATGCGAGGTCACGTCAATCTGCAATCACAGATTGAACAAACACAATAACATATAACAACAACGGTGATGAGAATTTGAGTGTTGGTGAAGGGGAAATGAGAGATGGGAAGGCTTACTCTGCGCTCGGCGTTGAGGATCTGGAGGTCCTGAGAGGGAAAGGAATGAGCGATCAGTGAGAGATGGGACAAGATCGACAAGGCTAGGAGTACTCGAGCGAAGCTTAGCAGAGCTTCCATGGCTTCCAGTGAAAGAGTGCTTGACCTCTCCTGCGACGACTGGGCAAGTGGGCAGTGTGTATATTGGGAAAGGCTTCGATGGGCTCACTCTATTCAAGCTTTGACTTTTGAGGATCATGGTTTTTCGGCTTTGGGCTTTGGTCTTTGTTTGTGTGGGCCTGTTATGGGCTCACGTTACCAAAGTTTTTGTTAAGGGGGAGCTGTTCAGACCACCCTAATCTACTAAGTTGACCACCCCACTTAAATTTTTGCCCCTTTTTGACCATTTTGCCCCTGCATTAAAAAAAAACAACCATCTCCAATTTTGGCCGGCCACCCCTCCCCGCCACCGCGGAGCTTCACGACATCAATTAACCGCGCACGGTGGTCGGATAAACAAAGGAAGACCAAGGTTGGACTCGCCATGACCTGGGGAACAAAACCCAAGTGGTCCGGCGTCTCAACTCCGCCGGAAAAGGAAGATCGTCGGCGAAGGGGCCGATCGGGTCACGACGTCGATTGGCCGCGCACGGTGGTCGAATGAACAAGGGAAGACCAGGGTTGGACTCGTCGCGACCTGGGAAACAAAACCCAAGTGGTCCGGCGTCTCAACTCTACCGGAAAAGGAAGATCGTCGGCGAAGGGGCCGTCAGGTCTTCGCCTGGGTGGGTGGGTCTTCGCCTGGGAGGGGTGGGGTCGCGCTGGCGGTGGGGAGGGGGTGGGGTTGCGCCGGCGGCGGGGAGGGGTGGCCGGCCAAAATTGGAGATGGTTTTTTTTTTTAATGTAGGGGCAAAATGGACAAAAAGGGGCAAAAATTTAAGGAGGGTGGTCAACTTAGTGGATTAGGGTGGTCTGAATAGCCCCCCTCTTTTGTTAACTAATTTTGTGTCTATTACTCAAAATCCAATAAAATTGATTATTGCTTGTATGATTAGGACATAATCCACTTCAAATCATGGTACTAGAAGACTAAATGCTGTTTTGGTGCAATTGGAAGGCTTGTAGAGTTTGCCCCTCTGCACCTAAGTTCGATTCTCCCTCCCACTAAATCTCAAAAAAAAAAAAAAATGTTGTTTTGGTGTTACTATAGTTTTACTAATATGGTTAAAAAGGTTTGTGTTGTTAGAGATTAGTCTGGTGCGCGAAATAAACATCTCGGTTACCAAAAAAGGGTTGGTTATATTTATATATTGATTGCTATCCAATTTTAGGGAACCAATGTGACATGTACTGGTAAAGTCAAACAAAAATACAATGCAAAGGTTCTAAGAGAAAAAAAAAAAACAAAACAAACAAACAAACATGCAAAGGCCTAAAGAAGAGGAAAAAATATATATTTTAGGGCATGTTTGGTACATCGTATTAGACTCTGGATATGAATAAATAGTCTATGTCAGTTGTTTGGTGTCTACTTATATTATTTAATTACCTAACTATGTAAACCGGACTGGGCTTTTAATACTCTCATTACCTGACTAACTAATACAACCCACACACCTAGGATTAGATAATACACGCTTAAATTGGGAAAACGAAAACACGCTGAAAATCAACAGATGTTATTTTCATCTTATTCTCCCTAGGGTTTTCTCTGCTATCTTCTCTACATGTTCTTCTCTTTCTTTATATATTTCCTCTTCTATGTATGATGTCTAATTATCTCTTCTTATTTTTTCTTTTAAATTTATTCAATAGATCATTTTATTACATTTTTTTGGGAATTAGGTTATGATTTTTTCTTCAATAAAGATGTGCTTATATACTATGTAAAACGTATGATCCTAAGTTCTACAATTATGAGAATGAATTTCCTCATGTCCTCTTGTCCTATAGATCTTGGCAAAAACAAAAGAAAAAAAAAATCTTGTCGTATGAATCTTGCCAAAAATAATTTGTGCCATATGAATTTTAATTTTCACTAAGTTATCAAAGAATTAAAAAAATAGTCTGATCCGCTGCTATCCGATGGAGCACTAAACGCAGTATAAGACTGTTTATCCGGAACAGTACCAAACGTCTGATAATATTCTGGATAAACAGTCAGTACTCTCCGGAACAGATTAATACTATCCGACATAAATTAGTCAATACAGTCCGACGTACCAAACGAGCCCTTAATAACAAATTACTAACTGAATGTTTGAATTAGCTAGATGTCTTCGTGATTAAACCATTGTATATGAAAGTATTTGTTTAAAGTTTAAGTCTGTGCCCCTTCATTGCAAAGAAACAAACTTTGATTACTAATTTAAAGGTCTATTTAAGCTTGATGCCGAATGCTCAATAACTTTTATTATTATTATTTTTTAAACATTACCACTGTTTCTCTTCTTCTCACCAGAAAAACCCTAGCCGCCACCCTAAAAGAAAAAACTCTTTCTTCTCCTCAACCTATCCATGGGGGAGGGGCGGCCCTTGTGTTCTCACAGACTGCTCATCCCCTCGCCCCTCTCTCCTTTGTTTTTCTTTTTCTTTTTTTGTGTTTTTATTTTTGTTCTTTGGGATACTCTCCTCCCAATAAGTGAGAGTATTTCCATCTCTCATTGCAAGAGTTTCTCCACCTCCCTTCGTGAGAGTTTTTCCGATTTGGTTTGTTTTGTGTTTTGATGCTTTCAGGTTTTCTTTGTCGCTCGTTACAAGGTGTTAGGAAGTCACTATTTTTGCCGGTACCGGTCATGTTTTCACCGGTTACTATTGTCTGATCCGCCACTTTACGATATTGTCAGCCTCGACTTAAAGATGTTGGTATGATCGTGAACCCAAACGCAACTAGTTCGCTAATTCCTACGGTGTCTCTCTGGCTCCGTTTGGTGGCTATAATATCTGCTCGATGCCGATGTGATAGAGATCTTGGAATTTCTGTGGGCTTTTCTGCTCCATTTTTGTGGGTTTTTGTTTTTTTGTAAGTTTTTAGGCTTATATTTTGTATTATCTCTGCCTTTTTTGCTGTTTTAATGCAATGATATGCTTTATTCTAAAAAAAAAAAGGTCTATTAAGTTTTGAGTTTTTTTTTTTTAATGAAAAAATAGGACTTCATTCAACTCCGAAGAGGTTATACTGTTTAGAATTACAAAGCATAGTCATTCATCCTAAAATTTATTGACAAAACTTAAGAATTAGCTACAAACAAATAATTACTTGCAATGATGAAAAGTGCTCCCAAATATGTATATGCTAAGTAGGGTTAGAACTATATCATAACTATTGGAGGATCAAAATTGAATAAAATTCATTTCACCCATGAAGTGAAATCTAGTGCGAGGTGGGAAGAGTTCCTTAGCAAATTTTATAATCATCAAATTGACTAATCCTTGACGTACACTCATCACACTGTATGTTGTTAAAAAATTATTAATTTTATGTGACAATAACACAACGTAACATATTGACGTGTTACGAATTCCTTCAAATTATAATATAAATATAATTATTGAAATATAAACACTAAATCATAAATCATTACTTTTAATAATTATATATATTATAATTCAAATAAATTTGTAATACCACGTCAAATATGTCACGTGATAGTGCGTTATATTACTATCACATAAAAAAATTTCTTATCCATTCTAAAAAAAAAATTCTTATCCATTCTAAAAAAAAATTCGTATGCCGCCTAGACCGTCCATGAACCGGAAAATGGATAAAGTACAACACCATGAACCATATTATAAAATAGTACATTAGAGAATAAGAATTTGAGTTAATTTCAGTTCAGTACCACAAGTTTGCTCCAAATTTCAATTTAGTACCTCATATTTAAAATTTTGCAATGTCATACCTCATTTTTTCAATTTGTTACAATATAATACCTCCGTCAGTATGACTGTTAAGAAATCTCGTAAATGCTGATATGACACTTACATGACACTCTCACAATGATGACTGAATGTCACGTGATCTGATAACAGGTCACGTGACATAAAAATAATTAAAAATATAGAAACATGGCGCGTAATTATTAATTTTTTTTCTTTCAATTTTTAGATTAAAAATTTTTTTTATGCCATGTGGCATAATGTGTCATATTGTCAGACCACGTGGTATTCAGTCAGCATTGTGGGAGTGCCACGTAAGTGCCATATCAGTATTGAAGAGATTTCTAAACAGTCATACTAACGGAGGTATGATATTGCAATAAATTAGAAAGATGAGGTATGACATTGTAAAATTTTAAACATGAGGTACTAAATTGAAATTTGAAGTAAACTTGAAGTACTAAACTCAATTAACCCAAGAATTTCAAGCACTACAAGACATTAAATGAGTTCATAAAGTCGTAGAACTATATACTATTCTTTGATTTCTTCCAACGTTGGAAGTTACGTCGTACGTTACGAAACAAAAAAAAAATTAAGGTTTAAAGAGTATACACCAAACACAGCCTTTTTGCGCGTAACAGCAGGAACTGAATTATCTCCTAGATCTTCCCCTTTGGACTCGGTCACTCGGTACTATCTCCTTCCCCTTAAGATTTCATTTCACAGAGACAACCCATTTTCAGTCACTGCCATTCTCATCATTATCACCATTGCTATAGCTATTTGGTAAATTTTTCTCTTTGGTCATTCATCATATTATTCATATATGTATATATATAATGTCATTGCCACTCTGAAGCTGCTTTCAATGATATTGGACAACAGTGACTGAGCCACACATGGCGTGCGTCAAGCTGGGATCTAAATCCGAAGTCTTTCACCTCGATGGTGAAACTTGGTACGTGGTTTTGGTAGCTGGCTGGTTTTCATTTCCTTTTGTTTATTGCGGCCACATTTTGTATACATGGTCATTTTGGAATTTTGGGTTTGTCTCAGCACTGGGAATAGCGTAATGGGTTGGTTTTGATTTGCAATTGTAGATAGTGAGTTTTCGGATTGTTGTTCTTTGTTTGCTTCTTTGAAAAATTGCTCAATTGGGTTTTATTCTTTTGGTTGATGTTTGTGTTTGCAGAAGGGTAATGAAATACTTGTCTAACTGTGTTCATGATTTATGAATCTAGCAATATGAGTTGAATTCCAATGTCCTCTATTGTATCTCACTGTCTTGTGTTAATACTGAGAATGGTTTATGGGTCATTACTTCATTTACCACTAAGCCTTAGTTTCTAGCTGTCTTTTGTATATCAATAGTTTCTACTTTCTAGCTTTCATTTATCAATTGTCTTTGAAAATGCCAGAGAAATCACCAATAGTTGCAGGGTGAATTGATATGGTTATATGAGCAGATTAAGATAAGGCTGACAAGAACATGCATTTAGTCAATAGAGAGAGATTTTGAAGGACCATTCTTTTTGTGATTTTTTTGTTTTATCTTCTTTGGTGTTTGGGAGGCATGCAAATATGCAATACATGGTTCCAGTCTTATGAACTGCAGAACTGTACAGAATTCCACATTGCAACTTTTTGGGACAGGAAAGTGTGTTGTTCTTATAGCATTGCTTTATGTACACAAAAAATTTATCTTTTTAATATCTCCACAGAAAATTTGACTTATGGAACACCAGAAAGTATTCAACTTAAGGGATTCCATGATGTACTTTGAACTGTTTCCTTACTAACATTAAGTAAGTGTTTTCCCAATGTTTTAAAAGATTATGTTATTTGGATTGGAATTTAGCTAAAATATTTTGGCGCATGATTGTTTTTGAAGTAATTAATTGCATGCACTGTGCTGTTAAAAATTCCTTGATCCTTAAGGCCACCTTGCCTTTTTGCGTCCTGCTATCTCTTGTAGGTTGCAAAATGAGCTTCAGATAGCAATTGAGTTAAATGGTGAGATGTACAATCTCCTGGAATCATAAATAAACCAGCAAACAGAGAAACAGATTTCTTAGGATATAATGAAAGTGAAGCAGATGACTATATTTCTTCCATTGCTGTACCCATTTCAATATTTACACATTCCTTGTCACTCCCTTACAATCAGTTATACAAGTACCAGTTGACCTCTGTCGATCCATTGTACCTCTATGTTCCTTTCTTGAACAATTAATATTCTCTTTGGCAGGCTTTGCTCAACTGGACTTCCTAGTGATGTCGTTGTTGAAGTTGGAGAAACGTCCTTCCATCTCCACAAGGTGAATTTTATTTCGTCAGGCTTACAACTGTGGTGTTATTCCGTTTCTCATAATGAACTCTATATACATATGTAGATACTATGATTTGAAAGATGCATAATATTTGCATCAAGATTCAAGGCTCACACTGATGTGAGGCTTGATGTAAATACTTTACTAATATTCCCTTGAGGCACATGTCTCTGAGATTCACCTTAGTGTGTGAGAGGCACACAAACAAAGTGCTTCTCCTCTGCCTTGCATCTTGAAACTATTGTAGATGTTATGATCATGTCTTCTATATCTGTGCTTATTTCTGCTCAATCATCTCTCTCTCTCTCTCTTGCCATCTACTGTATATACTCATACACTGTATTTTTTCCATCTTTCCTCCATGTATGCACTAGTTTCCATTGCTATCCAGAAGTGGATTATTAGAAGATATTGTTGGAGAATTGTCTAGCGAGGATGAGCATAAATGTATTTTGCAACTGTATGACATTCCCGGTGGAGCCAAAGCCTTCTTGCATGTAGCCAAATTCTGTTATGGTGTAAGAATAGAACTCAATGCACTGAATGTAGTTAGTCTGAGGTGTGCGGCTGAGTATCTTCGCATGACTGAAGACTATGGAGAGGGAAATCTCATCACACAAGCAGAGGATTTTCTAAACGACATCTTTGGCAATTGGACTGACTCACTTAAGGCACTTGAAACCTGCGAAGAGGTCTTACCCCATGCAGAAGAGCTTCATATTGTTTCAAGATGCATTAATTCGTTGGCAATGAAAGCTAATGCTGATCCAAGCTTATTCAGTTGGCCTGTGTCAGGAAAGGGTGCCGTGCAGAGCCCAGAAGGCGTGGCGTTTTGGAATGGAATATGCACAACATCCAAGCCACATCCAGTCAGTGAGGATTGGTGGTATGAAGATGTCTCCTTCCTGAAGTTAACTTTTTATAAAAGGCTGATTATGGCTGTTGAATCAGGAGGCATGAAGCCAGAGAGGATTGCTGGCTCCATCATGCACTATGCACATAGACATCTTTCCTTGTTGGGTAGGCAATCAAGTTTCCTAAATGGAAACCGTGCTGCTCCTGTATCAAATGTTTCTGCTCCATGTGATGCAGATCAAAGGAATCTCCTTGAAGAGATAGTCGAATTACTACCGGATCAGAAGAGTGTTACACCAACCAACTTCATGCTTAGGCTTCTGCGGACATCTATGATTATGCATGCTAGCCCATCATGTCGAGAGAATTTAGAAAAGCGGATTGGTGCCCAAATGGAACAAGCAGCTCTTGAAGATCTTCTGATACCAAACATGGGGTACTCAGTGGAGACCCTCTATGATATTGATTGTGTTCAGCGGATTCTTGATCACTTCATGCTATTGGACTGTGATCCAATTGATTGTGCTTCTAACTGCATAGTAGATGAGGGCCAGCTGATGGGCGGTTCTCATTCACTGACCCCAATGACCATGGTGGCTAACCTGGTGGATGGGTATCTTGCCGAGGTGGCACCTGATGTTAACTTGAAGTTACAGAAATTTCAGTCACTCGCTGCTGTTATCCCTGAATATGCCAGGCCATTAGATGATGGAATTTACCGTGCTATTGACATATACCTCAAGGTAAATATCCCCTAATAGATTTTCCTCTTATTTATGATCATGATTAGGGAATATCTGGTTGAATAACTGATCTACAACTTCCAAAGCATTTCCCATGTTATGTGATAGCATGGCTCATAATGAAGTGCTACTGCCTCACGCATTCACAGAATAGCATCATAAGCTTTATAATATTACTCCGGGAATATGTATGAGATGTACCAATGATATGGATGGTTGCAAATATAAGACACATGTTTGTTCATGAATGATTTGTACCTCTTACTTGTCTTTAGGACTGTTAAAAAATATTGTAAAAGTTCTCATCCAAATCAATGTATTGAGGTCTGCACACAATATAAGAAAGGAATTCTAAAATGCTTTTTGGAAATGACTTTCAAGCAAAATTAGCTGTTAGGTGCCATGAAAATGACATTTTCTGTTTGTTTATTTGTACACACATGCATGTGCGCAAAAACACATATTGTGCATGTTGTAGCAAAGAAACCATCTGTTTAGATTTCTTGTTTAAACAGCTAAGGTTGCTACTACTGACTTAGCTTTCCAATGCTTACATTTTTCTCTAAGTTCAGGCCCATCCCTGGCTAACAGACTCTGAGAGGGAACAAATCTGCAGGCTGATGAACTGCCAGAAGCTCTCATTGGAAGCCAGCACACATGCAGCCCAGAACGAGAGGCTACCCCTCCGTGTCATTGTCCAAGTTCTATTCTTTGAACAGCTTCGGCTACGCACATCAATTGCTGGTTGGTTCTTTGTATCTGACAACCTTGAGAACTCACAAAATCAGAGTGGGAATCTCGCACTTGCTAGAAATGAGGGATCTACACAAGCTGGCACTGTGCGGGATCATATTGTAGCAGTTGATGACATGAGGGAACGGGTTTCCGAGCTTGAGAAAGAGTGTTTGAGCATGAAACAAGAGATTGAGAAGCTGGTGAAGACAAAGGGAAGTTGGAACACCATCTTCAAAAGGTTTGGTTTGAAACTCAAGTCAAAGTCTGATGCAAAAAAAGCATCCAAGCCCTGCAAGGATTCCAAAGAATCACCAACATCTATAGCACCACCACTTATCAATGGGAAAGAACATTACCAAAATAATGGATTAAAAGATTGAGTTTTAACACACTCAAATGCAATCAAACTTTTTTTTTTCTTTTTCATCTTTCTTACCCCTTTTTATTCTAGTTAGTGAAGTTACTGCTCTAGGCTCTGGCTTGTAATTATATCATAGACATTAGATACTGCATCACTTATTTCTCTTTCTGTGTTGAAACATGAAAAAAATGGGAAAGGAAAAGTTCAAAATTTGAAAAAAAAAAAAGAAAAAAGATAAAGATAAGGCTATCTCTCTCACCTGTTTATCTCCTGTAGGTATCAGAGGCTTGAAAGGGCAAAAAAAAAAAAGAGATAAATGGGAGTGTTGTTCTGTGAGGAGTGTTCCAGTGTGGAAGTCCAGGGCAGCGTTTTTCTCCTCCATTTGTACAAAAAAAAAAAAAAAAAGTCTGGGCCTGCTAAAAAAATCTGATAAATTGATTAGCAAAAGCCCATCCGCTCTGGTAAAGATGGTGATATTGATTGTCAAAAGTGTTCAAGATCAGTAGATCACCCAGACCCATGGATTTGGGGCTCACAACAAATACAATGCCTCTCTCCATCAGCTCTTACTTTCAACAAAAAAAAAAAAAAAAAAGTGGAGCGATCCATTTTGAGAAAGGCCCTGTCACTGGACTGAAGCTCTCATTAACCAAGCCATAAAATTGCTATGAAAATTGGTGGAGCCCACTAGAAGTTTGAGGCCTGTCTCTTTTATTGCGGCAATATAAACTTCAAAATGAAGAAGTGTTGGGTGGCTTAATAGTCTAAAGCTGTTATATGCAAACATAATGCTAAACAAGCTAAGCCTATGCATATGGTTCTTACTACAATGTTGCATAAACGGATCATAGCCCAATACATTAGTTAAAAAATATTTGGTGCAAATTTACCAATCAAAATTAATTGGGCTTGTCCCTAAAATTTCAATGCCCATTAATAAATATTTGGTACAAAGCTCGTTAAATCTTTCTCAAATACATGTGCCCATAAAAAAATATTAATGGGCACATTCCTCAAAATTCAAATCTCAAATCAACTTCTTGAGTGGTACAAAATTAGTTTTCTTGAATGGTACAAAATTATCTCTCAAATTAATACAAAATTATCTCTCACAAATGGTACAAAACCAGCCAAAATAGACTCAAATTCCCTAAATAAACTATATTCGGTTTGATCCAGTCAAGAGTATTTAGGCAATCTATACTTAAATTTAGGTTCAACCGCAACTAAGCCAAATCTGTTCAAATTTCTCATAAATTAATTTCATATACAAAAATTCTGAATTAATTTCTCAAATCAAACCCTAGGGTTCTAAACCCTATCCAAATTATTCAAATCACTACCCAAATTACTTACATCACTTAAATGGGTCACTTACCCATTTAATTCCCAAAAACTTAAAAATAAGTGTGGTTTGATCCCGCAATGGGTACGTAGGCAACCTAACAAGTGTGGGTGCAACCGCAATCACTAATAAATCTTACAAACCTCTAAATGTCAAACACTTAACCAAATATTCATTTCAATGGGTCATTCACCTATTGAAAATCCAAATATCCATAAGTGATCCGTTGATTTTATTATAGTTAGAATCAAAGGGTTGTTCCTTGTACCAAGGAATCGTAATTGAGAGATACACTTATTCTTAAATAGGTCGTACCCAAAATAATAAAATCCCTATTTTTTAAATGAATTTTGGTAATATTTTTCATTTGTCCGTTACACAATTTTGTTCAACAATGTTCAACTGCAAATTTGTGTTCTTTCATGATGATTGTTTTCCTCTGAAGACCAAGTGAACATATGCATGCTACAAGTTAATGTTTGTTTGCTAAGACATGTCCTTGGAGATCTGTGCCCATCAGACCAAGCAAGTTCCTTGTGGAGTTGTCCTTGGCCGGTTATTATAAGAGGTTATGGTCTAACAACCGTCTTTGACAAGTGTTCTGGTTTGAGTAGTCAGGCCTGCCATCTTTAGTCCTCCCATAAAGTCATAAACTCTTCCCAAATTCAAATTTGATTAAAAACTCACTCTTCTCTAAACCTTCCCTAAATTTGAGATTTTCTTTTAACATTTCCCCAAATCAAGGTGTTTGAGTTCAAATTTTGATTTTACCTCTTCCCAAATTTGGCTTTATAATTCCCATTTTATCCTAAAATTAGGCATAATTGTTAAAGAACAAAAAAAAAATTATTTTTCCCTCCGATGTTAGCCAGAGGCGTTTACTATATCTTTATGGTGTCTGTAGGAGGAAAAAACTTACATAGTTACATATTACATCCATTAGGCACTTTTGTTGAGGTAGTAGTTTGTGAGATTCACTTTACATTGTAATTCGATAATTAGAGTTGCTTATTTTCAAAGTCTCTATACCATAATCACTTCAACAAAAATTTACACAAATTAGAAACCATTAAGACATCCAATTATGACCAAATAAATAAACAAATATAATAATTTTGATAAACACTTGAAATGATGATCATTTAATCAAATGATTAAATAATTTTTCATTCATCTAATTTTCTTTTAATTGAATTGAGATTTAGAAAATAGACAATTTTGATCATCAAACTATAATGCAAAATAAATTTCATAAGTCATATCTCATTATGCTTAAAATAAAATATACCTCATTATGTGTTGAGTCTATATAATTTGAAATATAGACATGTAAGGAGTATACGCTAGTTCCAAAATTATACTCATCTATACAAATGAAGTGAAGTGTGCAAGAAAATTGTTTAAGGGTACAATTGTAAATAAACAAAAAAAAAGAATATTCGGTCAAAAAAGAAAAGAGCAAATAAAAAATCTCATATATATATATATATAGCTAGTAGCTACTGTCCCACGCTGCCATCTTGATAAACATTTGTTTTGTTCTCGAGACAAAATCCCTAGCTCTATGTCTTAAAATCCCCACCCAAATAAACCCTCCTCAACCAGAAGAAGACCCCAAAACCCTCCATGGATCAGCTTCTGAAACCCCCCATGTTCCGGCGCCAGAGGGACCGAAGATGGGAGGACCTCGACGCCGACTGTTTGGTGAACGTGTTCGCAAAAGTCGGCATGGAGTCGCTGCTCCTCTTCGTCCCCTTCGTCTGCAAGTCGTGGCACCGAGCGAGCCTCAACCCGGAGTGCTGGCACCGCATCGTCTTCCCGGACGCCACCGCCGGCGCCGCCGATCCGTGGACCCTTGACCACGCGGACGACTGCGATCCCTGGAGCTACGAGAACCAGATGGAAGGCCTCGATTTCGACCACTTCGCCAGAAGGTTCGCGCGCGAATTCGGGATCAAGTGGGAGGATTTCTCCGTCCCCGGGTTCGTGAACAAGGTGATCGATCGCAGCGCAGGAAACGCCCAATTTCTCAAGCTACCCGGGAGGGTTACTCACTACACCGCCGCTGTGGAAACGGTGCTCGAGCACGTCGGCAAGAACTGCAAGAATTTTCTGGGGCTCCACGTGTCGAATGGGTGGATTGGGAACAGCCAGGCGGCGGCAATTGTGGGCTTCGTGCCGAAGGTGAAGTACTTGTGCTTGAGGAAGGCGAAGATCGCGAGGGCAGATCTGGTGATTATTCTGCAGGGCTGTGCAGACCTTGAGGTTCTCGATGTCAGGGAGTGCCGTGGTTTCGATGAGGGCGATCAGGAGATTCTCAGGCTCGCTCGTCGGATTCCCAAGTTTCAGTGCGGGGGTTCCAGAGTCCGCCCCGGTGCTTGTTTTGAGGCGGTGGTGGTCATTCAGCTTGAAGACGACGATTTTGATGAGTGACACAGAGAGAGAGAGAGAGAGGGTAGTTTTGTAATTTTATATCATGAAGAATCTGTTTCTGTTTTGGTTCTGCATAGACTGAGAGGGTAGTTCGAGTGTAGGACACACTGCATTTTGGCAGGACAGGAGGGCTGGTTCAGTACGTTGGTTCAGTACTTTGGTTGTATTGTCTTCGAATGTGGTCGGTCGTGTTCTTACAGCAAAAAGTAATTTTCTTTTAGAATAAATTAATAAGTAAAATTGTTTTTTTAGGATATGACACGTAGATTTGGGCGAGCAATATCTATGTGACATGGCCATGACCCATGGGCTTTCATCGTCCGACTTTTTCTAGTACATTGCGGGGCCAGAGGCCCAGAATGAAGAAACTAAGCTCAAATTGCAGTGGGCCTACAACTTTGCACCTCAAGCTCTTGTGTTCTAAGGACAACCCAAAATGACATGTGGTGTGTACAATGGAGCTAAACCACTTAAAAAGTTTAAAATACACTTTCTCGGACGTGTTACATGCTATTTTTCTAAAAAAAATTGACCAATTTAAGGATGTGCCTTTGATAGTCCTCCTATGAGCATGCCCTCATTTAAGAAAAGTTAAGGCAACTTTGTTGGAGTGCTTCTATGATCTAAACTATTCATTTTTTAGTTAACCATCTAAGAATCATCCATACAAAAAATCAACTAATTTAAAAATGGTTTAGCCTTTTGATTATCATTTTGATCATTTTTATGTTTAATCGAACTGTTATATTTGTCCATTTGTTTGACAATAATTAAAGAGCATTGCTTAGGTACTCATAAATAAGTATAAGCTTATCCTCACAACCAATCACATGAGCCCATAAAGGGGTATTTATTTCTGAATACCCAAGCATTTTCCATAATTAAATGACTAAACAATTTTAGATTTTGTTGAATTTTTACAACAATGATCCTCGATGGTAAATCCAAAACATAGATGGTTCGAATACTCTTGCTAAAATACATTGTAGGAGTGGTCTTACAATAATATCCTTACTTTTCTTAAAATGAGGACATCCTCATTAGAGAAGTATATGTGTCTTTGAATTGCAACAATTAATAATAAACTACGGGCCCTTGACATTGAAATTAAACTATAAAGATGATAAACGTAATGTGGTCGACATTAAAATGTCATTCATTATTATTTTTTCTATGGGACTGGATCAAACTTTTTATATATCTTAATCGTGAGTTTGTAACTCTTTTTTCACCTTCCCTCACCATTTTTTCCTGATATAAATATATATTTTTTTAAATGGAGTGCTGTTATTTGCACACCATATTTCCTCTCTCTCTACACATCCCTATTTCACTACACACCCTTCTAATGTTTTAAAATTTCTAATTTCTCATAACACACCCCTCACATTACCAAAATACCCCTATTTCGTTCATTTCACTAAATTTCTCATTACACACCCCACCCCCTAACACTTCCAAACACCACACACTCCACTCCCTCAACACTACCAAACTGCTACCAGCAACACAACAACACAACACACGCCTTGCTAGTATTTTGCCGTCATCAACACATGCCTTAAATTTTTTTTTATTCAAATGTAAATTTAAGGTTTTTTTTTTTTCTATCTAGTTTCAATTGTTAAATCCATCCCAACCCTTTTTTTTTAGATGATTTGGACCGTGGGTGTTTAAGGTTTAAAATTAAAATTTTGTATTGGGGGTTAAACATGTTCATGGGTCATTCGGCACTCGTTTGCTGAACCAATAGAAAGTGGTTCAGCAGGTATCTATTGAAATTTTTAGAACCATTCGGCCCTGGTTCGCCGAACGAATCGTGACCATAAATGAAAGAACACGAAAAGAATTAAAAAAAAAACTCAAAATTTTACTATCATATCTCATTTGAAGACGAAAAAGGGACGAGTGAAGGTTACATTCATTAAAATTGATATACTTTTCTACAATATTATTACATATATAGAATAAAGAGAGAATGTTTAGGGTTTAGTAAATGAAAGATGAAGAAGTTGGGATATTAGAGGAGGGGGTGTGCCTTAAAGATTGGGGTTGGGGTTTAGGAGTGTTAGGTTTGGGGTGTGTAAAGAGAGTTTTCTTTTTTTTCAAATAATATGGGTTGTCTTTAAATGTCTTTTTACTTTGTGTCAATTATGTCAATTCACAAATTAAATAAGAAAGGTGTGTAGTGAGAGGAAATTGATTATTTTTAATATGCAAATGGTAACACTATTTTAAATTTCTTTCCTGGATTAATTTCTCAATCGAAAGAGTAAATTATAATGAAGTTGGAGGCTGATGGACTTGGGCTGGGGCCCATTGCTGAATCTGAGCAGATAAAGTTGGTCTTAGCAGCAAAGAAGGAAAGCTTACATAGCTTCATTCCTCTTTTAGCTCTGCTTCTCACAGACATAGCGTTCATCCTCACTGTAAGTAGTCTTTTAGCTCCCAATCTCTCTTTATATAATGCCTCCTTCGCCTTCTTCACGCCTTTAGGTTGACATTCATTAGATAATTCATGTTTCTATTATGCTTGTTTCAATTTTCTATGCTTGTAGAATTCGAGTTAGTGTGCGGTCTTGTGCTTCAGTATTACTACTCTTCTGTATATCAAATTTGTCCATCTCAAAAAACATTTCTCGATTAGAAATCGAATGATTGAGTTGTTGAGCATAAGGTGTTTGTTGGAATGCCCAGTTGAAATTTTGGGTCAGACTTATCTTAAACTCTTACCATTTTTCTAACTAAACTTGTCTGAGCCCAAGGTGGTTGTGTTTGGTCTCTAGAATCTTCTTCCAACAGCACCCATATTTACTTGTTGAGTATGTTGTTGTCATTATCTGGTTTTCAATATAGGCCAAGTAAATTTAATGTTTTGTGGCCTCTACTTAATCTTGCAATCTGATATATACATATATATCTCCCATTTTCCATTTGGTCTGAACTATCTCTAACTTTCTTGCAGATATGGCTGTTCCTATTCAATTGTAGAGTTTCTTCCCAAATTTACTTAGCTAATCCTATATAAATACAGGGTCAAAACTTCTACAAACATTTCACACTATGCCCTGTCCCCTTTCGTAACTATTAGAGGTCTTAGACAAACAGTAGAGCTAAAATGTTATTTGTAGTCACTTCATCCTCCATGGTCACCTCCTCTTGTTTTGACCGCCGTAGGGTTTCTGAACTTAGAGCTTGTGAAAATACTTCTAAAATTCCATACTTTCCCTTTGTTCATTGCAAAAGTCCATTTTGCATTACTGAAAATATCCATACAACTTTGAAGAGAAAACCAAATGGTATCTTAACATCCACTGCAATGAATCGCACCAAACCTAATTATCAGTCCATTACTGGAGAAGACACGGTTTTTCTTGATTTGGGTGATCAAGAAAAAGAAGATATTGAAGACACAGAGTCACCCTGGGAAGGGGCAGTTATTTACAAGAGAAACCCTTCGATATCACATGTTGAGTATTGCACAACGTTAGAGAGGCTTGGGTTGGGAAACCTTTCAACAGAGGTCTCTAAATCTAGGGCTTCAGTGATGGGATTACGGGTCACCAAAGCTGTGAAGGATTATCCACATGGCACACCAGTTCAGATCTCCATTGATATAACAAGGACGAAGCAAAAGTTGAGGCTCGATGGGATCATTAAAACTGTCATTTCACTGGCTTGCAGCAGGTATGCCAATTGCTTGTTTGAATGGTGCTTGCTATGCCAATAATGTACTATATTTTTGTTGTATTTCATTGTTGCACTCATATTATGTTTACTTTTTTAACACATATACGTGTTTGTGTTTGCAATTTTTTTCTCCTTTGTTTTTTACATGATTATAAATTCCTCTGTCAAAATTACTTTTGTTATTGCTGTTTTCTGCCCCTCTTGATGTGTTATATAGGATATATTCTGAATCAAATACCTGTGTGTTGAATCGCTTTAGTTTAGTATGGTAATAATAAAAGTACATTTTGGATCTAGAAAATAGGGGGTGTGTCCATCTGAAAACACAAGGTATGTTTGATTAGATGCCCCACTCTTCCATTAGATCAGCTCTGTACATACAGATAAGTGCAAATAGTGAGGTGATGATTCACTGTTAGAAACCTACCATTTTCCTTGGTGGGAAGCCAATCAGCTTTAGATGTTACATCAGAAAAGGGGAAAAAACTAAAATAAAAAGACACCAGGACCCACTAAGAGCTCCTGTTGGACTTCTACTTTTGCATTCCCCTCTCCTGGCAATCAATGTTGGTCCTATTTTCCAACAACTGAGACTGGTTCTATGTTTTATGCTTCTTTTAAGCAGGTTGGTGGAAGTATTGATAATATTGATTTTTCTCTGATTTAAGATTTTGTGTTTATGTTGAAGGTGTGGTGAGCCAGCGGCTGAGTGCATCTTCTCCAACTTCTCAATTCTCCTAACCGATGAACCTATTGAAGAACCTGAGATCATCAACATGGGAGTGATATATGGGGACAAGGTCAGAACTTATACCGGAATTGGTGATGCAGAGGAGGAAGATGATGAAGCTGCAATTGATTTTGAGGATCAGCTGTATTTTCGCCCTGAAGAAAAAGAAATAGACATTTCAAAGCACATAAGAGACGCAGTGCATCTGGAGATTACTATCACTGCCACATGTGATCCAAGTTGCAAGGGCTTGTGTCTCAATTGTGGTACAAATTTGAACACTAGCAGTTGTAATTGTAGCAAACAGGAGGTAAAGAAGAAGGGCTTTGGACCTCTTGGAAATTTAAAGAAGCAAATGCAGCCAAAATGATATATATCTATACTTTTTCTTTTTGAAAATGCAACCAAATAATTTTAGTTGAAGCAGTGTGAATTCTAGTAGTATTTCCATTGTTTAAATCATTTTAGTTTTGGGCTTTGGGTGATCTGAAGGAAAATTCATTTCTTTTTAATTTTTTAATTTCTTTAATCAGTACATTCAGACTTAAAAGAAATTTTGGAATTTTTTTTGAATGGTGGGTGTACTAAATAAATTCTTGGCCTTCGGACTCAATCCCCAGAAGAGGTGTGTCATGTGGGGGGGCCTTGGTTGATTTGGGCCTATTTTGATCCGGCCCAGTGGCAAGCCCAAACATTCACACCCGTTTCTCAGGCAGAGAGAGAAATTTAATTTGATCCTAAATTCCTAATCCCAATTCCCAAATGAAGAAGCGGTGGATGATGGCAAGCGTGGTCTCGACAGCGAGAGGAGGCGAGTCTGTGAAATCAACGTTCAAGAGGTGGGGGAGGAGACACCCATTTATCAGATACGGCCTTCCGATGATCTCACTCACTGTGTTCGGCGCGGTCGGACTCGCTCATATGATACAGGGCACCAAAGACATCGCCAAGGTGAAAGATGATCAGGAATGGGAGATTATCGAGTCAAGAAAAGCACTTTCGAGAACAGGACCTATAGACGCCTATAACCCAAAAAAGACAACACTGGAGGAAGAGCTCAAGGTATAAATAAGCCATAATAAGTGCTTTTGTTGCTAACGCATTGAATTATTGATATACCCAGATGCCATTTGTAGCTTATTTGTGTTGGAATTTGCACTTGTTTCTAGGCTTTGCAGCAGAAGGTGGACATAAACAACTACGACTACAAGAGAATTCCTCGCCCAAATGAACAAGGCAAGTGAGGTGTTGTGTGGCATTTTGAGCATATGCCATCATGTAATTTTGTAATGACTCATTGTAGGGGATACAAGTTTCCATGAATAACAGTTAACACCATGTTTACATGCATGTTGTGCAAGCCTGCAAGTGCATTTGTTTACATAAATAGACCACAGGTTGTGAATAAAAAGAAAACAAGTAGAAATTGACATTGTAGTAGTAAATAGCTTACCTACCATGACCTCTAAAGGGGTTCGTAGCATTTAAGGGATTAGCCGGCCTCTAATAAGAAAGGGCAAAATGTGCTGGGTTTCTTGCTTGAAATGTTTAGTCAGCTGCTCGAATACACCGGCCACCTTCATCTTGTTGAAGAAAAAATAAGTGTTTTTCTTAGGAGACCCCACGCTCATGGGCGTCTTCCAAGCGCAATGCATGTAGATCTCATTGTACAGTTAACATGTTTCAATGGCTAAAAGTCTCGCATGCACGGAAACATTAAGTTGTTGCTAACATATCCCATAAAGAAATGCACCGTTAAAATCCTTGAAATGTTGTCTGGTTTGACCTTCTAAGCCTTCTATGCAGCTAGCGCTATATTTTCGGGTAAATAATTAGATCCTCAAATGGCTTCCAAGTCACATTCTGTGGCGTGCCTTGGGGTAAGAAACATGGTAAACAAGCGCACAAACTAGTATGGTCATTCCATGCATACTGCACACACACACAGACTTCAAATCAGAGTTGCACACGAATTGAACTAGCAAAACTTTCTCCAATGAATTGAGAGCAGGTCAATTATACATAAGGTGAAGAGCTCACCCAAACCATTTTGGCAATTACAAACTTGCACCCATTGCTTTCAGAGGAAAACTTATGTACACCACCCCCACAACACAATAAAAAAAGGGATATGTTATAAACCCTACCTAATGTTCCTTTCTTCTTTCCTTCCAATATACCCTTTACCACCATGTCATCTTTTTCTTATTGATTTACATATATAAGACAGGAGCAAAATCACAGCCAAAAAACCCTCTCCTCATCTCTTTATCTCCCTCTCCCAAATAAAAATTCAAAATAAAGGGAAAAAAGGGTAAGCACCATAAAAGCTATTTGAGTATGACTCCCCACAGCAATCCTATTTGATCACCTTGGCCTTGGTTGTGAACATAATGGTCGGACAAGCCTCTGGGCTGATGGACTACCCAACAACATAGCCTGAGATCGAGTAAGCATCTCAACCATTGATGGGGTTTGATAGGCCTGAACAAGACTTGAACCATCAGTGGAGTCACCTCTTGCTGTTGCTCTTTGCCATGAGTGTGAGCTCAGTCCTGAAAGAATATATGCTCTCCCAGATGCCTCATACACATGCCTGCTTGCCATCCTCTGTTGCATTTCCTTGAGCTCGGCATCCAAAGCTATGCACAGGCGGTCATGAGATTTTGCTGACACGGTCTCTGACAATTCCCTTCGGCAATTTTCAAGGGTTGAAACTGCACCGGCTAAGTCTCCCTGCTCAGCTGCAGCTCGTGCCTGTGCCATTGCCTCAGCTGCTTGGAGCCTATTACGTTGCCTGTCCACTTCTATTGACACTACTGCTTGTATAGCCAATTCAGGTCTTTCAATTATAACTTCTTCACTTTCTAAGGTTGTCGTTTCTTTAGTTAAGGGATCCTTGTAAATGCATCTCACCTTTATCAATGATGTTTGATTGTCAGAAGACTCTGCTGGAACATTAACTGAAACCAGAAAATCCCTCTCTTCATCAGCATACAGATCTCCAACATCAATAAACCCTTTACGCCCATCAACCATCACACGACTCGGGTAACTTCCTGCTTTTAGTGAACCAAGGCAGAGACTTGTGTTCACACACTCAACTACCACTTGCAGCTCTTGCACCACAACACTCAAAAGCCCCCCAATGCACTGTGCAAATGCATCCTGGATGACAGCTTCAGTCTCAATGAAAGAAAAGGTCCCTCCAGATATCTCTGAAATTGAGTGCATTGATGAAGCATCGTGATCTGCACCAAATCCAAATGCATGCACTGGAATCTGGAAGCCTGTATTGTCACCACCATGAATAGACAAAGGGAGAAGCAACTGATAATTCGGTTGTGGTTGGTTAGCCCCAGAGCCACTGACAGTATAAGTGTCCTGCCCATCAGACAACAGTATTATACTGGCAACGGGATTCTTTCCCCTTCGATCTTCCAATACCTTGCCACCCTTTCTTAGGCCCTCAGCAATGTTGGTCCCACCATTTGCAACCAGAGAGTTTACAGCTTGCAGTGCCTGCTGGCGTCCAGTGTCAGTCATTCGGCGGAGGGGAAAGAGGCGACGGGCTGTTGAAGAGAAAGCAATAACTGAGAGTCTGTCATTGGACCCAAGATTCTGTATTACAAATCCCATGGCCCGTTTTAGCAGTGCAAGCTTGGTTCCTGCCATGCTACCACTGATGTCAAGCACTGTGACTAGGTCTACTGGAGCACGGCGAGTCTGAGAAAATTGTGGCAAACTGGACTCGTTTCTGCTAGGATTTTGTCTTGTAATTGAAGTAGCAGCTTTCAGATGGACCAAAACAGTAAAATTGTCGTAGGAATTGGATTTTGGAACAGCTGAAACCTCTGGGTATGTTTTGATCTCCATCGTTCTAAAATAATTGTCATCTGCAACATTTTTATTGCAAGAGCTTCTCTCAGCAAACACAGGTTGGTGATCCAAGGTTTCATCATCATTAAATACGCCTGGCTCGGGGCCCTGAAACAGTGGCACGATGTGCCGTTGATTCAAGTCTCTTCGAGGAGGAGGTAAATGGCGGACCACAGTCATCAAGGCATCATTTTGAGGCCAACCTACTGGACCAACAGACACCCTTCCAGGGGGAGGATCTAGACTGGGACCCTGCACTGGGATTTCTTTCCATTTTGCCCTGCAAACTGGGCATATTTGGTTGCCATGTTTTACATTTGATGTGATGCAGTGGAAATGAAAAGAATGTGAACATTCCGCGGTGAAAATAGCATGGCCACCTCCTTGTTTCATTTTGGTTAAGCATATCGAGCAAGTCTGCTGAAATAACAAAACAAGTGCAAGAAAGTAAGCATAAGTAAGACATATCAATCGCAAACCATACACTATGGTGTTCTGGAAATTAAAGATTTAATAACAACCAACAACATAAAAAAAAATTTCATTTATCATCGCAGTATAAGGATTCCTAATAAATTTGAGGTATTCAACAGCAATGAACCAAGTACAAGAACAAGCTATAGTGTTGAAATACAATCATTCCAGAAAATGAATTAATTTAGTAAAAAATTATTTTGTATATATACTGTAGTTAGATAAGTGAGTTAATGCCCACCTTATAAAATAATAAAACCTTTTTCTTAGTTCTTATGTTAAGAGTGTTAACACACATATATCTACATGCATAAGCATACTCAAACAGACACAGAGACAGGTTTTTTTTTCATCAGTTTTGTGGTGCGTCTGCTGCTCATTGTCATAAGAGGTGCCTTTTAATAAAGGGTAGGCTAAGCAGGTAGAATTATCACATAACGACAAGAAAAAAAAGGGAGTGATAGACCTTGGTAAGCTGAAAAAGTCAATGTTAGGTATCCAATATAGAAGGGGTATAATGGGAAAGAAGGGAGTTAGAATAATCATGGAACCAAGTGCAATACAGGGTGATTCTATTTGAATTCCACCAAAAATTTGATCATTTAAACCCCACTTTGTTTTGTTACTTTTTAATTTCGATGTTTACTCCTTAAAAAAATCAAAACACAAAAATTAAAGAAAAAACCTCTACTTTCTATTTTCAATTTTTGAACTTTAAAAAATAAAATAAAAATTAATGAGGGGATTACAAGAGTAATCAGCAACCAAAAGAAGAAACTAACTAAACAATTTTTTGGGTTTAAATTTAAAAAAGACAAAAAAAAAAAAAAAAAACAGTTTTTTTAAGATGCCATACTATGGACCTTAGCTTTCAAAACCGCCAGAGAAATCAGTTTACCAAATAAGTTGCTTTATGACAATACTTTCCCCTTTCTTTTACTTGTTTGATGAGAAATTTACTGCCAGAAAGCTTGCAGATTAGCAGTCAACAGATGAGGCCAAACAAGTTACTTTCCTCTCTTTTTTTCCCTCTCCATGGGGAGGAGGAAAAGGAAAGGTAAAATCTTTAGTCTTCTTTTACTATTAAGGCAAACAAGAATGGCCCCGATTCCTGATAGGGACTTGTGCATTAACCCCACATGCTCAAAGAGAGGAAAACAGCATGACATAAAATTCTCGTCTATAACTTATGGTGCTCCTCAGAATCTGCTAAAATATGATCTCATCAAAGACATGATGTGTAAATTCTCGAAATTTTTGTCCTCAACATATGCAGGTTAAGAAGCATAAACCATGGACAAGGAACAACATTATTCGTGAAAGCTCATGTAGTTTCATCTATATGTAGATGAAAATGATACATCAATCATTATTTTTTGAACCAAACTCCAAATCACATTTAAACTTTAAAGTCAGAGCAGAAAAGAAATGGAAGCGATTTCTAAGCTATCTCATCTTTCTATGCCATTGGAAATCACAAATGAATGCTCTAAGAATCCTAAGCTCCTGATTGGTTGCTCAACCATGTTGGGAAAGACAGGAAATTAAATTTATGAAACACAGATTGTTCATTTATTTGAGCAAAATGAACACAAAGAAACCAAATAAGGAACCATAAACTAAATTACATATACAACCATATATGACCAATAGTAACCATTTAGCTCAGCTGAGCTGAAATTTCTGCTTTACTTCTAAAAAACCACAAAAAAGACACAAAACTTCATTTTCTTTTTTGCATCATCCATTTTCTCAGCATATAAACAGAATCAAACTTAAAATGATCAGCACCCATCAATTATAAACACAACCACAAAAGCACAGAACCCATTTTCGTTTTGGATAATAAGATGTAAAGACAAACCTTGGACGATTTGCTCCCACTTCTAGAGAGCTTCAAACTATGAGAGGATGGCGTTGGCGTGGTGGGCCTGGACGAGCCCATGGCCCAATTGGCCGGTGAGAGCAGAGCAGCATCGGACAATCTCTCAGCTGAGTCCAGAGAGGAGGGAGGTGAGTCATCTAGTGTTCTTGGAAGATACACACACAGATTCAGTCCCAGTGCCAGCTTTGCTTTCCTCCATTTGCTTCCCATTTTTCACTTGAAGATATCAAGCTCAAAACCCAGTAGCCAAAAACTAAGCTTTGAGCTCCTTTGCTAAAGAAATTTAAAGAGGAGAGCCAAAAGACTAAAACGAAAGCAAAATTCACAAAACCCAGATCTCAAAGTGCTTAAATTAAGCTGCTTTTGCTCTTTTCTCAAGCTGAGAGAGTTCTTGGAATGAGAGAGAGAGAGAGAGAGAGAGAGAGAGAATGGGCTTTAAGAAAAGTTGAAATGGAGCACGAAAACAGAGAGAGAGGGGTTTAATGGAGGTGTTTTAGCTAGAGAGAGAGAACAAGAAGAAAGGGAAAATGGGGTTGGGTTATTCAAGCTGAAATGTCAAAGAAGAGGAACTAGCTAAGTCGAATGGGAAGTTTGAAACGTTGAGACTTGTACTAGTAGTCTTCTTCATGTTGCTGCTCTTGGCGGCCATGGGAGCTAGAGAGAAAATTGAGTGCTTTGCTTGGTCTTAACATAAGGTAGTGTGTGTGTGGGGGTTTTTGAGGATGTTGACCTTGGAATTGGATGTTGGGTTGAAGTAGAAGCTTTAGGCCTTTAGCTTAGCTGTAGACAACGGTAAAAGCACATTAATAAAACCACGTTTTGGTTGAATACAGAAAAGTTGTTTCTTTGTATTTCTCTCACTTTCTTTACTTCCCCTTTGCATTTCCATCGATTTATCATTAATGAACACTTTTTTTTTTCCTCCCTCTTTCTCTCGCTTTCTTATTTTTATTCTATACTTAATTAGTTAAAGGCATAAATTCAATTTAAACACATAACTATATATATTATTTCAACAGGGTCCACGAATTTTCAAATATTTCAAATATACACCTAATTTATTATCTAAATTGAAAAATGGACTTCCGTCCATCGATTTATTGAGATATCAGTTAAATGTCAGCTTGAATTTTACTGACAGAGATTAATTAGCGACGTGGCGCCAACTCAGCATACATTTCCCGCCAAATGAGCGACACATGTCTGTTGAGAGTAATGTGGAGCAATGTCCCACATCGAAAAATTAGAGTGTAGCATATGTATTTATAAGTCTTGGGTCTCTCCACCTATTGCCAATTGGTTTTGGGTTGGATACTCTAATTATATCATGGTATCAGAGCTTGGTTATTCGCGTGTAAGGCCCAACGGCCACACGTGCTCCCACGTCACCCAATACAATTTGTTCACGTGTAAGGCTCAAAATATCGCCACACGTGTGAGGGCGTGTTGAGAGTAATGTGGAGCAATGTCCCACATTGGAAAACTAGAGCTTAGCATATGTGCTTATAAGTCTTGAGCCTTTTCACCCATTGACAATTGGTTTTGGGTTAGATACTCTAATTCTATCATGGTATCAGAGCTTGGTTATCCGCGTGTAAGGCCCAACCGTCACACGTACTTCCATGTCACCCAATACAATTTGTTCACGTGTAAGGCTCAAAAATCTCGCCACACGTGCGAGGGCGTGTTGAGAGTAATGTGGAGCAATGTCCCACATCGGAAAACTAGAGTTTAGCATATGTGCTTATAAGTCTTGGGCCTCTCCACCAATTGCCAATTGGTTTTGGATTGGATGCTCTAATTACATTAATGTCCACCTAACACAGGCCCACACACCCATCATATTTTTTCCGCTCGTCGAACTTTCTTCTGACTATTTAGTCTCCAAAAAACATCACGTTTTTCCCCAAATTCGAATATAAATCTCTCACCTGTGTTCGACGAGCGAGAAAGAGATGATGAGTTTGTGGGCCCGTGTCAGGGGTTAGGTGGACATGTGTCACCGTGTCGCTCATTTGGCGGGAAAAATTTGCTGAGATGGCGCCACGTCGCCAAGTAATCTCGATCAGCAAAAGCTAAGTTGATATTTAACTGATTTCTAACAAATCAATGGATGGAAGTCCATTTTTCAATTTAGATAGTAGATCGGGTGTATATTTAAAACACGAACCCCGTTGAAATGACATCTGTAGTTATGTGTCTAAATTAAATTTATGCCATTAGTTAATTTCCTTCTAGTTTCTACTTGTTATTATTCATGAGAATTTTCCGCAAAAAAAAAAAAGGGGCAAGAATCATAGTTAAGTCCTAAACATGCCAGGCTAAGTTAGGCTCATTGTACTTTCATGTCATGCTCGTGACGGCTCATATAACTAAGACTTAGACCCGACATAACCTGCAAACCATTTTTGCTCGTGTTGTGCCTTAAACGAGTCAAACAACATGCTTTTTTTTTTTTTAGGGTGATAAAACTAATCTTATGATAATTTTTATTTCTTAAAATTAAATATTAACATCTTTTTCTTAAAAAAAAAAAAATCAAATTTCCTTGTTGAAAAGTTTTCTAAAAATGAAAAAATAATATTAAATGAGCCGCGCCTAGTTCAAGCTCATTTCATGCTCTTGCCATACTTGGTTCATGTTGTGTCATGTTTGATAGACTAAAAACTTCGGCCTGGCCCAACCCATTTATTTGTGTTGTGTTGTGCTCGTGCCGGTCCGAACCGTTTGAAACCTCTAGTCCTAATACATTTTCCTTAACAATAATGGCAAGGGATGATTTGGAAACTATATGATGTATTTGTAGTCAGCTTTACATAGACTTTCATATATTTCTTAGGGAATGATTTTTGCTTTAAAAGAGAAAAAAATAGTACACAGTTATAACTATCTCTAATATCTTTTAGGAAAAATGTTAGCAAAAGAACTTTAACTATACCCCTATTTTTAGTTGAGGATCTCGTTTTCACTTTAATTCAATAAATGACTATTATTAATAATTTGTTTCAATCAAGGATTTCTGTCAATTCCGTTTTAATTTTCGTCAAAAATTGGTCAAGTGCAAAGCATGTGACTAATTTTTAGTTGAAATAACGAGTTTAGCCCTAAAAATTGGTTACTTGCTTTGAGGATATGTAAAGAGTTACACTCTATTTTATTATGATGTAGTATATAACTCTTGTAGAGTTACACTATATAATTTTGTAGAATTACACTTTGTTGAATGATGTAGTATTTTTTTAATGTTTAAGCATTTAGAGTTTATGTTTTATGACTTCATATTTAAGGTTTTAGTCTTTTAGAGCTTTAGCCCTAAATTTTAAATATTATACCATAAATCCTAAACTCTCAAAAGAATTTTTTAAAAATTAAACTAAAACTTGGGTATGCTTGAGTTTAAATAGTATTGAATGTTGCATATTTGATTTTTCTTGAATTGTGGCTTAGAAATATATTTTTTGGTTTAAAAATAAATAGATTAAAAGTTTGGATTTATAACTAAAAATGTTGTATGTTGTGACTTATTAATAAAAACTCAAAAAAAAAAAAATATACTACCAAAAATTAGTTGATATATTTGAAATTTTAAACTCTAGAATTCATCGTTTGGACGATGTAAATTGACATAATATTATCAGGTAATCACCATTACTTAGGAAGATAACTTTTGTTAAAACTCTATCGCTCCCTCTAATTATATTACTCTTAGTAAATAATACAAACTCATGATGTCTATCCTGCTGCCTTATTTGATAAATGTTAAATTTCTTAAAATATCATATATTTGATATTTCCTAGTATAGACAAATAAAGTAAGTATTATGTGGTCCTCCCTGATTCTTTGTACCCTTGCCACCTAGATCATATATATATATATATATGATTCACAGTATATATATAAATCATATCCACAATAGTAAAATTCTATAAATTAATTTATGTTGTGAAAGAAGAATCACAAGGTTTTGTTGTCTCTCGTTATGTCAATTTGAGCATTAATTTGGTTGATTGGTTCTGCATGATACGTGGTTTTAGTGGAACATAAAGGGTCTGCTTCATTGCATAACATATATACCAGATAATGATAACCAGTATATATATTATTGATGCTATCACAATGTGTATAATTACCAGTTCCACACTTCCACCTTAGTGTCAGTGGCTGGTTGTCAAATCTCCCTTTCTCTTTACTTTGGCCAATAAATAATATTCAAAATGTTCAGTGGATCATGCCATAATCCTTTATGGAGGCCCTCATGATCATAATTTATTTGACAAAAAAGAATACCCCATTACAAGACATGAAAGCAATATGTATATATAATATGGTAAGAATTTGTTTACTTACTAAATGATGTTTTAATATACAAGTTAAAATTTTATATGCTAAAAATAAATAAAATTTAAAATGAACTCAAACTCGAATAAATGACATGTCATTTTGTTATTAATTTGATGAATGAAATTGAGTAAATAAATTTGATGAGTGTAGCACTACTCTCTTGTATATGGGTGAGTATAAATGTATTAGACATGATGAATGGGTTGGGCAGATGGCCCCTGTGGTAGTTGCTATGCATCATGATGATGAATGATTGTTGGGCATGCATGAGTCAAATGGTGCTATTTTTCTAATGATGCAAATTGAATTTCTTTAGAGTATTCTTTTCCCCCACTGCCCACATGAGGTGATCATCATGATAAGGTTGCCACACGTGCACATCATCACAGCAGTCGTTTTGTGGTTCCCATGTCAACCCTGTTGACATTACGACTCGCTAGATCTTATCACATGCATCACTTTGATTCATTTCCCTTTTGTTTTCTATTTCTATTTTTCTATATAATATATTTTCCAAATATTAATTGCTTTTCCTTTTTCATTTTTTCCTCTTTGACTTTTAAGACCCAGGAAGAATTAGCACAAGTGAAATTGAAATCTAACTACAACAAACAAAGACCACCATATAAATGATCTTGGGCTTTTGAGTTCATCTGGGTACTTGATCTTTTGATGACATTCCATTTGGATATTTCAGAAAGTAAATGGTACATTTTTAAGGAAGAATTTCAAAGACAAATTTGGAAATATTCCCCAAAATGTTTCATTTTCCTAAAGATAGTAGATCCCTTTCAAAACCAAATGGGCCTTCGAGGACTGTTTTTTTTTCTTTCTTCACAACCAAAACAGAAAAAAGAAAAGGAAAATAGGAGTAACTTTGCAGGACAAAAGGCTTGGCTATGTCTATAGGTAATCATCTAGGGCTTTTCCATTTCTTAAAAAAATAAAAAACCCTTGTTTAACTTTCCTGGTACAGTAAAGAACTGTTAAATTAATTTTCACCTAAAACCATGTGTTCAAACCTTGTACTACTATAATAATGAATAGGGGTGGGCGTGGGTCGAGTCGAGCTCATATCGGTCAAACAACCGACTTGATCCGACTAACCGATTTGACCATTTCTCACAACTAACATCGGACTCAATCATTGTAAGTTGGTTACAAGTCACTTATCGATAATGCCGATATAAGTGGATCGGTTGAAATTATTAAATCAACATTTGATCAATTTCAAAACTAACATCCAAACTAATTTTGATGGATCAGTTGGTATTATCGGCTTGACTTAGTAGATCGGTTGTTAGTAGAATTATCAGCTAGCTAAAAATGGGTCGGTTGGTCGGTAATGACCTGTAAAACTAAACCATGCCTACTAATGACTGTGATATGTATTCATTTTACATTTTTAAATGTTCCTAATGATCTTGGTGCTCTCATCTATGTTTTTCATAATCTTATATTTACTTGGTTTTGTGTGCATTTTCAAAACATACAAAATCTTGGGGGGATGAACCATGCACACATATGATATATCTATATATAATTATATATATATATGAGCCTCAGAATTGGCATTACTCAAATTCAATGGTCAAAAACTTGCACTTGGGAATTGTCAACATAGCCTACTATCTATAACCACCATGGGTTGATGAATCTACAACGACTAGTAGGCTATGGCCAACCATGTGTTCTTCCAGAAAGCTCGTGCTTGAAAAGTACAATGATGCTGCTGCAAATGCATAATAAATATTTATATATGTATATACTCTTCTTGGAAAGCTACTGAGTTGACCAAGTCATTTGTCTTGATATGCTATACCCTTCATTTCACTATAGGGAAATTTTCTCAAGAAAATTTTGGGTCCGTGAGAAAGTGTAAAAAATTCTTTGATGCCTATTGGTTTGGTGGGAGTGCAACCAATAAGAGGGGGGGAAAGGGTTAATATTAGATTACATGCAACATGTGGAGTGTTGGTAATAGGACAATTTTTGAGAGGAAGAACAGAGGATTATTTATTCCCAAATTAATGGATCATTAAAATCAATGAGGTTTACTAATAGAGTGAGAGAGGCCTTGGTTGAAATTGGGTCAAATATTCCTTCCCATTATGTTTTGGAATAGTATAGTACTGTAGGAACATACAGAACAACTTTGTTCTCATCAAATCAAATACATTCTTCCATCTCTATCTAATCTAGAGGCAATTGGGGATTGGAGGTTTGAAAATGGGTTCCACAGAGGGCTGAGTGAGTGGTGAAAGAATTTCTCTCACTCTCTCTCTCTCTCTCTCTCTCTCTCTCTCTCTCAATCACATCAATTCACAAGAGAGAGAGCCTTAAAGCCATGACACCAAAGCGTTGTTCCTGAAATTGAGAGTGCACACTGCACTGTCCAAGCATATGATCAATAAGCATCCATACCAAACACTAAATCCAAATCTCAAGACATTATAAGGATCCTAGTGAGGAGTGAGGTGAGTGGAGTTCCCTATTCCCACTTTAATTACTAGCTATTACCCTCCCTCCCTCATGCACATATATGATATATCAGAAGACAATAGCTTTTAAAAGGAAAAATGCTGTAGCTTTTTAGAATGCAAAAGTTATTCCTCTCCCCCACAAAAGAACATCAACAAAGAACCAAGAAAGTGACCCCTTTTCATTTCACCCCTCCTTTTGAGAGCACACATGCCTCACACAACTCACTCAACTAGCTACCTATAGTGAGAAACAGAGAGAGAGAGAGAGAGAGAGAGAGAGAGAGAGAGTAATGAAGGCTTCCTAGCAATGAGTGGAGATCCATTAACAAAGAATCCTCATAAAAACCCTTTGTGGGGAGGGGATAGGATTCCCTTTACTACCTCTAAATTTGCCAGACTTTCTGGGATAAGTCAACCACAAAGCTGACCCTTTTTTTAATTATGTTCAAGGGAATCCCTCGTAACTCTTATGGTGCTCCCCACTTTGGATGTGAAAGTGATTAAGGGCATGCCAATGTCTAATATCTTGCACTTCGAACTACTCAAAAATCATGCATGCATTTCTTAAAGAAATAATTAATCTGTCTCTAATTGCATAAACTAACTGAAAATCAACGGGTATTAGACATCACGAAAGATCAAAATTCCTGATTAATCAAATCTAGAAGGACCTTATCACTAGGAAACATTATGCTGGAACCAGGTTTCTTCACCTCTCATGGAGCACACAAACACATATTTATTTTTGTGTAAACTAGACTATAGAGAATATTTATAATGCTCCATATACTTTAGTGGGGAGACAGATTATGTAGCTAGCAATATATATATATTATACAAAAGGTAGATAATTTTTTAACTTGGAAGAATTGGAACATTTTTTTTTTGGCCAAGGGAAGAATTGGAACATTAATTATTTACATGTATGCATTTCTTTTGCTGTATACTGTTTGGGATATATTATCTAACCAAGCATATCCACTACAGGGAACAAGTAGCCAGTAGCTTTCCTTAATTATGATGTCACATGTGTTGATCATCAGCAAGTCAAACCTAATCCATGCATCCACTGGGCTCCATATGTTTAAGATCATCTTCTAATTGGGGTTTGTGCAAGTCACTTTCTAACTTTTTCTCTTCTCTTTTTTTCCTTTTTATCAATTTTTCATTTTTTAATTGGACCACTTGCAAATAAATCAATAAAACTTTTCACAATTATATATTACTCAATACACTTTTTTTATAATTTCATTTTAATCATTATTGATCCAAATAAAAATAAATAAATTACAATAAATTAATAAACATATATAACTATTCAAATTTAGATTTATATTAGGTTTATATTTGACTACTACGCAGCAAAACGGCTTAAGGTTTAGTTTCTTGATTTTGGGCAAACCCGAGACCTAAGCCCTAAGCCATAAACTCCAAAACCCTAATTCTAAACTCTAAAACCCATTTCTAAACCCAAAACCTCATTTCTATACCCTACACCCTATTTCTATACCCTAAATCTCATTTCTAGACCCTAAGTAATAAAAAAAAAGATGAGCAAATTGATATTTTCCAATGCACTAAAATACATAATATCATCAAATAAATTAGGCTTAGTGACTAAAGTGAAATATAATTTCAAAAGTTATTGACCTTTATGGGAAAAGAAAATTTACATCGACCATTATATAATATTGAAATATTTTATTGATTTAAATGTAATTTGCTATTTTTTTATATTTGTATTCATCATTCATGTACGTGTATGTGCTTATGTACAACTGTACAAGTATGATAAACTTAGGATCTAATTTGACAAATAAAATAAAAGGCCAATTCTTCAATATAAGATTTTTGGGTATAGTGGGTTTTCGGCGTATCACTGGGTTGGGGTAGGCTTGTTCTATTTGGGGCATGGTCTGGCTTGAGCTTGCCAAGGGTTTAACCCAAACTCAACCTCTTCCAACTGGCATTATATGCCTTAGCTAGCCCTAACCCAATTAGTTAAGTTGGGCTACGTTTCAAGAGGAATTTGGATTGGGAAAGAGCAAGCCTCTAGCCCAGCCCTACCCAAAGCAAAAAATATAAAATCACCGAATTTTTGTTTTGTACTATGCAGCTTGCTCTTTTTCTAGTGTGGATTTTTGACCGTTTAAGTTCATGTTGTAGTTGGGGCTTGTTGTAATTTACCTTTTCATTTATCAGTTCATGATTGTCAACTTAAAATGCAATTGTTAGGTTTAATTAAACTCCCATTTAACTGTTGTTATTTTATTAGAAAGTGTACCAATTCACCAAAGTTTAAGATGAAAGTAATTTCAAAACTGCATTTGATACAAATGACTAGTCTAAAGCTTGAAAAATCAAAACAGTGCGTGAGGTTCAAGAATCTCTCTGTCTCTTCTCTTCCTATCATTTCCTCATGTAATCCTCTGTAGTGAAAATCAGAAAGGTCAGTTGTGAATTGGGATTACTTGCAACTCATCTTTTTCTCATCCCATGTCTCAAGCCTTTTTCCAACTTAGCTCTACATGTATCCTTCCATTTCGTGAGTCGATTAAATGGTACTTGTTGTTGATGCGTCCATTGTGTACCACATCAGTAAGATTAATTTCCACATATCCCAATGATTCCTACACATAAGGAGATGATATAGAATTTGAACATTGCAATGTGGAGAAGAGTAGTGCATATATAAGAAGGGAATAATGGCAATTGCATTCATACCTTTGTTCGGAAACTAAGGCCTCTGGTTTTGCTCATGACCTCGATACGAATCTTCTCCTCCAAAGGAGGATCATCAAGCATAAATTGGAAATCTTCATTCCAATTTGGATTGCGAGATTTTTTTATCATCTACAAAAAGAAAAAGAAAAAAAAAAGAAGAAAGTACCATAAGTTAAGAAAAAGGTAAACTGAGCCATGATATATGTGGCACATACTTGCTAGTTTTGCATATATATGTGGCAAAGATGAAATTACTTTTGAATCTATCTTTCCCTTGTTTGTATTGTGATTTGTGACACATATCTATTTCACATCTCTGAAAATCTAGCTAATGATAAAAAAGAGCTGATAATTATCAAAGGGAAAGCTCACCTTTGTTTTCTTTTCTTCTCCTCTAAAGCAAAGCAAAGCATAAGGATTGTTATGATGCCCCCCTTCTACTTCCTCAGCTCCCAGGATTGTAACCGATAGTAAACCTGCACTATCCAGGGTCTCATCACTGTCCGAAGACCTACTAATTCCACTTTCAATTCTCCCATATGCACCACCAGATCCAATAGATTTACTACTGTCTGATTTGAAAGGGACAAAAGTAAGCTCCACCACAATTTTCCCCCTACGCTTCTTGTTTTGAGGATCGTTGAGATTTGTGTTCTTGACCAAATCCAGCATCAATTCCTTTGTCTCACCGGGTGTTAGCACTTGTAAAGGAACTAACTGCATTCCCAATCTGTCATGCCTGCCAACCTGTGAAGAACACAGAAAAGAAGACCAACCCAAAATTGAATCTTGTTTACAAAATGCAAAAACTAACAAACAGAATCTTTCCCACACAGCTTGCCTCAGACTCAGACAATATTTAAGAATAACTCATAGAATGACTAAAACCAAAAAGATATTGCAAGTCTTTTCACTATAAAAGAATGGTGAAAAGACGTAATGTTTTCAGGAATATTTATCAACAACAACATATCTTAAGCAACCCTCCAGAAAGTCCTCCTTGCAGTGGCATGCATGGTTTTTGTAAAAGTTTAGTAATGACCGATTTTGTGAGAACTAGCATGTTGAACTATGGGGATATTGGAAATTATTGCTCCTTGAATTTGTTTTCTAATAACATGCTTGAGACTATGATGGGCTCTAGAATCAATAACAACTTAAGAGCAAGGGCATCCTTCAGCTAAAAGGGCATGGGATTTGCATAATTGACATTTCAGACTCCTCACCATTAAGCAGAGATCAAACTAAGAAGGTTTCACATAGTTGTAGTACAATTGTAGGGAAAAAAACAACAGGATTAAATATCACAATTTCATAATTTAGTATCAAAGACAAATGGTGAGGGAAAAACCTTGTCCCAGTCATAGACTTGTAACTCGAGGCCTTGAGTTTGGGGGTCCTTCACAAGAAGCTTGAACTTCTCATTCCATTCAGGATTCAACGATTTCATCTTGATAGTGGTTTTCTTTGCTGGCAACCTCTCTTCAGTAAGGCTTAGTTTGACGTAAGGATCAGAAGCTCCCAAAAAGTCCATCTTCAAAAGTTTCATTGCTCGAACCACCTTTACATGAAGTATCCCTACAGGCTTTTTGATAGCCAATCTATTGGAAGATTTGAAAGGGAAAATTATTTTTGTAAAGAATGATTTGAAAGAAGAGCTTTCATAAATTTACTCGAAATGAATGAGTATAAGTGTGCCAAAGCAAAAGCTATATCATCTCATAATTACTTACGCTGAAGCATCAAGAACAGGTATTTCAAGTGTTTGAGGCCAGAGGTAGAGCCTTGCGACTTGTTTTTTGATGGTCTCCTGCAAGCATGTAGAACAATTAGTTCATTCAAATCAAACCAACCTCTGAGTTCACCTAACAACCATCCAAACTCAGATAATTTATAGATCAAAACCAAAATCCTACCCAGAATAGAATTACTGGTGTAGCACCTGAACAAACTGATAGAGGCCTGGTATGGACATGATGTCCCCTCCCAATATGTTGATTCCAAAATCTACATGTGGCTGCAGAAAAATCAGAGAAAATCAGCTTATCAATGTCACCAAAATTAAAAGGAGAAAAAAAAAGTGAAAAGAAAACTATGCTCTTCTGAGACCTTCTGCAATAAAGACACCACAATGTTTGCGAAACATGGAAAAGTTGGCACAAGAGGTTTCAGAGTTATCCGTGGTGCTGCAAACACTTGCAAATCCACCAACTGAGGAATAAGCACAATCAGTGTTCTGAAAATAATGCATCAAATATAGCAGGAAATAAATAAACAGATTCTTCTCTTTGAGGATTGTGTCTACCTGAATTGTAATTCTTAGAGACAACAACTTTAGCACCAGAACTATGTTGGGATTGCCAGCCCATCTAAATTCCGGTTCCATGACTAAATCTTTCTCATTAGTCTCACAAACTTTCAGACCTGAAAGATTCGAAAGAGAACCAAAATGATAGCAAATCTACAAAGGTTAATGCATGGTGTGTCATATCCAAATAAATTTTTCTTAGATTGTGACCATGATTTTGAGGGTCGGAGGGGTTTACAAAGTGCTAGATTGGAAATCAATGCGAGTTGACTAACCATAAATTATGGGTGGCAGAGTTCCAAGACTGAAAGTGTCAAATTCAATAGCTTCAATGTGAAACTTCCCAATGTACTCTGCGAATATAGGTTGTGCCATGCTTCTTATTGTACAACAAATTGCCTGCAAACTAATAAATTGAGTCTCAAATATCGAACAAAATAATAAAACAACTTTTGAACTATATTATCACCTTGTCAAGGTAAGGCCACATATCCGAGACAAACTTGTTTAGCCAGTCAACCTGCATTGTGAAGTGTATAGCAATACAGAGAGATGTGAAGACTTAGCAGCAGTAAGAGAAAGAAAGAGCAAAAGTTCAATGAAATAGGATTGAAAGATGATACTAACTCGATCATAGTCGGGGCATTTTACCCACAATGGAATTTCAGGCAGAAGATCTTCCAAAGTACTTATATCTAATTCATGTAGTGGCCTGATTACTGGATCCTGCAACATTAAGTATTTTGAGCACTATTCAGACTTAAAACTTCTATGCAGAAATCCTCGGAAATAGACTTGAAACTTACTGATTGTATATGCATTAGATTTGCTAATTTCTTCAGAGTAATTTTGTTTAGCGGTGTTTGATGTTTATAGACTCGACACCAACAGGCAACCAATCTTACTCACGATAAAAAGGGGAAGAAAGCTCAATGAAAAATGAAAAATGAAAAATGAAAAATGAAAACTTCACCTGATTATACTCAAATCCCGGAAAAATAAAAATTAAAAAAAGAATATCCAGATGTGAATCATCCTCATGAATTAACAAAATGAATTGGATAGTGATTCCATTATTCGACGCTTAAATAGATATACAAGTCAATGCACCCGGCTTTCTGATTGCAGAGAAAGATGAACAAAAAGCTCAAATAGAGAACTAGTCTGTTTGAAGATTTCATAGCTCCCCATACCCAAAAGATATGCAGATGATACCAACAATTTGTTCAATCTAAAATTTGTAAATATAAAATAACCGTTTCAGTAAATATCATGAACAAGAGTAAAACACTGGATTCAAAAGTGAGGACCTTTTCTTATACATGCATCACCTAAATGACCCACTAACCAAACGCTCCAATAAATCCTTATAAAGAAAGATCAAACAAGAAATACATGTAAACAAAGCTGATTAATTAAGGAGTTGGTTCACCTTCACTTTTTTGGGTTCTGAATAGATGAAGAGGAAGAACCCCACCAAGAGCCCAATAAGGCCTCCAATGGCAAAGCCAATAATTCCCAAGACAGTGCTGAAAAACCCCATACTCTGAAGCAGACTAATTCAAGAAGCAGCAGTAGTACTGTACTATGCTTTCTTTGAATGAGTTAAATTAAATGAGAAAGAAAATGAAGAATATATTCCCAACAAAGTTTAAGAAGGGCAGCCCGCAGACACACACAGAGAGACAGAGAGAGAGAGAGACAGAGAGACAGAGAGAGGTGGGTTTTAACTTTTAAGTGAAAAAATGAAGTCGGGTTTGGGAAGGAAGCGAAAGAGCGCCAAAACAAAGACAGGGTGTCGCTTCCAACTCCCTTTGGCTTTGCCTTTGCCTGAAAGGAAGCTACTGACAGAGCCTCTCCGTAGTCACTACGTGTTGTACATGAAAGTCTTAAACATGGTTGCATTCTCAACGTTCGTAATGGCATTTCTACCCTTCTTTCTTTATCTCGTAGAAGCCAATACTAATTTTGCTTTGAAATTTAAATACAATCCTTTTCATTTATTTATTTATTTATTTATATGGGGTAGTCTTGATGATGAGTAATGACTAACGAGGTAGGGACCATATTAAACACCAGAGGGATCTTTTGCTGTTAATAATAGTTGTATTTGTATCGGATATCAAATTATCAATTCAATTTTATTCCTCATTTTACAATATGACAAGATTTTTAGTTAAGTTCTGACAGGTTTTTTTTTTTTTCCTCTTCCATGTATTAAATATTTCATCCAAAATAATGTTTGCTTTTACAAGTTTACATACAAATTACATGAGTCTGTCAGTGCAATGCACATATCATTATTGTCCTTATCAGTCTTTTTATCCAACCAATAGCTACTCACTTAATCAAACTTTTTTCGCATTCTGTCTCCTTTATGTTTGCTTTACTTCATTTTAGCATTTGTTCTCCATGCTCAAATTCCTTTTCTTTCAATTTATTTACAATAATAATAATCATTATATATAATTAGTACAAACCAACTAAATGAATGTGTTCCCAATTGTGATTTTAAAAGAGTTTGTAGATTTCATAGATTTTATAGATTCTTATTGACTTTTATAGAATCTATCAAAATTTAAGAGGGAAAACTGTAATTTTCATAGTCTTTGTTATTTGATCCAAATCCATCCAAATTCACCACTTAATGAAATTTATGAGTTTTTTAGAACACATGAATTTCTAAGAAATCTATTAAAATCCTAGTTAAATACACCTAAAAATCTATTGGAATTCTAATTAAAAATACCTAGATTTTGTTAGATTTTTAAAATTTATTAAAAATGAAGTTGGAGACACCCCCCACTATAACATTTAAAGGTTATTCAAAGTTCAAAAACAACCTTATACACTCCTCATATGTGAGAGTTAAAAAAAGTGTGCAAAAAGTCATTTTTTGAGTACCAAAATAATCTCCATTAAAATAATATATTTTGATGAAAGTCATGACCTCAAAAAGATAACCTTCATAGAATAATACAATAATATGCATTTAGTTAGGATATCAAAACAAGTATCATATGTTAATTAATTTGCAGGTTGCAGGTTGCAAGTTGCAACCACTTTGAAATGTTATGAATTGAATTAATTATATGGTTAAGAAGATAAAAATTTGTTAAGATAGGAAAGTAAACACAACACCCCAAAAAAAAAAAATTAGAAGGTCAAAAAAGGGATTTCATTTACCTTACATTTGTCAGTTTTCAGTTTAATAGAGCAACCCAAGCTTCACATTAGTGGCACGAAGCATGCTTCTGTAATTTTTGCCATTTTTGGCCTTTATGCAAGGACAAAAGAAACTGATTTAATATATATTTTGGGCTTAGTTCAAAACTTCAATGCTTCTTTTTTTTTTTTTTGGCCAAAATAGTTTTATAGTTCAATGCTTCTTTTAATAATACATAATCTTTTGGCTAACTAATATACTTTCATTCTGTGCTGATTTAGGTGAATGAAGATAACAGCAAGAAAGAAAAAGAAAAATGGGAATATGCTAGTGACTTATAGCATCTCCAACAATCTTTTCAAATGATTTTGGTACCCTATTTGTTGGGCGTGCCACGTAGAAAAAATTTACTCTAACAAACTGTTCAAATAAACTCTTCAAAATGGGGATCCAATATCAACTAATCAAATTTAAAGAGTGAATTAGGCTCTTCAAATCAAATTTATTATTAATCTAAAAGTTGTTTAACATTTAAAATTTAATATAATCATAATAAAAATCAAATTTTATTTAATTTTGAAGAGTCTATTAAAGTGAATAATTTTAACTCTTCAATTTTCACTATTCAAACTGCTATATAGATCAACAAAGTGAGATTTTAAGAATCCCTTGGAGATGCAGTCACATATTGAATTTGAAGGAAATCTTCAACTTTAGGAGAGGGAAAATCCCTAATGCAAGATGGGTTTTATGGGATTACAGTGAGATGAGTTTTTGGGATTAACGTGTGTTGTGATACATCGAAGGAAATCAAATTTTTCACCTATTATAATTTTAACTCATTTTTTCACACTCTCTCACTGCTAATCCCAAAAACTTATGAATTTTGCTGATCCCGAAATATGAGACGCCAATTCGCATTAATCCCGCAAAATCCACTTCCATTAAAGTATATATGATGAAACCTAGGAAATTGCCAATGAACCAATTAACTAAGATATCTTTACATTATTCCATCTCAATGCTCTATAAAATTGAATAATTAATTAGTACTTGTTTAATTTCTTTTGGACAACTATTACCTAGTGCGTCTGTTGCGAACTTGCAACAACACAAAGGGTCATGCCAAAAGTCGCACTTTAATTTGATTGCAATCTTTAAACACCTTTCCAATTGGCACGTTCAGATGGGTTTCGCAGTTGGCTACCTAACATATCAAGAAATAATAATATTTTAGGAAAAGAATAATACAGTGGGTGGGTGATTAAAAGATGATTAGCATATATATTATTAACCCGGTATAAATTTAGAATTCAGTCCATTTTATAAGTTTTTTTTTTAAATTAAGACTGGTAATGATTATGATTTTTAATCATGTTATTTTATTTTTCTTATTTGACGGATTTATGTTAGGTTTTAACTTCGAAATTTTGGGCACATGCAGTCTTTATAAAGTCCATTCTACACCTTACGAAGGGAAATATCCTTCAAATCGGGGGAAGACTTTATTATGAATCAAAAAAATTTTATTATAAATTTTAAAACATCTCCGGTTTTTATCTAAAAACTGTTATTCTAAACAACCCAAGCCTAATTATCTCTAGATTTTATATGATGGAGAAGAACTTACTTGTCCATGTGATAGGAACATGTGGTATCACCAAAAAAAAAAGAAAAAAAGAAAGGGGGATGCCAGGTTTCTCTCTCCCTCCCTCTGATACTACATGTTACAAGGACAGGTAAGTTCTTCTCTTAAATGATTAGCTTCTTAGAAGTACAAGATGCTCCCCCAAATTAAAGCTCAAGATTAATCAAATAGTGAATGCAAACACATGCAGTGCTGGTAGCGCCTAATAAATTTTGGGGAAAAAATTAAGAGAATCATGGTCTCCACGTGAACATAAATAAGTTAATATTTTAAGAATGGAAGTAAGTTTGCCGAACCACGTAAATTTGCTTTCTGTTTTGATTGAGTACATTGTGTAGGTCTTTCCACAACAAAGAAAACATCGATCCTTGTACTAATAGATAAGAAGAATCTAAAGGCACTTGGCCAAAAAAAAGAACCTAAAGGCAACAATTATTACTTTAATTGTAAAAATAAATTTGTATACATTTTCCGTACCAATTGGTATACATTTTTGAGTATAGCACTACTCTAAGTTTACAGCTTCATCTCTAGTATCAACTATCATACCCACCTACCCTCTCTTCTGAGCTCTGCATCCAAAGATGGAATGGAGCACATAACATGGAATCAGCCATATAATAATTAAAGAGATAAATTAAAAAAAAAAACCTTTAAAGTATTAAGTACAGAACATGATCTATTACCTCATGGATGAAAGACCTAATGGCAAATAATCCTCCCAGCACCTATGGTCAAGACCATATATAAGAGAGACCATGCACTCTAGCTTGTGGTGCATGCTTTCATTCAGAGAGTGAAGACTGCAGAGCAGTCTAGCTTTGCAGGTTCCATATTCCTCAAACCATCTTCCAGCTTACCTCAACGTGTATCACTCCATTCTTTGAATTAATTAAGTGGTATTTCTGGTTGATCCTGCCGTTGTGCACAACATCTGAGAGATTAATTTCAACATGTCCCAATGGTTCCTGCATATGTAGTCAAAGACAATTACAAGTTCAATTGTTTAAAAATTGTGTGCAGAGAGACTACGTACTAGCTACTATTACTATCATGGAAGTGTAAAGGGTTGAACTCTCAACCTTTCGCCGAAGACAAATGCCTGTCCGCTTGCTGGTAACCTCAATATGGATTTTCTCATGTAAAGGAGGCTCCTCAAGCATGAATTGGAACTCCTCATTCCAGCGCGGGTCACGAGTCTTTTTAATCATCTGAAGAAACCAAATTGTATCATAAATCGTGTATAAGGGCGACATGGACCATGAGAAAGCTTATACACTTCATATAGAAATACAAGCATAGAATGGAAAATGTTGCATATCCACTAACCAAAAGACTGACAGTAACAAAGAGTTCATATTTACCAAAACCAAAATTTACCTGTGTTTTCTTCTGTTCTCCTCTAAAAATGACCATAGCATAAGGATTGTTGTGCCACTTCCCTTCCACATCCTCAGCTCCTTGGATCACAACTGATAGTAAACCAGCTCCGCCCGGGGTCCCATCATCTGATGACATACCAATTCCACTTTTGTTTCTGCTAAATGCATCCTGAGATCTCAGAGATCCCAGAGATCCTAGAGATCCACTAAATCTGCTCATGTCTTCTCTGAAAGGCACAAAATTTAGCTCAACCATAAGTTTCCCTCTTTGCTTCTTGCTCTGAGAATCAGCTATAATTGTTGTGTCCTTGAACAGATCAAGCATAAATTCCTTCGTCTCATGGGGCGTAAGCTCTTTCAGAGGAACTAACTGCATTCCTAGCCTATCATGTGCCCCAACCTTGAAGATCAAAAGCAAATGAGAAACAGGTGGTTGATATATATGGTCATTGCAATTTCTATTGAAAATTTTTTTGTAGTTATCAGAATGGCAGTGGAAATCAGTATAGTTTTTAGGAGTATGCATGTTTATTTCTATTGAAAAGAAGTAAAGAGGGTAAGAGAGAAAACGTACCTTGTCCCAGTCAAAGACTTGTAATCGAAGAAGTTGGGACTTGGGATCCTTGACAATAAGCTTGAAGTTCTCATTCCACTCAGGGCTCAAGGTTTTCTTCTTGATAGTTGTTTCCTTTGCTGGTTGCTGATCTCCAGTCAGGCTGAGTTTGACGTAAGGATCAGATAATCCTAAGATATCCATCTTCATCAGTTTAACAGCGCGAACAACCTTCACATGTAGTATTCCCACTGGCTTATTTATGGCCGCTCTGTAGGAATGAAAAGAAAATATATGAAGTACACAGTTTTCTCAGAATTGCTCTCTTTATATATTAGGTCAACTAAAGCAACAATCCAAAATAATACCAAGTAGATATCAGACAGATGAAAGATACTGGGAGAACATAACATATAAATTTTGCAGAATATATCATCTCAAATTAACTTACGTTGAAACGTCAAGAACAGGTATTTCAAGAGTTTGGGGCCAGAGGTAGAGGCTTGCAGCTTGCTTTTTAATAGTCTCCTGCGGCAGTTATATTTCATAATTTATGCGTATCCAACCAACCATCCAATCGTCAGACAGTTAAATAAAAATCCAACTCCTGCAAAAAAGTATTACCAGTGCAGCACCTGAACAAACCGATAGAGGCCAGGTATAGACATGATATCACCTCCCAGTACTTTTAGTCCAAAATCTACATGGGGCTGCAGATAGTTTAGAGAAATATATCATACAAAATTGATCTCATTTATCCGATCTTTTTAAGGCACGAAAAGAAATACACTTTAATTAGAGTCTCGATCTGCTTACCTTCTCCATCAAAGATACCACAATGTTTGCAAAACATGGAAAGGCAGGCACAAGAGGTTTCAAAGTAATCCTTGGTGATAAAAATATTTGTAGATCTGCTAACTGAAATGAAGCTTAATCAATTTTCTGAAACAAATGTTATACATTGAAGAAAATAAAAGTTTTCATTCTTCTATCAAGGAATTCTTCCTTAGGCTCTTCTTACCTGAATTTTAATTTGTAGAGACAGAAATTTTATCACCAAAATAATGTTGGGATTGCCAGCCCATTTAATTGATGATTCCATGATTAGTTCCTCCTCATTGGTCTCATAGACTTGAAGACCTGAAAATTTGTAAACCACAATAAATAATAACAAGGACTAGTGAATGAAGTTTGTTTGCTACTAGGATTGTATTTGTTCCACTATGATGTTGTCACAAATAATTTGAATTTTGAACGAATCGCTTCTAGCCTGTTTCTGATGAATTCATGACAAAGAAAAACTTATTGTTCAATGGAGGTTCTTCAGGAACGAATACGTTCAGAACTTCACGAGAGAACTAAAAGTGTTTTGATAAATAAAAATTTAAACCATTTGCACGGATAAATTATGCAGCAAACCCAATTAGAAGATGCTGGGAGTAAGCTCACCATAGAAAAGAGGAGGAAGAGTTCCCATACTTATTCTCTCAAACTCAATCGCTTTAATCTGAAACTTCCCAATGTACTCTGCAAATATAGGTTGAGCTATGCTTCTTATTGTACCCGCAATTTCCTGTACATTTATGTTAAGCTCATATCTCAAACTTAAAACAAAAGGAATAATGACTAATGGACTAGAATACATTACCTTCTCAAGGTAAGGCCATAAATGTGAAATAAATCTATTCAACCATTCTACCTGCACAGTTGTGAATATAACCAATACAGAACGATTAATGAATACAGGTTACGACGAGCGGCAAGAGAAACAATAATAGAAATTCTACTGAGTGAGGAGACTGAAAGGTGGTAACTAACTCTATGATAATTAGGGTTCTTCACCCACAATGGAATTTCAGGAAGAAGATCTTGCAAAGCACATGTATCTAACTCATAAAGTGACTTGATAACTGGATCCTGCACCATTATGTCAAGTTATTGTAATTTATGCAGACATAGCTAGTAACCATGAATTAGCTTTGTTCTGTTTCAATTTTATTTTTGGTTATTTAGATTTTCTCGATTACACATGGCATTAAGTTTAATTGAATTCCTTAAAGTAATTTACTGAGTAAGATTTGATGTCTGAATACTCCAAATGAGCCAATCACATTCATAGTTGGAATGAAAAAGTAAAAAAGTCAAGTGCTTATAATTGATTTCAACAAATATTGGAAACCAAGTTTAGACATCCCATATAATATATGAAACCACTCTACCATCTTTTGCATAGTCTTTGAAATCAGTTCAGCTTGTTTCTCAACTTCCAAAAAGAACCATTTCCATTGCATCCTCAGAACATGATTTAAAATTTGAAAATTTGGAGCTTCACAACATGTCAAATTTAAGACTAAGCAGGTGAAATCAAACAATGAAACAATTAGCCACGAATGCATCAGAAACTCACAAGTATTGAACTCTAACATGGAAAATAGAAGCATGATCAAGATACAATTGAATTGCCTGTCTGGAAAAATCAGAAACTGACCGGAAACCAGCTAAAAACTCAATTCTTGATTACAGCAAATGTTAATAAGACCATTACAAATGCAAATCTACAACTGCATATATATAAAATTGTCATTGTCCATTATAATAAATTCATAAATCAGAATTATATATGCAGGGGAGAGATGTAAGTTATTCATTGTTGGAATTCAATGCTAGCTTCAACAAATGATCAAACAAGAACAAGACGAAAATGGGGTTACCCACTACTAGAAAATAGCTTATTTACCACATTAATTCTACCACGGTCAAGAAAAGTCCATGGTTAAAAATATATATCTACCACGGTCAATATAAGCCCGTTATAAATAAAGTTATACTACCACGGTCAATAACGGGCCCGTGGTTAAAAGAAGTTAATTTATCACGGACATTTAATGCCCATGGTCTATAATACAATCCACCACGGGAAATGAACGTGGTTAAAAATATTAATTACCACAGCGCATTTTTCTATTCCACCACGGTATATGTATGTGGTTAATAATTTTAATAACCACAGCGCCTTTTTTTGATGTACAACGAGATATGTACGTGGTGGAAAGATTTTTTTTTTTGTCCTAAATTTTTCCAGTCCCGCGCCCTTTAATGAAATTTTTTGAGATTGGCGCGCGCCCTATACTGAACCCAGCAAAAGAGAGTTCACTTTTGCCCTGATCTGAAGAAGAAAAATTTGTTGTGACTACTCTCTCGATCTTGGGTGGGTTTCTTGGATTTTCGTTTTTTCTTGGATTTATGTAAAATTTGTTAGTTTAATTTTTTTTTTATCCTTCTAGCAGTGACTACTCTCTCGATCTCTCCGAAGCACGCCAGCACCAGTAGCTCCATCTTTGGCCGTTTCGGTTCGGTGAGCGATCTCTCTCCTTCTCTCTCTTTCGATTTGTGGACAAATTTAGATTTGAGAAAAGAAATTGATATTGATATATTGTTTGCTACCAATATATTACTTGATGTTAATATATTGGATGCGTGGTTTTGTTTTGGGCTGTTAATTTGTGTCATTCCTTGATTTGAACTGAAAATGTGTTGCAACGATGACACTTTTTGTTTTGTCTATGTACCATCTTCGATGGCCAATAGCTGTAACTATTCATATACGCTTAATTTTTAGTTTAGCTCATCATCTGACCAGTTAATTGCATTTCAGGGGCTATAATATTGGGATTCGGTTAATTGATGAGTTTCTAGCAAAATATTGGGATTCGGTTGACTTCAAAGAGACAGCTGAAGTAATTGCAAAGGTTTGTCATTGACGTCTGGTTGATTTCAAAAACAAATATCCTGTCTGTGACTCTTAATTGTTCTAAAACCTGTTAAACTGTTCCTTTTGTATATGATATTGGTCTCTGTTACAAATTTCACTCCATTTATCACCTGTTGCTTGGTAGTTGGAACTTCCCATAACATTTTCAAAATTCAACTGATTGATATCATCATCTTTCACTAAACATTACTGGAAATGTAATGTACTCTTTTTTTTTTCCCCCTACTTGTGGGTGTACAGGAGGTTTGTCAGTGAAAACAACGAATAAGATACATAGTTAATGGTTATTAGAGTTGGTATATATGCATTGATAGAATAGTCACGTCCCTTTGTTTAAATTTTAGCTATTTTTTGTTTCCATGTCAAAATGCAGGGTGCTGCATTCTTGTCCACCAATAATGCATGAAAGCATATTACTAGGCCTAACAATATCCAATTTATAATCATTAAGAAATCAAAGCAAGCAATATATTAGTAGGCATAAAAAAGAACTTATTCGAGGCATTGTAGTTTATATATTATACAGTTCTTACTTCACCCTATAAACCCAAATCAAACATATGCCCACAAAAATGGACGCAGAAAACAGCCTATATACAACTCTTCCCTCTGCTCTCTCTGACTCAAACAATGGCAAATGCCCTGCCTTCCCCATCTTATATATGTCTACCAATCTCATTTGCAATTGAATGTCTAATTGTATCAACTCTTCCCTCTGTTTTTTTGATGTAAAGGGTTCATGAGTGCCATGTTTTTTTGCTGAAGTAGTATCAACATATGTGTAATTATCTCTGAATCCTTTTTAATATAGTATGGACACCTTTTATATAATTTCACACCTTCAAGATGCCTTTAATTGAAGGTGTATTGTATAGTTTTTCTAGTAAATTAATTTGCCGTACTGTCATTTAATAACACAATAAAGGTGGGCAAACTTTAGTTTATAATATTTTCTCTCTGAAAATGAATTTTTTCCATATTAGGAAGAGGTTTATCCTTGAAAATCTTGTGGAATTAGACTGATTTTGCTAGTTTATAATTGCATAAGTTCTTTAATTATTAGATATAAAAAAATAAGTGCACACTCATGGTTCTTTCATAGTCATTTGTGTAATAATATAGGTTTGACTGCACTCAGTGAAATGTTACTATCTGGGAATGGGATGGAATTTCTTTTTGCTTAGCTTTATTCTTTGGTTCCATTGTTCTGGCTCCTAATTGATTAGGGTTGTGCTTTTGTTTGGTAATGAGTTGTTTGTTTTTCGGTTGAGAAAATGGGGATCAATTTCTTGGTTGGTTTGTTCCTTGGTTGAGGTCAATGTGCCGTGGTTATTATGGATTCATTCAGCTAGGCTTGACTTTCATCATTTAGTAAAGATTGCTGACATGTTGTGGCACTGTAAAATGTTGATAAGATTTTTATTTTTTTATTTTTTTTATTTCATCATTATGGATTCCTTTTGCTGACATGTTCTTGCTTTCTTTTTGGTATTTCATCGGAATTTTTGATTTTCTCCACGACCCTTAATTCACTCTTTTCTCTTTGTTCTTTAATTTGTTTTTGACTTGAATTGTGGACGATTTTAGGATTATTCCTTGTTTTGGGTTATTAATAGCAAACATTCATTATTTATTTGGCTAGGTGCAATGGACAAAGATTGGCTAACATTTGACAGGTTATATTACTTAACTTAGTAAGGAGTTGTTTAGATGTTATATGTTGAAGGTAATCATAAATTAAGATAAAAATGTTAATTCTTAATCCTGCCACTAATATTAATACCTCATGAAGTCTAACTTTATTGAAATTGTAGATTCATGATACAGGAGCTAAGGGTAACAATGTAGGTCATAATGATGTGGTGCATGCTTCTACAAATAAGGCTCAGGTAAAAACATATATGTCTATTTAAAACATGTGTCATTGCCCTGGATTACTGAACTCTTGTTTTATTACCTCTTTTTCATTTATTGGATATTTGTTAGTCATCTCAACGAGGTAGTACAAATATTCAAAGAGCTAAGAATGATGGAGGGCAAGTTTCTAAACCTACTCAGCAGGTAATGTAGTCTGATTCACTACTTGTTCACTGGATGATTTGTTTGTGGATGATTTATCATATTTTAATTGAGTGCACACTAATTATTTTATTTTATTTTTTATTAGTTACAACATGATATAGCAGGTTTAAAAGGCAGTAATAGTGGTTCGAAACAAGCTTCTAAAGATAGTGTCCAGGTACATTTTTTAATTAGTTGCATGTTTTACTAGCTATATATGATTGAAAACTCCTAGTTTCTGATATGCATTACACAAAATATGTTCCATTGTCTATGCTGCCCATGCTGAGAATTTAAGATGTATTTCTGATTAGGAGGCCTTAAAGGTTTATATCTGGGGAGGGTCAAGCAATGATTTGGCTCCTTTTTTGTTCATTTCAATACTGCTCACAAAGTTTCAGCTTCATCACATGAGCATTTGCTTTGAGGGCGAGTGTTTAGCTTATTTTTTTTCGTATACCATATCAAGTTACTGTTGATCCTAAACAATAATAATATCAAAAGTTTTTTTCGTATGTATGTTTTTATGTCTCATTATGGAGCAACTCAAGAGGTGAGATGTTGTGTGATGTAATTCTATAATTTCTATTACAACTACTGGAGTCTCTGTGAGAGAATATTTGACTTGAGGACTTTCATCAATAAATATATTGATATTTTGGCATCATAGTTGCAGTAATATTTTTTTCATTTGATTGGCTTAGATTCTGTAGAGGTTAGAAGACTCGGGAGGATGATGGATACCAACCATACAGTCTATGATTTATGAAGAGCACATGATCTGTACTTTAAGTCTGTACTTTTAATTTTTTTTCTTTCAAATTTTGTAGTCACAACGATGTGAAACAAGTCTGCAAATAGGTAGGAATGATGGAAGAAAAACTTGCAGAGCTACTTCCCAGGTAATTCCACAACAGGGTAATATAATGGTACTTAAGTATATATGGTTTTATACTTCTGAGGCTGAATTAATGGTACTTAAATTATCATTTTTTTGTTTTTTGTAATGTGTCAATTTGTTTGATGCTGAATATCCTTCTGAGGCTGATCTAATTGTTGTTTGCATTTCACAAGTGATTGCATTGCATTGCATCCATAATAAGAAACCCAAAACGAAGGGGACTCATTTCTTGCATTTTTTGTTTTTCCTTTTTCCCCTTCAAGCCAAAACATGTTGAAAACAGTGAGGAGGAAGTGTTTTATTAGACCAAGGCAATGCATTGGGCAGAAGAATCTTGATTGCCATAATGGTTAAGATACTGATTTTGCTGAATCATTTGGGCAAAAAAGTGAATGGCAACCCCACTAGAAATAACAGAACCTCTGCATTAGTAAACCAATTTGTTCATATATTGAGATTTTTTTTTTCTTGTTGGTATGTAGCTGCAACCTCATGCTTCAAGAGGGTCTAAATGCAAGCTACTACATTGGTTAGGAACTGGAAAAGTTGTTGCAGAAGGAGACATAGAATCTACAAATCCTGAAGCTATGGTTCATCATATGGTGCTTGGTCCTGATTGTTGGAAAGTTTGGGTAAGGAAAGTGAAAGTGGAGGGTGTCTCTTTATACCGTGCTACGAGTGAATTTCATATTCTTGAAGATGCTATAGCGAGTACGATTGCGTGGCCATCAAAATACATTAGTGTTGAAGAACCTTAGTTATTAGTTAGACTATATTTTGATGTTAGTCAACCACTTGGCTTTTATATTATCCTAAGACTTATTTGGTTTATGTCAAGACATATATATGAAACTAGTTTAATTAATTGGTAGCTTTAATTGTAATGACTTATAATATTGATTATGATATTATCATTTCTTATGTTATAATATGTATTCAATATTTATATATTTATTTTTCCTTTATATAGTCTATTTTGACAAATAAAATTGCTAAAATATTATTTAATATATTTTATTTTTTTTTATGCTTATTTAACTTTCTTCACGGGCATTGACCGTAGTTGATAAGGTAATTTACAACGGGCATTGATAATCTACAACGTGTAGTGTCCGTGGTCGTATGTGATAATCTACCACGTGTATTGTCCGTGATCGTATATGATAATCTACCACGTGTAGTGTCCGTGGTGATATATAAGAATCTACCACGTGCATTGTCCGTGGTCAATATTATATTCAACCACGGACATTGCCCGTGGTAGATGACCGCGCTAATCTACCACATCCCAATACATAACGGGCGGCCCGTCCGTGGTTAATTTAAATTTACCACGGACAATGTCCGTGGTAGATGAACTGTTTTTTAGTAGTGACCTCTACTTCCTTGGGCTTCGAATAAATAAAAAGGGAAAACCCCACCAAGAATCCAAGAGGAATCCCAATTCCGAAACCAAAGATTCCCAAGAAACTGCTCAGAAATCCCATGTTCTTCTAAAACCTCAACGAAACTCAGAGAACGTTCATGCATTGATGGAGAAGACAATGAAGGATTAATTGTTTTCTTTTTTCTTTCCAGCAATTAAAGATAGCCAGCAGCGATAGATTCTAGGAGAATGTACTTACAAACGTAGCGAATAAAGTCCCAAGTAAAACGCCAAAACAGAGATTACGTTTCTGAGCAACTTGGTTCGGTTCGAAACAACCATAAAACCTGCATACATACACATAGGTTTACGGTGTTGTAATAGATAGAGCTGCAACTCTCAACATGAAATGACTTAATTATACCCACGTTGCTTCTTCTGAATGGTACAAAGCTTTCATCAAACTCTTGGTGCACGTGTACGTGCTCCACTATGCGAAAGCCACGTAAACATTCTTTCCACCCCACTTAACTATCATCTCACCCACCCATTTTTTTCCATAATCCTTTTTTTCCTTAAACTCTAATTTTACTCCGCTATCAAAACTTAAAATCGATTATACTATTTGTTTGATGCCCATACATCTATTAATGTATGATTACCCTAAACCTTTTTTTTATTTATTTAAAGTTTTATATCAATAATTCATTCTTTTTTAATGATTCTATTGATTTAGGAATTGAATATTAATTTTAGCGATTTAATTTGGAATTTAAGAATGAATTATAGGATAGGTATAAGATTCTTTTTCTTTTATTTAGAAAAAAATGAGTGGGTAGAATGATAGTTAAGGGGGTTGAGAAGATGTTTAGTAGGTGAGTATTTGAGTTGGTATATCTAAGGGTATTACAGGAATAATGGGTAGTGAGTATAGTGTTTTTATATTTTTTCAAATTTAATAGTGAGTGTAAAAATAAAGTAAATGAGAAAATAAGACATGTGAGTGAAAATATAAGCACTCAAAATAAAATATAAAAGCCTGTTCTAATGATTTTAGTTCTATGGAGCTGGTTTTAAGTGCAAACGTCTGCATATTGTAAACTTTAAGTGAGCATTTGAAAGCTCAACATTTGGTGACATTTTCGTATAAATTATTAGGATTATTATTATGATCATCCAAAATTAATGATAAAATATAAAACATTCTATTCAATACAAGAATTTCTCCCAATAAATTCAATTAAAAATAGCATTATTCATATTAAGTTATGCATAATCATAGGCCAAAAAATTATATGCACCATTTCTTTCTTGTATATATGTACTTGGAAGCCAAGAGAAAAATGTATGTCTGCTAATGCCAAGAACCAACTTGCTTTATTCTTTTATTCTTATTCTTGCCATATTAGTTATTAATAGTATGAGTACAACCCAACCTAGCTCCAACTGCAGTGGGCCTCTAATGAATATTTGGACATTAGTCTGAGATATACATCAGCTTGGGCTTTACATTACCTAAAGCCTGTAGTCATGAATTAGGCCTTTTGTTTCTAGGAAAACCACCAAGCATTCCCTTTTCTTGTTTCTTTTTTAATTCATTTTGGGTTTCTAAATTTTGTTTTACTCTGGCTAACTGGTTCCGATTTGAGAAAAACAAACTTAAAAAGGAGGTACCAAAATTACTGTACTCATAGGCTTGGGAGATTTCGAAGTTAGTACCTCTCGTACCAAAGTTTTGATACCATGTTAGATTATTCGGATATTCAAAAATTGTCCGAAAAATAGACCAACAATGCATATCAGCTAACAAAGACTCTTAAGACATTATCGAAGCACATGACAATACTATCCAAAAAATAAAAAACTTCGTCTGTTTTCAGAGCACTTAAAAATGGTCATCTTTGTAAGAGCAGTTGGAAGTTGGAACCAAGTAGTTTATTGTAAGTACTTGACCATTTTCTCTGAACATTACTTTTTTCTGCAAGAGACAAGAGAGCATGCTTTACACATTAAGACATGATTGATTGGTTTCCCAGATTCTCAGCTGCTGATTGGTTTCTTTGTATTATAAAAGTTTGAAAAATATGGATATGACTGGTGTGTGTGGACTCATAAAAGTGTATGACCGAACTCATTAATTAATTTTCACATAATAATATATAGTATTATAAAAACCTGAAAGCGTGAGTCCACGACAACTTATGACAAAATAATGCCATGGACTATGGTTATGAAGAAGCAAAATACTTATTCTATATGAAAATTCAGTTAATTAGCGTAACATTTTTAATCAAATGATATCTATTGAATTAAGTTTTTATATATATCTCTTACTTTAGATAGTTGGGGAAATTAAGAAGATGAAAAGGAAGGAGAGAGAGGGTGAGGGGTTGGAAAGAAAAGAAGAGCTAATATTACTTTTTTGTTGATCTGGTGTACGTTGGTCAATGGTCATGAGTCATGACTCTAGCTACATGCATTGCTTGCAAAATGCAAAGTGGGTTGGTGAAAACGCTTGAATACCACACAATATATATTATAAAGAAAACAGAAAAAAATAAAAATAAAAATGACTAGCGTCATTGGATAATATGAAGTCCTGGACCTCCTGGTCTTCTCCAACTTCCTAAGATCCTTCCTCTACACTTTTGGTAGGTGTGCCTCTCTCTTTCTCTACTGTTCACACCCACATCTCTCTCTCATGAGAAATTGGTTGATAAATTGGATTCTTTCTTGGGGTTAATATTAGTTTTCCCTAATCTCTTTTACTTGTGTGTTACGTTGCGTCAGTGTGTCACTGGTAAATTATCAAAATAAAATTATTTAAACTTCATTGTTCACTCTCTTCTCCTCTTCACTTACACGGCTATTCGTGTTAGGGACTAAGGGGAAAGGGGTTTTTTTTTTTTGTTGAAGAAATAGATATTTTTTATACTAAATTTCAACTTAAGTAAGATTAGTGAGTTGAAGCTAGTAGAGAAACAATCATGTCGGAGGTCAATGGGAATAATTTGTTCGACCTTGCAAATAGAATTAATGATGATGAATCTATCAAAAGTTATCGGTCAAACATGTCTCTAAATAATGAAAGATCTTCACTTTCAGGTACGTTCCATCGACTGCATTGAATTATTTATTTGTTCAAATTTCTTAAGAAGATATATTAACTTAGAAGTCAATGGAGTTTTGGTCGGAACCACATGAGTATCACATTTGAAGCGTATTTCGATTCGAACTTGTAGGGATTTCAATGAAGTTTGGTTGAGCATTTCAGTTGGTGATTTTTGCATCAATAATAATGAATCTAAGGAGGTTTAATGAATTTTAATAAATTTTAAAAGTCCAACAAAATCTAGGTGTTCTCAATTAGGGTTTTAATGAATTTCATAGAAATTTAGGTGTTTCTAACTCGAATTTTAATAGATTCTTTAGAAATCTAGTTGTTCTAAAAAACTCATGAATTTCATTAAGTATTGGATTTGGATGGATTTTGTTCAAATAGCAAAGGTTATGAGACTTTCAACCAATTTCTCTTGAATTTTAATGAATTTTATGAAATTTGTAAACTCCTTCAAAATTTATTGAAATATCAGTTGGGACACTACTAAGTTAATGAATATAAATATCAAATTATCTTGATGTATTGTAAATGCTGTAAGTAAATCGATGTAAAGAAAAAATCGCCTTGTTAGTTGAAACTTGAAAGAAATGGAATTGCAGAATTAGGGCTAAAGTTAGAAATAAAATCCGGTCTGATTCAATTTTAATTAAGAAATTAAAATTGTTTTTGTAGTGTAGAGAAATTCAATTAGGAGATGGATGACGTGGCGCTTTCGTGCCCTTCAGGCCTTCCTCACCAACCACCCCCTTGGAGTGATCATTGACAAGTAAAGGCCAGCCCCGCGTTTTTGAACCCCACCTAAACAACACATGATAGCTCAAACAAGCTCTCATCTGCCACGTGCCGCCATCCCAACGGCTGGAATCACGTAGATCCGACGGCCCACTGCAGCTCTCAACTAACCCATCGGCCTACCCACCCAGCACTCGTTGTGGGAACTCCGCTATATAAACAAGGCCATTATGGGTGAACAAACTCAGGAAAATTTCCACTTCTGCTTCACTCGAAATTTTCCACCCAATTTTACAACCAACCCAAACATATCTCTCTCTCTCTCTCTCTCTCTCTCTCTTTTTCCATTCACATACAAATTCAAATTCCTTCATTTTTTGTGTTCCATGCAACTCAGCTTTTGAGCTCAATTTCCTCATCTGGGTCGTCCAATTCAACATTGTAATTTCATTTGTTGGTGTTCAATTCGGCAACAAATATATGGAATTGTGCAACAACCAAAACGGCAATGGCAATGGGTTATGCGTGGGACATGACCCACTCAACTGGGGGATGGCAGCGGAGTCGCTCAAGGGGAGCCACCTGGACGAGGTCAAGCGGATGGTGGGCGACTACCGGAAGCCGGTGGTCCGGCTCGGCGGAGAGACCCTGACCGTGGCCCAAGTGGCGGCAATTGCCAACCGGGTCAACGGTGCCGGCAGCGCCGTCAGGGTTGAGCTCTCCGAGGACGCTCGCGCTGGGGTCCAGGCCAGCAGTGACTGGGTCATGGATAGCATGAGCAAAGGTACGGACAGCTACGGTGTCACCACCGGTTTTGGTGCTACCTCCCACAGGAGAACCAAGCAAGGAGGAGCGCTTCAGAGTGAGCTCATCAGGTAATTAACTCATTTACCACCGCGTTTACTTCTCAGTTCTCACACAACCATCTCATTTCATTTCGTCTCTATTAAAATTATGGTTAAATAAATATATTTTGTTATAAAATAAAGAGAAATGTAGGGAGACCATAAGAGAGAATTGGGGAGGAATGAGAGTGTCTTTCTCATTCACACAAGGCCTCTATTTATAGGCTCTTGGATGACCTGGGATAGACCTTAAGTCTCCTATTTTACAATGAATTGGACTCCTCTTAATTATCTATACAATTGATCTAGATAATACATGAGATAAATATTGAACATGATAATGGACAGTCACATAATTAATAATATTTACAACATTCTCCTTTGGATGTCCATTGAATATGACAATTGCCTCATTAAAAACCTTACTAGCCAAAACCATATAGAAAAAAGACTAGCTAAGGAAAAAAGTACAATCTTCATGTGTTTCTGATAACTACAATGTGTGCGCGACACTGCTTCATTAAAACCTTGTCAGGAAAACCCAATGGGACAAAAAAACCTTGGACGAAGGAAAAAGAGTATAATGCTTGATGGCACGTTCCCCCTGATGCTGATATATTTCTCCAATCAGTGAAGGTTGTCTCGTTAAAACCTTGCTTTGAAAAACCCAATGGGACAAAACTAAAGCGAAGGAAAAAGAGTGCAACTTTTGCAATATCACTGCTACAATGTTGGATGCGCTTTGCCTCATTAAAACCTTGCTAGGAAAAACCCGATGGGACAAAAACCTAGTCGAAGGGAAAAGAGTACAACACGCAAAATGGTTGGATGCTCTTCCTGATAACAACAAGCTTTAATTTGACTGGCTCAATAATCCAGCAAATAATGATATCTCACATCTCATCTTCTAGAGAGTGGAGTTTGACAATGCCTGTATGAACATGGCTTCCATACTATCAGGGGATATATGTTTGTCATCATATGTTGAAATCCTGTTGAGATTGGAGCAATACAAACAAAACATAATTCCACTAAATAAAGTGGTTAGAAACAATTATCTTTAAAAGAGATGAATTATTATGAAAATACTTTAAGTATTGAAAAAATTATATGACACAATCACCGATGCTATATTCGGTCTACTGCATTGTGTTTAAGTTGAATAAGGCACATTAAGATATGGTGCTTCTGGACCATAGATCTTTCTTACATCTTCCTTAGGAAGCAAGTAATCATTCTTAGTGCCAATAGATTGAATAACCGTTGGGCATAAGAATTTCACTAGTACAGTACTCGATTTGCAGCTCGAGACACTATTTCATTTCCCAAAGTTATTTATATCAAATCCAATATTCAAGCATTCAATAATCTTTTGAGCTCTTCAGGAGCCTTAATAAATTCATAACTTCTTTCAAAAGTTTGAAATATGTTGCAACAATTTCCGAATTCGGGTTCTAATCAAAGTACTCAATAAGGCAATTTTGACCATATTTATAGTGTTAAAGTTGAGTACATAATTTGAGCTTCATGCTCTTTCAATCATTCAAGGATTTGCTTCAAGCACATAATATTTCATGGCACTTTCAATTTGATATTTGACTTAGTAATTTGTTATGTATCTTGTAGGAAATCGCTTCTGGCAATATATATCCTTCAGGAATTTCATAATCTTTAAAAGATTTTCTCCACATGCAATGAACACATTAAATTACTAAATTTGTTAAAATGCGGTTGTATCTATAACAAGAGAATATATAACCACAATCTCATGTTTCTTTAGAGAAACATTATGCCATTATAAATAGTGATTTCATTCACTTTATTTCAAACACCCTATAACCTTCAAGGTTAACATCTTTGGTGTCTGAACTATAGGTTCTCATTATTCCACGTTTATAATGATGTTCAATTCTACTGGAATTGCCTCTTTCCATTTTGGTCAATCATTTAATTTTGTTGACATTTATAGTAAACGTAGTTTCACATTATTATAGCACATGATGATTTTTAGTAGCTACCATAGACAAAACACATCATCAATATATCAACGATCTCATAATTCTCATTTGCATGCTTTAGATATAAATATATATCTTTGTAATCGGTACACATGCCTCTTCAGGGGCTTTTATAGTCTCTTCAGAGACTGTCATCTCTTCTAGGATGATTTGTGTACATAATGTGGATCTTTAAATTTAATTAATTGGGCTTGTGTGGACCATTTCATATACTCTCCACTTCTTAGGAGCTAAACTTTGGAACCTATAGATTTGTCACGCTTCAAGTGTGAAATAAACCATTTTCCGCCAAATTAATGGATTACCATGTTAGGACATCAATCTATGTTGACATATATAAAACTTCCATATGTGACTTTGCAGTTTCGTTGTATATATATGCATCTAGCTTTCAAATAAATGCATTCACTAGGTTTGCATTATCATTCATATTTCATTCCTATATTGAATGGTATGAAAAAGACTAGTATATGCATATTATACTATTTTCACACCATTCTTCAGGAACGGTCATTTCTCCCCCTAACGGCGGGAAAATTTTCATAAGTGCATATATAAAAATCAATAAAGTGAGTAGTTATACAAACTCAAATGCTTATATAACTTCAGGTTATATAAAGACGAAACATAATTAGGTTTGCAATGCACATGTAGGTATATGAAACTTCTGGTTTCAAATAATTCTTCAGCATCTAACTTCAGGTTATAATAAGAATCAATAAATTAATTATGAATAAACTATGAACATATACGCCATATATGTTCAAAATTGAAGCTATATGAAACTTTCAAGTTCATTAAAAGCCATGAAACTTCAAGTTTCTATACAAAATATAAGCAGAACTTCAGGTTCTTAAATTTTGTTAAAGTATCGAACTATAAGCTCATATGAATAAAGGCTTCCGGCTTAATCTAAACTTAATAAAAAACTTCAGGTTCATAAAAAAAAATTATGGAGTTGTGAAAAATTTGAGTTCTAAATCATGGAATGATAGATCAAAGAACTTCTGGTTCAATTTGATTCTATAATATAGAGCATAAAAATCAAGGAACTTTAGGTTCTGACTTGATTAAGCAATGCACATTGAACTACAAATTTTAATCAATCATAAGAACATTACGTTCTATCGCATCTCCAAATTTCATCCACTTTTGATAAAGAAACAAAATGTCAAAAAACTTCAGGTTCTTATTTGACTGTAGAACTATATGTTCTGATCATATTTTTCAAAAACTTCAAATTTCTCAGGTTTTGAGTAAAACCAAGGAATAAGGAACTTGACGTTGTATGCGTTAGAATATCAATTTCTTTATAAGTTTGATCTCTCCATTCCGTGATAGGAGGCATAAATACAGTATAAATCAAAGATTTAAAACTTCAAGTTCTATTTAAAGAAAATGATGTAGCCAACTAATAATATGTTCCCATGTATTCCCAAAACCTCAAATTTGGAGTAAGTTAGAACTTTCAGGTTCTAAATATTTGCTCTTCAAAAGTCATAACATGAACATCATGTCACATTAACATATTTCTGAAACTTCAAATTCCAGAGTCAAAACATGGGAATAAATTTAATTTAAAACTTCCGAGTCTAAAATGTTCGAGCTTTGAACTTCAGGTTCCTATTTAGACTTCAAGTCTTTATTTTCTTTATGTCTGTACTATGTTAGAACTTCTGGTTCTTAACAAGATTTATATATTTTGAACTTCAGGCCAAAAATGATTTGCTCAAAACTTCAGGTTTTAAGTTGACTGACATAATTAGAAATTCAACTTAAGGTGATATATATACTTGAAGCTTCTGGTTTGATGTTTGAGACTGTAAGTTCATATATAAATCTAAGAATTAAATAGAACAATCGCAATAGTAAAACATAACAATAAGGAAACTTCTGGTTCCAATAAAAGAAATCAAGAAACATAGAACTTCTGGTTCCATTGATTTTAGTAAATGTGAAGATCTTCTGGCCTTCAATAATTTGATAAGAATTGAGACACTTTGCACTCATTCAATTGTATAAGAATTGAGTCACTCTACTCTCATTCAATTGTAAAAGGATTGAGGAACTTCTGGTCACTCATTCAATTTCATGAGAATTAATTAATTTAATAAGGATTGAGGATCTTCAGGCCTTCCACCTCTTACTAAATGAACTTTTGGTTCAAGTTTTAATCAACAATATTAGAAATTTAAGGAACATCTCTAGTTTCAACTTTATATAATAACAATAATGAATTGCAATATGCCAATGAAGCAACATATATTGATATAATAGGATTTAGCTCATATATATATATATATATAACACATATTACAATATATGAGAAAAATTCAACAAAAAGTAATTATGGCTATCATTGCATATTGTTCCAATGTTGATTGATCATCGTGAAACAATGAGTTTCGATTGGATCACGAAACTTCAAATTTCAATTGGATTATATGATAAGGAACTTCAGACCCTTATAATAATTAGAATCAAGGAACTTCAAGTCCTTGTATGGATAAAGGAATTTTGCCCTAATTTAATAATACAAAAACTGAGGAACTTTGGGCCCTCACTAGATTGGTTAAGAAATGAGGCTCTTTAGGCCCTCGTTCAATTTTATAAGGATCTTTGGGTCCTCAATTGATTTTCAGAGGATTTAGGATCTTCTGGTCTTTAATTGATTTTAATTTGAGGATCTAGCAACATTCAGTTCTGACTTCAACAATAATAATAATCACATATGAAATCGTATAATCAACCCAAAACTCACAATTGAATGCAAGATCTATATATATTGAAACTTTTGATGACTAAACTCAAAAAAACCATCATGACAAGAAATTGATAATATGTCATAGGGAGCCGACAAGTTAGGGGGAGATCATATATGTTGAAATCAAAGTCATTCAACAAAAAACATGTAAACTAACAAAATTGATCCAACCCAATTAATAAGAAAACCCCATGATAGCAAGAGGCCGGTATAGATAACATATACAGGTGCAAATATATATATTCTCTTTTCTGTATAGGCACACGAGACATAATTGATCAAAACTTATAATTATACATAATATATTAAGTATGAAAGCATAATATATAAGCCAATATTTCGTAAAAGAAACTCATGATTTTGTTCTCTCAATATAGGAACATTCACGATGAATTGAATTGAATCAATGGTTTTAAACCTGCATGTCAATTCATAGGGTGAAACAAAACAATATGGAAACATGGAATATGTGTTAGCTTAAACGATTATTAGGTCCCCACTGTGCACAAGATTATGATATACTTCAACCTGCAGTATCAAAAATACTTCTCCTATATATATATATATATATTAAGTGGAATAAAATAGAAAAGTGTGCTTCTTATTGGAGCCTTTAACTCATGTACCTCGGGTAATTCAAAGAAGGCAAGCTAGTAAACTCATATGATATATAAGTACTCATCAACTTATTTGGAAAAACTATCAACAATATCTACGCATATATAATATATATATATATATTAAATAGCATATAACAAGATATAGGAAAACTAGCAAATATAGAATAGACAGTTGATGCCCAACTGAATCAGATCATTCAACGTGAGAATTAAGCATCCATATTGAAAACACCTATCTCGAAGCACTCGTGTATAGATAAGACACATATCATGGAGGCACAAGAAGAGTATAACAGATAAAATATATAAATAGTACAATTCTAAGATCAAGAGTATTGGTCAAAAGCAATAAGGTTGCACCATATGACTCTTAGATCTAGAAGAGTTTATAAGAGAGACTATCGTACTGATAATATGTTATAAAATAAAGAGAAATGTAGAGAGACCATAAGAGAGAATTTGGGAGGAATCATAGTGTCTTTCTCATTCACATAAGGCCTCTATTTATAGGCTCTTGGATGACCTGGGATAGACCTTAAGATCTCCTATTTCACAATGAATTGGAGTCCTCTTAATTATCTATACAATTCCTCTAGATAATACATGAGATAAATATTGAACATGATAATGGACAGCCACATAATTAATAATATTTACAACATATTTAAATTATTTCAATTTACCATTAATTCACCGAGAAAAACTTATCTATTCTTCATGTGATACTACAATATCTCCACTCTTTATTATTGGCTCTCTCTTTTCTCTCTTCTCTCATTCTCTTTCTCTCATTTCTTGTCTCTATCTCTCTCTTTAAGAGATGTCACATCACTACAATATGAAAATAAGTAATTTTTTTTTTAATTCACACGGATTTATATCATTAGGCCCCATTTTTATTAGAGAGATAGTAAATAATAATTAATTATGAATTTACTTATGATGATTGGGTGATTATTGACTTACTAATTTAGATGGCCGTTTTTGGAAATGGATTGGGTCAAAACGATTTATGGACTTTTCCTTTCCTTTTTCTTTTTGGGAAAAAAGACTTTTTCTTTCTCTTTCTTTTTTTATTTTTGTGTTTCTTGGTGGGTTTTTAAATTCATTAAGGACATTGGATATGATTGAATTGTATATGAGACATCATGGTATGGTCGTGCCAGGATACCATGATCGTGCGTTGATTCTTTTTAGGTGAAATTATGTAGTTATTGATGTAGGTGATGTATTTAATTGCATGTCCTTTACCAAAAGAAAAATGAAAAATGAAAATCTAGAGTGAGAGAGGAAATGACCCTTCTCAGTTCTCACCGTAGATGTTTAACAAGTTTTTCTCTCTCCCTGATTTATACAATTGGATTGTATAAAGAATTAATTACTCTAAGATACATGACAAACATTTTATTTAACTTCTACTATACCTATTGTTCAAATTTAACAATAAGGTCACATTTGTAAGTTATGATATTAAAAAAATATGTTTAAAACCTTAGATATCCTTACCACTTACTTACATCAGATGGATGCGTTCTGCTTAAGAGAGCGAGATCTATTGAATCACTTTGCCATGGAAGTGTCACAACGTCAAAAACAAGGAGACAGCAAAGAGTACTCAGTCATTCTGGTGAGTGTTTCTTCTCCTTACTAAAACTCCTCCCTCTCTCTCTCTTTCTCTCTCTCTCTCTCTCTCTCTCTCTCTCTCTCTCTCTCTCTCTCTCTCTCTCTCTCTCTCGATCCACACTGCTCCACACTGCTCCACACCGAAGCTTCTTGCTCCGGCCTTCCCCCAACGAATGGCGACCACCGGTGTGCTCCCTACACCGGCGCCGACTCAACCCACCCTCCCCGCTGCCGGCTGGCCGCCACCTGCAGCAAATCGATGCAAGAAAGGGGAGTAATGCCACCGACTTCCTCTTTCTATCTCTCTCTCTGTGCTTGATCGAAGCCTTCTAATGGATCTGCAGTTTCACTTGCAGTTTTAGTAACTGCAGTTTCTGAAACTGTAAAATGAACTGAAACTGCAGTTTATTTGAGTTGCAACTGCAGTTTCAGAAATTGCAAATGAATTGAAACTGCAGTTTCAGAAACTGCAAATGAACTGAAACTGCAGTTTATTTGAGTTGCAAGCTTGCAGTTGCTGTGTAAGTGAAACTGCAGTTTCTGAAACTGCAAGTGAACTGAAACTGCAGTTTATTGGAGCTGCAGTTACTAACTGCAAGTGAAACTGCAGTTTCTGAAACTGCAAAGCGAACTGAAACTGCAGTTTTTTTGGAGTTGCAGGCTTGCAGTTGCAGAACGATGCTTGTGAGTGAAGATGAACAATTGGCGATTTGGTAAAGTTGAAGAAAGAGATCGATTTGGCAAAAAAAAAAAAATATCAGTTTTGGGCTGTTTGTGTAGTTGGTTTGTTTATGATGCATTTCTTTTGGAAGGTGTCCGCATATTGTATTTTGGGGGGCTGGTAGATAGTGTCCGCAAGTTAATAAAAATAGATTGAGTGGTTTTGGTTAATATTTTGCTTTGTCAGTACCTTATAATTAATGGACTCTTGTATAAATCAGGGTAGATTTGAATTAGTGCAATTTAATAGCTCCACTCATACACTCCCTCCCAAAAGTTAGGTAGCTGTCATATGCAAACTAGAATAGAAGGAAATTTTAATCTACTTTAAATTTTAACTAGGGTTGTGTACTTGTGTAGTAAGAACAATTAAGGGTGATTTTCATTTATTAGATAATGTAGCATGTTTAGTGTGTAAGATAGTTTTATCAATTTGACAACATAACTTGTTAAATTGTCCGACAATAAAAGATTTCTAAATAATTCTCAGCTCTTCAAATAAAACTTTCTAGTCTTTCCGCAGTTAAAAAAAAATAAAAAAGCTCCCTAAAAGATGATTGCTATTTTGAGTCTTTGACGACTTGAATAGGCAAATTTTGTTCTCTTGCTTCTCTTGTATGCATTATACGACTAGTCAAAATTGTTGTGGGTCAACACGTCCATACACACATAGTATATACTATATACCAATAATAAATATTTATACATTTGTAAATTAATAAAGAGTGTATTCTCATTTTTCACAATGTGCCAGCACTTGCAATGTACGAGCATAGCACGTGGTTGCAAGGAAACAATAATCAACGTCTTGTTCATTTTTGTGCACATAAACCATGTATTTGTTACTGGTCCCATATGGGCTAATTTTAATGTATGCAATAATTCTAGTCCTCAATTCTTGAATTCTGAGTCGACCTGAATGGGCTGCTGCACATAATGGCCATGACCCATAAACATACATACCTACCTCATTGAAATCCTAGACTACACATCTGTCAACACAAAAATAAAGAGTGCTGCTATTTGCACACCATTTTTTTTCTTTTTGCACACCCTTTTGTAAAAAAATAATAAAAAATTAAAGAAAAAGACCACACTCACCCTCACCCAACACACCCCAACTCCATTTTTTCTCTTTTGCACACCCCATCAACAGACAAAAAAAAACACACACACCCAGCCACACACACCCCCCTTCATCTCCCTCACCCGACCACACCCACCCACCCACGCAGCCCTCTGTTTTTTTTTCCTTCCAAGCCCGGCAGCCCCTTTCTCCTTTCTCCTTCTAATCGAACTCTGTTAAAGTAAGGGGACTCAACAGCAGTCCTTCTAATCGAACTCGTAACAAAGCAAGCTTGCGAATTTATTTGAGTTTTTACCAGTACAAAGACGAGGAAATTCAATCAAATTGCAGCAAAAATAAGCAAAAATGTAAAGGGGTTGCCAAATAAATATATAGATCAATTTGAAGTTTTGAGGAAATTACAATTCTTCACTCTCTGCATAACATTTCTCAGCACTACCAAGCAACACTGCTCCACACTCAAAGGAACAGATTCCGGGACAGAAGCAAACGAGCTTCCATTTCATTCTTTTCTATTACACCTGAGTCATAGAACAGAAACGCTTGATCAGAATTCAATAATCAGGAAGCTACTCAAGGCTGCTAAATACAGAATTGGAGCAAACTTACTGTTCACATCTAACACAATAACAATTTCACCGATCCCACAAACACCTGCAATCATGGCTGGTTCTGGTTGTCCGGTGTTGTCCGTCGTCGGATGCGCGCACTGCGCCTCCTTGCACCTGAATCACCATCAGAAGAGTCATTATCCCCTTCTCTGGAAGAAGAACCAGTTTCACCATCATAGCTCTCCCCCCAAAGCCTGGTAGCTCTCCTTCTGATACTAAGTTGTGCTCTGGTTCTTGTGGTACCAGACCCACTGCTGCTTCTCGAACTGGACCCAGGACTAATGGTTTCGGCAAATGACTGCCGAACGAAACTGACAGCTTCGACGGATGGCTACCGAACGAACCCGCCGGTTTCGGCGGATGACTACCGAACGGCCTGCGCGCGAGGAAGGTCCGATGGTGGTACTGCTGCGAGCAGGGTGGTGCAGAAGGTGTTGCGCGGGTGTGTTAACAGAGAAAGAGAGAGAGGGAAGGAGAGAGAGTGGGGCCGGGGCTGGGTGGAGGGGAAGGAGGTGGGCTGGAGGGAGGGTGCGACGGGGCTGAGGCTTGGTGGAGGGGAGGGGTGGTGCCGGAGAGAGGAGAGGTGGTGCCGGAGAGAGGAGAGGTGGGGATGGGGTGTGTGGGTGAGGGAGTGTGTACGGGGGGGGGGAGATGGGGGATGGGATGTGTGATTTTTGGGTGTGTGTTTTTTTTTTCTGTTTAGGAAGGGTGTGCAAAAAGAAAAATAGATGGGGTATAAGGGTCTTTTCCCTTGAGGTTTTTTTTTTTTTTTTAGGAAAGGGTGTGCAAAGAGAAAAAAAGGGTGTGCAAATAGCAGCACTCAAAATAAATGAAAGGTTATCCAGCATCCAAATTTTATTCCCATTTTACTCATGAGGTTGTTGCTCTTGTGACATATTTTGTGGTATTATGTTCGTTGCTACTCAAGCTTACTTGTATGCCATTAATTTTTTGTTGGACAGGTTCTTGAATGCTGGAATCTTTGGCAACAGCACAGAATCAAGCCACACATTGCCTCAAACTGCAACAAGAGCAGCAATGCTGGTGAGGATCAACACCCTCCTGCAAAGGTACTCATGCATCAGATTTGAGATCTTGGAAGCCATCACCAAGTTCCTTAACAACAACATCATCCCATGCCTGCCTCTTAGGGGAACCATCACCGCGTCCGGGGACTTGGTCCCTCTCTCGTACCTTGCCGGGATTTTGATAGGCAGGCCCAACTCCAAGTCCATAGGGCCCAATGGAGAAACCCTCAGCCCTGCTGATGCCTTTAAACTAGCTGGAATCAATGGTGATTTCTTTGAGTTGCAGCCCAAAGAGGGCCTTGCATTAGTCAATGGCACTGCAGTTGGGTCTGGCATGGCTTCTGTTGTTCTGTTTGAGGCCAACACTCAAGCAGTCCTCTCAGAAGTACTATCAGCAATTTTTGCTGAAGTCATGCAAGGAAAGCCTGAGTTCACAGACCACTTGACACACAAACTGAAGCACCACCCTGGCCAAATTGAGGCTGCAGCCATAATGGAACACATTTTGGATGAAAGCTCTTATGTTAAAGAAGCTACAAAGGTTCATGAATTGGACCCCCTTCAGAAGCCTAAGAAAGACAGGTATGCTCTTAGAACCTCCCCCCAGTGGTTAGGCCCTCAGATTGAAGTGATCAGAGCAGCAACCAAAATGATTGAGAGGGAGATAAACTCTGTCAATGACAACCCACTGATTGATGTCTCAAGGAACAAGGCTTTACATGGTGGAAATTTCCAGGGGACTCCTATTGGTGTTTCCATGGATAACACTCGCTTAGCCATTGCTGCTATTGGCAAACTCATGTTTGCCCAATTCTCTGAGCTAGTCAATGACTTTTACAACAATGGGTTGCCTTCAAATCTTTCAGCGAGCAGCAACCCAAGCTTGGATTATGGGTTCAAAGGTGCAGAAATTGCCATGGCATCTTACTGCTCAGAGCTCCAATTCCTTGCCAACCCTGTCACCAACCATGTGCAAAGTGCAGAGCAATATAACCAAGATGTCAACTCCTTGGGCTTGATTTCTGCTAGAAAAACATCAGAGGCTGTGGACATATTGAAGCTTATGTCATCCACATACTTGGTTGCATTATGCCAATCTATTGATCTAAGGCATTTGGAGGAGAACCTAAAGAACACAGTGAAGAGCACTGTGAGTCATGTGGCCAAGAGAGTCCTAACCGTAGGCCTCAACGGTGAGCTTCACCCCTTCAGGTTCTGCGAAAACGACCTGCTCAAGGTAGTCGACAGTGAGTACCTTTTTGCCTACATTGACGACCCATGCAGTGCCACCTACCCATTAATGCAGAAACTGAGGCATGTCCTGGTTGAGCATGCATTGAACAATGGTGAGAAGGAGAGGAGTGCAAACACCTCCATTTTCCAAAAGATTGCAGCTTTTGAAGAGGAACTGAAGACCCTCTTGCGCAAAGAAGTAGAAAACACAAGGGCTGAGTTCGAGAATGGAAACTCAGGAATCCCAAACAGAATCAAGGAATGCAGGTCTTACCCATTGTACAAATTTGTGAGAGAAGAGTTGGGGACTGCTTTGCTGACAGGTGAGAGAATCAAATCACCGGGTGAAGAATGTGACAAGGTGTTCAATGCAATGTGTGCAGGGAAGCTGATTGATCCTCTGCTGGACTGTTTGAAGGAGTGGAATGGTGCTCCTCTTCCTATATCTTAAAGGGGTTTTGGTTTTCAGATGAAAATGCTCAAGTTTCTTGGGTTTCAAGTTATGCTTTTTATACAAGGCTAGGGCCTTGAAACTGAAAAGTGTGTTTTTTTTTTTGTCTTCTAATTTTGTTGCTTATATGTAATGATCCTTATAGAAGTCCATCAAAATGTATTGTAGACAGAAGTCACAAAAAGTGTCTTTATGTTAATATAACTCTCTCTGTATGAAGTTACTTCTTTTGGCCTTTTGATGCATGAGCTTCTACTAGCTACTTGGTTGGGACAGTCTTAACAAAAATTGCAAATACAATATTGAGCAAGTAAACATGAGAAAGGTACTGCGCTATAAATATTCTAATCTCTAATTAGCACAACTTGATTAAGTTAAAAACAACTGAATTTCAACCTAATCCCAAATTATATTGGGATTAAGTAGATATCAGACAGATGAAAGATACAGGGAGAACATAACATATAAATTTTGCAGAATATATCATCTCAAATTAACTTACGTTGAAACGTCAAGAACAGGTATTTCAAGAGTTTGGGGCCAGAGGTAGAGGCCCTCTGTACACATTTTCTGTTTCAATTTTATTTTTTGTTATTTAGATTTTCTCGATTACACATGGCATTAAGTTTAATTGAATTCCTTAAAGTAATTTACTGAGTAAGATTTGATGTCTGAATACTCCAAATGAGCCAATCACATTCATAGTTGGAATGAAAAAGTAAAAAAGTCAAGTGCTTATAATTCATTTCAACAAATATTGGAAACCAAGTTTAGACATCCCATATAATGAAACCACTCTACCATCTTTTGCATAGTCTTTGAAATCAGTTCAGCTTGTTTCTCAACATCCAAAAAGAACCATTTCCATTGCATCCTCAGAACATGGTTTAAAATTTGAAAATTTGGAGCTTCACAACATGTCAAATTTAAGACCAAGCAGGTGAAATCAAACAATGAAACAATTAGCCACGAATGCATCAGAAACTCACAAGTATTGAACTCTAACATGGAAAATAGAAGCATGATCAAGATACAATTGAATTGCCTGTCTGGAAAAATCAGAAACTGACCGGAAACCAGCTAAAAACTCAATTCTTGATTACAGCAAATGTTAATAAGACCATTACAAATGCAAATCTACAACTGCATATATATAAAATTGTCATTGTCCATTATAATAAATTCATAAATCAGAATTATATATGCAGGGGAGAGATGTAAGTTATTCATTGTTGGAATTCAATGCTAGCTTCAACAAATGATCAAACAAGAACAAGACGAAAATGGGGTTACCTCTACTTCTTTGGGCTTCGAATAAATAAAAAGGGAAAACCCCACCAAGAATCCAAGAGGAATCCCAATTCCGAAACCAAGGATTCCCAAGAAACTGCTCAGAAATCCCATGTTCTTCTAAAACCTCAACGAAACTCAGAGAACGTTCATGCATTGATGGAGAAGACAATGAAGGATTAATTGTTTTCTTTTTTCTTTCCAGCAATTAAAGATAGCCAGCAGCGATAGATTCTAGGTGAATGTACTTACAAACGTAGCGCATAAAGTCCCAAGTAAAACGCCAAAACAGAGATTACGTTTCTGAACAACTTGGTTCGGTTCGAAACAACCATACAACCTGCATACATACACATAGGTTTACGGTGTTGTAATAGATAGAGCTGCAACTCTCAACATGAAATGACTTAATTATACCCACGTTGCTTCTTCTGAATGGTACAAAGCTTTCATCAAACTCTTGGTGCACGTGTACGTGCTCCACTATGCGAAAGCCACGTAAATCTCAAGGCATGAATGATTCAATTTTCATTTTTTTTTTTGGCAATTATTAATTTATTATAGAGGTTAAGGCTTGTTTTCAAGCTTGCAAAAGTCTATTTTCAAACTTATATTTCCACCTCTGTCTTATTTCTCCACCCACTTTATTTTTACACACATCATTAAATTTGAAAAAAATTATAAAAACACTCTTCCTACCTCCTATTATTCCTATATAAATGATATATTAACTCAAACACACACCTACTAAACATTCTTTCCACCCCACTTAATTATCATCTCACCCACTCATTTTTTTCCATAATCATTTTCTTCCTTAAACTCTAATTTTACTCCGCCATCAAAACTTAAAATCGATTATACTATTTGTTTGATGCCCATACATCTATTAATGTATGATTACCCAAAACCCTTTTTTTATTTATTTATAGTTTTATATCAATAATTCATTCTTTTTTAATGATTCTATTGATTTAGGAATTGAATATTAATTTTAGCGATTTAATTTGGAATTTAAGAATGAATTATAGGATGGGTATAAGATTTTTTTTCTTTTATTTAGAAAAATATGAGTGGGTAGAATGATAGTTAAGGGGGATGAGAAGATGTTTAGTAAGTGAGTGTTTGAGTCGGTATATCTAAGGGTATTACAGGAATAATGGGTAGTGAGTATAGTGTTTTTATATTTTTTCAAATTTAATAGTGAGTGCAAAAATAAAGTGGATGAGAAAATAGGACATGTGGGTGAAAATATAAGCACTCAAAATAAAATATAAAAGCCTGTTCTAATGATTTTAGTTCTATGGAGCCGGTTTTAAGTGCAAACATCTGCATATTGTAAACTTTAAGTGAGCATTTGAAAGCTCAACATTTGGTGACATTTTCGTATAAATTATTAGGATTATTATTATGATCATCCAAAATTAATGATAAAATATAAAACATTCTATTCAATACAAGAATTTCTCCCAATAAATTCAATTAAAAATAGCATTATTCATATTAAGTTATGCATAATCATAGGCCAAAAAATTATATGCACCATTTCTTTCTTGTATATATGTACTTGGAAGCCAAGAGAAAAATGTATGTCTGCTAATGCCAAGAGCCAACTTGCTTTATTCTTTTATTCTTATTCTTGCCATATTAGTTATTAATAGTATGAGTACAACCCACCTAGCTCCAACTGCAGTGGGCCTCTAATGAATATTTGGACATTAGTCTGAGATATACATCAGCTTGGGCTTTACATTACCTAAAGCCTGTAGTCATGAATTAGGCTTTTTGTTTCTAGGAAAACCACCAAGAATTCCCTTTTCTTGTTTCTTTTTTAATTCATTTTGGGTTTCTAAATTTTGTTTTACTCTGGCTAACTGGTTCCGATTTGAGAAAAACAAACTTAAAAAGGAGGTACCAAAATTACTGTACTCATAGGCTTGGGAGATTTCGAAGTTAGTACCTCTCGTACCAAAGTTTTGATACCATGTTAGATTATTCGGATATTCAAAAATTGTCCGAAAAATAGACCAACAATGCATATCAGCTAACAAAGACTCTTAAGACATTATCGAAGCACATGACAATACTATCCAAAAAATAAAAAACTTCGTCTGTTTTCAGAGCACTTAAAAATGGTCATCTTTGTAAGAGCAGTTGGAAGTTGGAACCAAGTAGTTTATTGTAAGTACTTGACCATTTTCTCTGAACATTACTTTTTTCTGCAAGAGACAAGAGAGCATGCTTTACACATTAAGACATGATTGATTGGTTTCCTAGATTCTCAGCTGCTGTTGGTGCCTCTAAATTTCAATGCCCACACAGCAAAACAACCCAGACTGTGTCCACAAAATAATAGCAGACTGCAAAATTGCCACATAAGAAAAGCTGCTTTACACTTTCTGAAATTCTGAATCATGAAAGTACATGAGACAGTGCACCAATATAAGTGACATTAATTGATCAAGCCATATATTTGAGGCCAAGAAAAATCATATGTATAATTCATATTGGTGGTTCCACCACCCTTGCAAACCAGGTCAAACGGGGTAGCCCCACATTCTTTGAATTAATGGAGCTATTTGTAATGGAGATCAATACCAATCCACGTTAGCTTTAGTTCTTGATCATACTCATTTATAATGTGAAATTGAATGGAAATGAGAAAGTAGTGCACTTAAATTAAACAAACATTGACACTAGTAGCCAATTTGGGCAGGGCCACTCATAGTTGATCCTAGAATGGTTAAAATCAACCCCAACACCAATAAAACTTTTTATCAAATTGGAAATTTACTGAATTCTTCATTTGTGGAAATTTTTATTTGTTTATTCAGCTTCCACTAGACTAAACAATGTTGTCATTGAGTACAGATTTTACAGTTGGCTCTGTCATTGTTCATGTCTCCATGATTGTGGGTTTTAATCAAGGGTTAAATGCAAAAATGATCCACAAATTTTACAGTAAATCTCAATTTGGTTCATTAACTATAAAAAGTGTCAATTTGGTCCACGAACTTTCCAAGTTGTATCAAACCAGTACAAATGTTAATTTTCATCAAAAAATTAACGGAATTGGTCACATGAAAATGTGATGAACGGACTAAAATGTCTTTGAAAATGTGGTCACTTACTGTGCACATGACTAGTTTTTGTTAAATTTTTCAATGAAAATTAATATTTGTACTGTTTTGGTACAACTTAAAAAATTCGTTGATCAAATTGACACTTTTTATAATTAGTGGACCAAATTGAAATTCACTGTAAAGTTCATGGACTATTTTTGTATTTAATCCTTTAATTAAATACTACCTATTTGCATGCTTCTTTCTTATTTTACTGCTCTACTAAACTAGCCCTTGACCTTGACCTTGACCTCAAGTCTAATTGATGGTAAAACTTTAAGTATTTAGGAACTTAAAAAAGATTACAACACTAATTAAGTGTTTAATTGCTTCCCATTTAAGAAAATTTAAAGCTCATGAGTTTGGTTCCTTCTGGGAAAGCCAATCGCCAGCCAACACAGACAGAGATGTATATATTCAAGTTGCAGCTTTTTAAAGTTGTTTTGCTGAGCTTGAAAGGACGTTGCATAGAGGACATGATGTCATCTCCTTGACAAGGTCTCTAACAAGTAACAGGTTGTGTGGTTCTGACAAAGTCAATATAATCAAATTTCATTTTTTATTTGGTCAACTCATAAATTTGGTCTTTGAATAGTTCTTAATTACACTAATATCTGTCATTTATAGCCTTCATTATAGGTGGTCTTGGAAACATAATTGCATTTAGTCTACCAGAGTTTGGCTTTAATATATTTCCACCTAATTATTATCATTCATAGACTGCAAGGTAAACTAAAAACAACCATATATTTTCAGTACAACCTCTACATCTAGAAGTAGACCAAAAACCAATCTAATTTTTATTATTATATATCCAAAGCAATTGGATAATCCATCTTAAATTCCCAAGTCACAGTCAGGATCTATACTCATTCTTATCTCACGGTCTCACCCAATTCTTCAATACGTACTGCCTAAGATTCAAACAGAATTAGTCTAAAGAGTGTGTACGTGGTGGACCTGTTCTTTGTGTTGTAGTTTGCTAGCTATAGCTAGCTACCACTAAATATATGTAGCCTTCTAAGAAGTAGTGGAGGCCTAGATAGTGGTTAGTACTGCACAAAAGCACAGGTTTATGCATACATGCATCTCCAATTCTCCATTAATTAGGTTGAGATTTTTCTTTTTTTGGCCATTAGGTTGAGATTTCAATCACATTGCAAACAACCTATTTTTGGGTCTACCAGTCCCATAATTTTTTAATAAGATTAATTCTAGTGGTGAGGGTGAATGAGTTAAGGGTTATAATTGCGTACATGGTTCAAATTCCTCTAATGTAACCAAAAAAAATCATATCTTTTAATTCCATTGTTTGATCCTCAAAGAAAATTAGAACCCAAAATATAATTATAATTAATAAAGGCAGTAGAGTTAGGAGTTAGGACCCAGAAAGGTACTGTTTGTGCTCTTAATTAAATGATGTGAATCATGAAGACCACATATCTAAATTCCCAACCCTGCAAAATTAATTCTGCAAAACTAATTTTAAAAAATAATATTATTTTCTTTCTTGCATCGATCCTTATTTATTAATCATTGACTTTGTGAACTTTCCTTATGCTTTATACATATATAAAGATATTCTGCTCCATACTGTATGAACTATTTGATTTATATATAGGAAACTATATATATATGTGACCAATTGATAATAATTAAACTGAAATTAACTTGTAGCATGAGATGATCATGATGTATATATTTGAATGTGTGTGTGTGTTTAAATTTTTAATTGCATTCTTCGCATCTAGAATGTCGGCATTATATCAACTTCACACCCCGCACATCCCATACTCTTATATTCAAGAATTAAGATTGTAAACAAATTAATTATAAGATGTGCGGCAATCACCATGTTTGTCGTATTCATTAAATCCCAAATTTTGGTCAAGTATTTTACTTTTCATACCCAACAAATTACCAACGAGATTAATAAAAGGGACAAGATCAAAGCTAGCTACTATTTCATTGAAGGATATGTGTATACACTGTATAGGGTAGTAGTGGGTACCCTACTTGTTTGGTAGAATAGGTCACCAGCCTCTAGAAGGTATGCATAGGAGGGATTAATAAACATGCATTATTTTTTGATACGAACTAATTATAAGTTGATAAGTTGATTTATAAAGAAAGATTAAATATTAAAAGAAAAAAAAAATGAACCAAATCTTTTGGGTCAATGAATTTTTTTTTTTTGGTCAAATATTTTGGGTCAATGAAAACCAAATATTTCATTTCATGATCTGTGATCAAATTTTATATCTACAAGAGTATTTCATTTATTTTAATTTTTTGGTTTTCTTTGAGGAGGAGTTGTGAATTCCAATTGGTTTGTAAGATCAACGAAATTGCAAAGAAGCTAGAGGTGTGCAATTGTAAGTGTAAGTGTGTAACGTACCCTTTTTATATGCAATTGAGATCGATGTCAACATCTTAATTTCTAGGTAGTTCGATCCCTAGCTCTCTAAAAAAGCTATGTAGCTGTCGAGTTTCCACCACCTTATTGAATATATCCCAATTAAACGCACTAGCTTCTGCTTTATTCATTATTCCAAACTTGTCATTCATTAAATTTGCATGTATAAGTAGCTAGGTTTTTAAGGGAGAACTTAGCCAGGAATTTCGGCGACATTATAAATATTTGACAACTTGACAGCAACTTTTCAAAATTAATTAATCATGGAAAGTATATAGGCATCTTCCATTCAGGTATATTTCAAACTCGCTTATTCTATCACAATTAGATGTTTTAATAGTTTCTAATTTACCTAATTTTTTACAATAATGATCATTGTATAGAGACTAAAAATAGACGGCTTAAATAATCGAATTACAATGCGGAGTAGGTTTTACAAACTATAACTCATTATATTTAAGATGATATATACCTCAACAGATGAGCCTCTATATATATATATTCTAGAATATATATATATTAGAATATTAGAATATATATTAGAATATATGTATAATATTAGAATATTAGAATATTAGAATATATATATAATATATATTAGAATATTAGAATATATATATAATATATATTAGAATATTAGAATATTAGAATATTAATAATGCATGCATGTTTCTTTTACACACACATGCAATTTACTTATTGATCACTTCATACAGTGAATTAGGTTGTCTGTAAGTTCATATATTGTTGTTGATTATATATCTTGTCATCAATTTAATTAGTTAATATGGACTGTGATTCCACTTTAACATGGCAAACTTATAATTAGGAAAATTTTAATTAATGTTCATGATATATTGGTCAATTAATTAGAAGCTGTAACTGCAGGTTGCCCACTGTTGAAGTACGTATATGCACTATCATGTGTACTTTTGAAGTTTTGACTGAAGAGGGTCCAGGTTGCTCTCTTCGATCAAGCATGTGCCTCTTTTGTTTTTTTGTTCAAATTCCAATGGATACGTTATATATAACTATTTGACCAACACATATATAGATGCATACGTTATAACTTGGGAGGTTTTTTTTTTTGGTCAAGCGTTTCAATCACACCATTTGTGCAGAGAAAGTGGCTAGATTCCATCAATGTATGTAATTCTTTATTTGCAAATAATTAAGGAGTTATGCATTGGTTTATGAAGAAAGTAATCACACACATCAACCTTTTGGTAAAACTCCAATTCGATGTATACATGTTTATTTGTACAGTAGTGCTAGACATCCCACATTTTTATACCATAATTTTATACCACCTTATGTGGCAACTTACATGACATTCATGCATTAGACACTAAAAAATAAAATAAAAAATAAAAAATAAAAGTTTGAAAAATATGGATATGACTAGTGTGTGTGTGGACTCATAAAAGTGTATGACCGAACTCATTAATTAACTTTCACATAATAATATATAGTATTATAAAAACCTGAAAGCGTGAGTCCACGACAACTTATGACAAAATAATGTCATGGACTCATGGTTATGAAGAAGCAAAATAGTTATTCTATATGAAAATTCAGTTAATTAGTGTAACATTTGTAATCAAATGATATCTATTGAATTAAGTTTTTATATATATCTCTTACTTTAGATAGTTGGGGAAATTAAGAAGATGAAAAGGAAGGAGAGAGAGGGTGAGGGGTTGGAAAGAAAAGGAGCTAATATTACTTTTTTGTTGAACTGGTGTACGTTGGTCAATGGTCATGAGTCATGACTCTAGCTACATGCATTGCTTGCAAAATGTAAAGTGGGTTGGTGAAAACGCTTGAATACCAAACACAGTATATATATTATAAAGAAAACAGAAAAAAAAAAAAAATTACTAGCGTCATTGGATAATATGAAGTCCTGGACCTCCTGGTCTTGTCCAACTTCCTAAGATCCTTCATTCTTTCCTCTACACTTTTGGTAGGTGTGCCTCTGTCTTTCTCTACTGTTCACCCACATCTCTCTCTCTTATGAGAAATTGGTTGATAAATTGGCCTTTGTCAAAGTAAACGAGGAAAAAGTCATATCCAAATACCCAATATAAAACAACATGCAATAATAATAATTTTATTGATTTTTCTTCTTTTTAAAATAATTTTTCGTTGCGTTGCATTCGTTTGTGTTGGGTAATCTCCACCAATAATCATAGTTACAAGTTCTTTGCAGATTGGTTTCAATCATATTACCACAATTAGCCAATTAATGTGAGAGTAAGATTAATTAGAAGAGAACTTAAGTTAATATTATATTTAGTACAAGTTGGCCAATCAAAATTCTGCTAACCACAAGTCTACAATACTCCAAATGGATGGATGGGTCCCCAACAAAAAAGAGGTACCATTAGGTGCGGACGTTTGCCGGCCCGGAACAAAATAAATTTTTTAATATATCTATGCAAAAAGTCTTTTTCAGTCTTTTACTTAGGACGACCCACCCAAGTTTGAGAAATTGCAACGAAAATTATCATATGACAAATTGAAGTACTATTACCGTGGAAAATCTAATTCTCCATGAATTTCTCGTTGGTTTCACCTTTCACCAACCCCCCAAAACAAGTGGTAGTTGGTAGCTGGTGGGAATATGGCTTTATCCAAATCGACCCTATTTAAGTTTCGTTTTTTATTTTTTGTTTTGTTCTTTGTCTTTCCTCACAGCAATTCACGCATTAACTTTAACAACACTTTTGTTTTTGTTCATGAAAAAAAAAAAAGAGAAAAAGAGAAAAAACACTTTTGTTTTTATTTTTTCCCATATTGTCTTTTCTTTTTTGATGTTCAAAATTCTTTCGGTGAGCTTTGCCTAGTCAAGGACTCAAAACATTAATAATATTTTATAATATTTCTTGGTAAAATTTTTTTTTTCAATAATTATATCCAATACCTTCACGTTAGAGCTAGGGACTTGATGAGAACGTGCAATGCCCAAAAAGAAACATTTTTGGGTATTGCATTCATGTTTAACATGGATCACGTGAAGTAATGAAGTAGCACATGAACTTTGGCTGAATATATATACCTTAAGTTTAAGGAAGTGCATGTTCTTAATAATGTTTATTATATATGCTACAATACAAAATATGGCGATGCTGTATCTTTCTTAATAAACTATTTTAGAGTTTTTTATTTTTAATTTACAATTTAATTATATTTATATCTAAATTATCTAATTGCACGTACTTGTGCTAAATCTTTTTTTTTTTTTTTCTTTCATAGCTTAACATTTTATTGGTAGGGCTAATATTTTATGAATAATGCTAGCTAGATTCTTTATTCATTTCTGGCCTTATAAGTCAATTACAATTAAATACATGTTAACTTATACAAAAGAATTGAGAAAAATGATAAAAAATTAAATGCTTGTCAAATTGTAATTAGCTGGAAAACAAACATAGTTTATGTTTTCTTCTTTCTAAAGGATTTGAAATATATAATAATATTGTAATTTTAGATTGTGAATATACAGCATTGATCAAGTTGATTGTAGACTAAATATATATATATATATATATATATATCTCTCTCTATGACAAGAGCAACATGTTTCAGGCTATTTAATTGATTGTACAGTACCATTATATATACATATATATGAGGTGTATTTACTATTTAATGCGCATTTACCTAGTTACAGGCTAAGAGATAAGAATAATAACTCTTGAATGCTGTTGATGACTATTAATTTACCCTCTTGCCAAATTCCTGTCCAAATGTAATATGCATGCAAAGCTGCCTCCTTAAAATTATGCACAGAACATGCCAAGGGGCAAGGGGGTGCCTCATGAATACTGTGACATTAATAAGAGGCCATATATCTCCGGACATTGGAATTAAATTTGAATTTTTAGATGAGATAATTATTTATTGAATATAATTAAAGAAAAAGGATTAATATTAATTATTATTCCTGGATCTGATGTGGAATTGAGGGATGAGAAAAGGCCACGAGAGACTCCATGCCAACATCCCACCAAACACAAACCCATACAGTAATTTAGAATGGGGGGTGGTAGCTTTTCTACTTACAGTTAGTGGATAAAAAAGAGATTTAAAGTTCAGTTCATTTTATGAGTCTTTCTTAAACTAAAATTGATTGTAATTTAGGGTTTTTAATTAAGTCATTTTATTTTTTTTCTTAGACAAAACCCACTCTATATTTTAGGAGGGAAAATACCTTTCAAATAGAGAAAAATACCCTTCAAATAGAGAAAAACCCTTCAAATCGAATAAAGACTTTATTGTGAATTAAAATGATTTTCTTAAAAATTATAAAGACTTTATTATGAATTAAAATAATTTTCTTATAAATTATTATGACTAAAATGATTTTCTTATAAATTTTAAAACACTCACAGTCTTTATCTAAAAACTATTTTAAAGGACCTAATCCTAATTATCTCTAAAAAAAAATTAGGGTTAATTTCAATTTAGTATCTCAAGTTTGCTTCAAATTTCAATTTAGTATCTTGATCATGTTTAAAATCTTGCAATGTCATACCTCATCTTTCCAATTTGTTAATTACAATGTCATACCTCCGTCCAAATGGCTATTAAGAGATCTCTTAAATGCTGATGTGGCACTTACATGACACTACCACAATGATGACTGGATGTCACGTGGTCTGATAACAAGCCACGTCATGCCACGTGACATAAAAATAATTAAAAATCTAGAAACATGGCACATAATTATTAATTTTTTTTCTTTCAATTTTTAAATTTTAAATTAATTTTTATGCCATGTGTCATGTTGTCAGACCACGTGGTATCCAGTCAATATTATGAGATCGAGTGTCACATCAGCATTTAAGAGATCTCTTAATAGTCATACTGACGAAGGTATGACATTGCAACAAATTGGAAAGATGAGGTATGACATTGCAAGATTTTAAACATGAAGTACTAAATTGAAATTTGAAGCAAACTTGAAATACTGAACTGAAATCAACCCAAAAAATTAAGAACAAAATTAAAAGGTACAAGAAAGTTAAAAATTAATTTCATGCAACCCAAAATTAAAATCTAATAATTATTCAACCAACCCCTGGCTGAAGCAAGATATCATCCAATCATGTTTTCTTTTGCCTATTTCTGTGCAAAAGTAGCTAAAAGCAAGGAGTAAAATTTCGGTTTCGAGGAAATTTTCGACGGAAATTTCGATTAAAATTTCAATTTCGATAAAATTGGACAAAACGACGAAAATTGCTATCAAAATATAGAAATTTTGAATGAAACTTGACAATATGTTTATTTAACATATTATCTACTACATTGATAAAAAACATTGAAGAAATCAAATAATATAGTAGATTTCATGTGATATATGACGAATATAATGCGCGCCGGAGACAATATTGTTAAAAAAATACTTCACTAATTAATAATGACATAAAAAAATTACACGAATAAATCACCAATGTAGCAACGGAAAATAGCAAGCTTACTCAAAGAGACTTGGAAATGGTCTTCGATAGTTAAATTAAGCAGAATTGAGTTAAAATAGAACCAATCCGATGACAGCAGCGGCAACAACGGTTTATCTAAAATTTCAATTTTACAAATTATCGTAATTGGAAAACCAAACATTAAGAAAATGAAACTTTATAATAAGAGGATAAATTTTTTTTTCATAATTTATGTTTACAACTAAACGAAACACCAAAATGACCAAATCAAACCCCAAATAAAATCCCAAACCTTTTTTTTCTTTCCAATTGCCTAAAGACTCCAAATCTCAATCTACCTTAAAAAAAAAAAAAAAAATTATTTCCTTTTTTTTTTCTTTATTTCCTTTCCTTTTCTTTTTTTTTCCTTTTCCTTTCTTTTTTTTTCTTTTTTTTTTCTTTCCTTTTCCTCTTCTTCCCCCGTGACGTGACTTCCTCTTTTTTTCTTTCCTTTTCCTCTTCTTTCCCCAGTGGCCTTCGACTCTTCGTCTTCTTCCAGTTCCAGTGGCCAGTGGCCTTCCTTTTTTTTTTTTTTTTTTTTTCTCCAGTTTTTCTTTTCTTCTCCTCCCTTCATAATCTTTCTCTTCCCTCTCCCTCCTACCTTCCTAATCTTTTCTTCCCTCTCCCTCCAGCGACGGTGCTCTACCTCCCCTCTCCCTCCGGTCTCTCCGGTCTCTACATCAAAAATTTCGCCGAAATTTCGAGAATTTCGGAAAATTTCGACGAAATTTTTCGAAATTAATTTGGTATGGTGTTAAAATTTTCATACCCCTAAAAAACGAAATTTCGAAATTTTACTCCTTGGCTAAAAGGCTGCCATATTTGCTTGAGATTTTGCTTTTAGGTGCATTCAATTGGACAAAATCTAAATATGAATACGTTAAGAATTGTGGATTAATTAGGTAATCTAGTTTATGTCAAATAATTAATTGTCTAATATTGGATATATTAAGTGGAACATATTTTTGAGTTAAACTAACATTTTTGAGATTCATAAAAATTTAAGCTACAATAACTTCAGTAAGTGATTAAGTTACAGACAATATTTTAGGTGAGTGTATTTAATTGATATTTTAATGAATTTTAAAAGAGTTATAGACTCTTGCAGATTTAATGGATTTTATGGATTCTTATTGAACTTCATGAAATCCATCAAAATCTAAGGGGAAAATGTTGAAATTCTCATGGCCTTTATTTTTTGAACAAAATTTAGCACTTAATGAAATCTTTTAAAATCAATGAGTTTTTTAATACACCTAAGTTTTTATGAAATCTTTAAAATTCTGAATTGAATAAACCTAAATTTCTATGAAATCTTTAAAATTTTGAATTGAATACACCTAGATTTCTATAGACTTTCAAGTTCTTTTAAAATCCATTAAAATCTCAATTGAATACATCCCCTAAGTGTAAGCTAGAATCAACATATAAATTCAAATTAATAAATGATATTATGCGAAACAACTTCTATGATATATGTGCAAAGAGCATACATAGACATGATGTGCCACGTCTCATGGTGGCACACCAACCCTAAGCACGTGCCACAAAAGCATTGCTCCTTTTCCCTTAATATAAACCGGTCATGCATGTTATTGTCGGTCACTAATCTCTTTTAATGTTGTTCTCTCTCAACCTTTATTGTTCTCTCGTCTCTCAAAACTTGGCACTTCTCCGGCTAGGTAATACAATATGTGTGTGATGTAGAACAAATGACAAAACGGTTCATGCAACAACTCGACCGTCATAAGGCCAAGAAAAAGAACAAGCTTCAGCCCGGCTCAGTGTCAAAAATAGGCCCATGATATACCGATTCGAAGGGAACGACAAAACAAATCCAAGTCTATGGCGATGACTGAGGGCCTATTTTGGCCAAATTCCTTCGTTTAGGGTTTCAAATAAGCAATTTAGTATTTTTGAATAAGTTTCCTAAATTGCACTTTATTTCCATTTTTATTTCCGTTTTGAATTTCGAACGTTTAGCGTTCTGAACGTATTTAAACAACCTTTTTGGCTGTTTGTATCATTATTATTATTATTATTATTATTATTATTATTATTATCATTTTTAATCAGAAAACTTTGAGATTTCTCTCATTTCTCTGGTTGACTCAAGATTCTTTCTTAGAATTAACGCTGGTTTTCCCTAATCTCTTTTACTTGCGTGTTACGCTGCGTCAGTGTGTAACTGGTAAATTATCAAAATAAAATTATTTAAATTTCATTGTTCACTCTCTTCTCCTCTTCACTTACACGGCTATTCGTGTTAGGGACTAAGGGGAAAAGGGGTTTTTTTTTTTTTGTTGAAGAAATATATATTTTTTGTACTAAATTTCAACTTAAGTAAGATTAGTGAGTTGAAGCTAGTAGAGAAACAATCATGTCGGAGGTCATTGGGAATAATTTGTTCAACCTTGCAAATAGAATTAATGATGATGAATCTATCAAAAGTTATCGGTCAAACATGTCTTTAAATAATGAAAGATCTTCACTTTCAGATACGTTCTATCGACTGCATTGAATTATTTATTTGTTCAAATTTCTTAAGAAGATATATTAACTTAGAAGTCAACGGAGTTTTGGTCGGAACCACATGAGTATCACATTTGAAGCGTATTTCGATTCGAACTTGTAGGGATTTCAATGAAGTTTGGTTGAGCATTTCAGTTGGTAATTTTTGCATCAATAATAATGAATCTAAGGAGGTTTAATGGATTTTAATAAATTTTAAAAGTCCAACAAAATCTAGGTGTTCTCAATTAGGGTTTTAATGAATTTTATACAAATTTAGGTGTTTCCAACTCGAATTTTAATAGATTCTTTAGAAATCTAGTTGTTCTAAAAAACTCATGAATTTCATTAAGTATTGGATTTGGATGGATTTTGTTCAAATAACAAAGGTTATGAGACTTTCAACCAATTTCTCTTGAATTTTAATGGATTTTATGAAATTTGTAAACTCTTTTAAAATTTATTGAAATATCAGTTGGGATACTACTAAGTTAATTAATGAATATAAATATCAAATTATCTTGATGTACTATAAATGCTGTAAGTAAATCGATGTAAACAAAAAATTGCCTTGTTAGTTGAAACTTGAAAGAAATGGAATTGCACAATTCAGGGCTAAAGTTAGAAATAAAATCCAGTCTGATTCAATTTTAATTAAGAAATTAAAATTGTTTTTGTAGTGTAGAGAAATTCAAATAGAAGATGGATGACGTGGCGCTTTCGTGCCCTTCAGGCCTTCCTCACCAACTACCCCCCCTTTGGAGTGATCATTGGACAAGTAAAAGCCAGCCCCGCGTTTTTGAACCCCACCTAAACAACACATGATAGCTCAAACAAGCTCCCATCTGCCACGTGCCGCCATCCCAACGGCTGGAATCACGTAGATCCGACGGCCCACTGCAGCTCTCAACTAACCCATCGGCCTACCCACCCAGCACTCGTTGTGGGAACCCCGCTATATAAACAAGGCCATTATGGGTGAACAAACTCAGGAATCTTTCCACTTCTGCTTCACTCGAAATTTTCCACCCAATTTTACAACCAACCCAAACATCTCTCTCTCTTTTTTTCCATTCATATACAAATTCAAATTCCTTCATTTTTTGTGTTCCATGCAACTCAGCTTTTGAGCTCAATTTCCTCATCTGGATCGTCCAATTCAACATTGTAATTTCATTTGTTGGTGTTCAATTCGTCGCTCCTTCATTTATTCATTAAATCCGAGAAACAATATATGGAATTGTGCAACAACCAAAACGGCAATGGCAATGGGTTATGCGTGGGACATGACCCACTCAACTGGGGGATGGCAGCGGAGTCGCTCAAGGGGAGCCACCTGGACGAGGTCAAGCGGATGGTGGGCGACTACCGGAAGCCGGTGGTCCGGCTCGGCGGCGAGACCCTGACCGTGGCCCAAGTGGCGGCAATTGCCAACCGGGTCGACGGTGCCGGCAGCGCCGTCAGGGTTGAGCTCTCCGAGGACGCTCGCGCTGGGGTCCAGGCCAGCAGTGACTGGGTCATGGATAGCATGAGGAAAGGTACGGACAGCTACGGTGTCACCACCGGTTTTGGTGCTACCTCCCACAGGAGAACCAAGCAAGGAGGAGCGCTTCAGAGTGAGCTCATCAGGTAATTAACTCAATTACCACCGCGTTTACTTCTCACACAAGCATCTCATTTCATTTCGTCTCTATTAAAAATATGGTTAAAATAATAATTTTATTTTAATTATTTTAATTTACCATTAATTCACCGAGAAGAACTTAGCTATTCCTTTCCTTTATCTAATACTACATAATATCTTCACTCTTTATTATTGGCTCTCTCTTCTCTCATTCTTTTTTTCTCATTTTTTGTTTTTATTTTTATTTTTTAAATATCACATCACTACAGTATAGAGATTAGCCTCATTTTTATTAAAAAAATAATAATTAATAATTAATTATGAATGTACTTATGATGATTGGGTGATTATTGACTTACTAATTTAGATGGCCGTTTTTGGAAATGGATTGGGTCAAAACGATTTATGGACTTTTCCTTTCCTTTTTCTTTTTGGGAAAAAAGACTTTTTCTTTCTCCTCCTTTTTTTATTTTTGTGTTGCTTGGTGGGTTTTTAAATTCATTAACGACATTTTTTTTTTGGTCAAACATTAACGACATTGGATATGATTGAATTGTATATGAGACATCATGGTATGGTAGTGCCATGATTCTTTTTAGGTGAAAATTTTTGGGTACAATTGTCTCACATCATGTAGTTATTGATCGCGTTTTAAGTAGGTGATGTTTTTAATTGCATGTCCTTTACCAAAAGAAAAAGAAAAATGAAAATCTAGAGAGAGAGAGGAAATGACCCTTCTCACCGTAGATGTTTAACAAGTTTTTCTCTCTCCCCGTTTTTTTAGTAAACAACTAAACATGCATAAGGTGATACGTCACTTTTTTTTTTTGGGTCCTTTACACCTTAGAATATAGTCGCTGTTTTAACTTGGTTTATTTATGCTGTTCCACACTTCCACTCAACTGAGATCCAAATTAAAGAGAAAAAGATTTTTTATACATTATTTATGTGTATATATATATATATATGTTTACACCCCAACCTCATTATAAGGAAACGCGTTACTTTCTACAATTGGATTGTATAAATCAGGGTAGGTTTGAATTAGTGCAATTTAATAACTCCACGTACTCATACACTCCCTCACAAAAATTATGTAGCTGTCATATGCAAACTACTTTAAATTTTAAATTATCCGACAATAAAAGATTTCTAAATAATTCTCAGCTCTTCAAATAAAACTTTCTAATCTTTCTGCAGTAAAAAATATAAAAAAACTCCCTAAAAGAGGATTGCTAGTCATGGCTCATGCAGTTATTTTGAGTCTTTGACGACTTGAATAGGCAAATTTTGTTCTCTTGCTTCTCTTGTATGCATTATACGACTAGTCAAAATTGTTGCGGGTCAACACGTCCATACACACATAGTATATACCAATAATAAATATTTATACAAATGATATACATTTGTAAATTAATAAAGAGTGTATTCTCATTTTTCACGATGTGCCAGCACTTGCAATATACGAGCATAGCACGTGGTTGCAAGGAAACAATAATCAACGTCTTGTTCATTTTTGTGCACAGAAACCATGTATTTGTTACTGGTCCCATATGGGCTAATTTTACTGTACGCAATAACTCTAGTCCTCAATTCTTGAATTTTGAGTCGACCTGAATGGGCTGCTGCACATAATGGCACCCATAAACATACAGATCTACCTCATTGAAATCCTAGACCACACATCTGTCAACACAAAAATAAATGAAAGGTTATCCAGCATCCAAATTTTATTCCCATTTTACCCATGAGGTTGTTGCCCTTGTGACATATTTTGTGGTATTATGTTCGTTGCTACTCAAGCTTACTTGTATGCCATTAATTTTTTGTTGGACAGGTTCTTGAATGCTGGAATCTTTGGCAACAGCACAGAATCAAGCCACACATTGCCTCAAACTGCAACAAGAGCAGCAATGCTGGTGAGGATCAACACCCTCCTGCAAGGGTACTCAGGCATCAGATTTGAGATCTTGGAAGCCATCACCAAGTTCCTTAACAACAACATCATCCCATGCCTGCCTCTTAGGGGAACCATCACCGCGTCCGGGGACTTGGTCCCTCTCTCGTACCTTGCCGGGCTTTTGATAGGCAGGCCCAACTCCAAGTCCATAGGGCCCAATGGAGAAACCCTCAGCCCTGCTGATGCCTTTAAACTAGCTGGAATCAATGGTGATTTCTTTGAGTTGCAGCCCAAAGAGGGCCTTGCATTAGTCAATGGCACTGCAGTTGGGTCTGGCATGGCTTCTGTGGTTCTGTTTGAGGCCAACACTCAAGCAGTCCTCTCAGAAGTACTATCAGCAATTTTTGCTGAAGTCATGCAAGGAAAGCCTGAGTTCACAGACCACTTGACACACAAACTGAAGCACCACCCTGGCCAAATTGAGGCTGCAGCCATAATGGAACACATTTTGGATGGAAGCTCTTATGTTAAAGAAGCTACAAAGGTTCATGAATTGGACCCCCTTCAGAAGCCTAAGCAAGACAGGTATGCTCTTAGAACCTCCCCCCAATGGTTAGGCCCTCAGATTGAAGTGATCAGAGCAGCAACCAAAATGATTGAGAGGGAGATAAACTCAGTCAATGACAACCCACTGATTGATGTCTCAAGGAACAAGGCTTTACATGGTGGAAATTTCCAGGGGACTCCTATTGGTGTTTCCATGGATAACACTCGCTTAGCCATTGCTGCTATTGGCAAACTCATGTTTGCCCAATTCTCTGAGCTAGTCAATGACTTTTACAACAATGGGTTGCCTTCAAATCTTTCAGCGAGCAGCAACCCAAGCTTGGATTATGGGTTCAAAGGTGCAGAAATTGCAATGGCATCTTACTGCTCAGAGCTCCAATTCCTTGGCAACCCTGTCACCAACCATGTCCAAAGTGCAGAGCAACATAACCAAGATGTCAACTCCTTGGGCTTGATTTCTGCTAGAAAAACATCAGAGGCTGTGGACATATTGAAGCTTATGTCATCCACATACTTGGTTGCATTATGCCAATCTATTGATCTAAGGCATTTGGAGGAGAACCTAAAGAACACAGTGAAGAGCACTGTGAGTCATGTGGCCAAGAGAGTCCTAACCGTAGGCCTCAACGGTGAGCTTCACCCCTCCAGGTTCTGCGAAAAAGACCTGCTCAAGGTAGTCGACAGTGAGTACCTTTTTGCCTACATTGACGACCCATGCAGTGCCACCTACCCATTAATGCAGAAACTGAGGCATGTCCTGGTTGAGCATGCATTGAACAATGGTGAGAAGGAGAGGAGTGCAAACACCTCCATTTTCCAAAAGATTGCAGCTTTTGAAGAGGAACTGAAGGCCCTCTTGCCCAAAGAAGTAGAAAACACAAGGGCTGAGTTCGAGAATGGAAACTCAGGAATCCCAAACAGAATCAAGGAATGCAGGTCTTACCCATTGTACAAATTTGTGAGAGAAGAGTTGGGGACTGCTTTGCTGACAGGTGAGAGAATCAAATCACCGGGTGAAGAATGTGACAAGGTGTTCAATGCAATGTGTGCAGGGAAGCTGATTGATCCTCTGCTGGACTGTTTGAAGGAGTGGAATGGTGCTCCTCTTCCTATATCTTAAAGGGCTTTTGGTTTTCAGATGAAAATGCTCAAGTTTCTTGGGTTTCAAGTTATGTTTTTTATACAAGGCTAGGGCCTTGAAACTGAAAAGTGTGTTTTTTTTTGTCTTCTAATTTTGTTGCTTATATGTAATGATCCTTCTAGTAGTCCATCAAAATGTATAATAGACAGAAGTCACAAAAAGTGTCTTTATATTAATATAACTCTCTCTGTATGAAGTTACTTCTTTTGGCCTTTTGATGCATGAGCTGCTACTAGCTACTTGGTTGGGACAGTCTTAAGAAAAATTGCAAATACAATATTGAGCAAGTAAACATGAGAAAAGTACTGCGCTATAAATATTCTAATCTCTAATTAGCACAACTTGATTAAGTTAAAAACAACTGAATTTCAACCTAATCCCAAATTGATTAATCCAACCAATCCAATTCAACTTCAATATGATTGTTTTCTATACTTGTTTGGTCAATTCCAGGGTCAAATTGGTTTAATCGATTAGGTTCTAACAAATTGAAGGAAGCCTTTTTTCTATAGTGGCCAATCCAAAATCATGAAGCTAATAAATTGATTTTGTTACTCTGATACCAGAAAGAAAATTAGAAAATCCAGTCTAAAACCAAATGATAATGAGTGGAGTGGCTCAACACTTTATATACCACATCGCAAAGCCTTAATTTTCGGAACTTGAGATTTATCTCTCAACACTATTAAGATGAAGATAAGAAAAGAAATAAAAATTATCAATAATTATTGAATAAACTAAGGTCAAATTGGAATCTTGTTTATATAAAGTTAGATTAATGAGATCCAAGATTGGATTTGATGTGTCTTTGGAAATGTCGAAAACGTTACCATCATGTAAAATTTCTTCAAAACTCGTTGGTAGGTGAAGGTTAAGCATAAGGTCTCAGTCAAGATTCAAGAATGGCCACCAATCAATAGCTGCAAAAGTAGGTGACAAACAATTGAATTCTTTCTGGACTGGTCTTAATTTGCGCAGCGTCAAACCTCAGACTCCAGTTCGGCCCATGAACCGGTCTTAATGCTCAAGCCTTCAGGACATTTACCAAACCAAATAACCCACCTACTCTACCTTGTTTCTTCGTTTAATTTTATATATATAATTAATATTTTTTTTTTTATAGGTGATTTGAATATTAATTTTTAATTCTGTTTCTTTAAATTGATATGGTCCTAAGTTGTTATATTAAAATATGGTATGTTGTAAATATCATTAATTATGTGGCTGTCCATTATCATGTTCAATATTTATCTCATGTATTATCTAGAGCAATTGTATAGATAATTATGAGGAGTCCAATTCATTGTAAAATAGGAGACCTTAAGGGTCTATCTCAGGTCATCCAAGAGCCTATAAATAGAGGCCTTATGTGAATGAGAAATACACTCTGATTCCTCCCCAATTCTCTCTTATGTTCTCTTTACATTTCTCTTTATTTTATAACACGTTATCAGCACGATAGTCTCTTCTATATTTTATTTTTCTTATAAACTCTTTTAGATTTAAGAGTCATATGGTGCAACCTTGTTGCTGTTGACCAATACTCTTAATCTTAGAGTTGTTCTATTTATATATTTTATGTGTTATACTCTTCTAGTGATATGTGTTCTATCTATACATGATGCACGAAGCCTCTTAATATCCTTATTCTCCGATCATTTACATAGGCTACATAGCTTTGCAGGGATACTAGGGTTGGGCTTACCAAAACAATTGAAACTCTCCCAGACATGGATATTTGGCAATGATTCTAGTTTGACTTTCGGTTTTATATACATGCCATGATATAAATATTAATTATTCATGTTTCCATTCACAATTACTGTAGTATTGTCAATATATTATGGGATTAATGCCATTTTGCTCCCCAGACTATGACACTTGTATCAGTTTGCTCCCCAGACTATTAATTTAGAAAAATAAGGACCTTGACTTTGTCAATTTAGCCAATTTAGGATATTCCGTCAATTTATCAAGCAAAATTTAGCAACAAATAAAAGAGGAAAAATTATGCATGAGAAAAAAATGATAAGATCTAATTGGAAGGGACCATTTTGCCCTCAAAGATTTGGATAAAAAATGTGTAAAGTGACAAAAAAACCTCAATTGGCAAAATTGAAAAAGTCAGAGTCCTTAATTTTCCAAATTAGAAGTCTGGGGAGCAAACTGATACAAGTGTTATAGTCGGGGGAGCAAAATGGCATTAATCCCATATATTATTATGCATCGGTTTTCATGACTGGTTGTATTGCACATATAAATCTATTGTTTTGACAATTATTATCCTTTTAGATTGTTAATTGAATTTGGATACATGCAGAATGGCAACCTTTCAAAGTGGTCGCCATCTTATATATATGAAGGGAAGGAATTGAAGCCACCTAACCAACGAACAAGCATGAATCAATGATTTGGTGGTTTATGCAAGTCATTTATATGTAATCATTATTACTATTGTTTCTCTTTACAGGAGTATTATATTCTCTATTAATCACCATTGATGCGGTGATGTTATATGATTGTATAACCATATGTGTTACGTACTATTCCGTTCAAGCATATCTATTTATATGGGTTTAGGGTATGATGACTCTACTCACACTCACGTATTCATTGATGATTGGTTCCTATACATAGTCATGGATATGATTCAATTTATTATTATTATTATTTATAAATCATTAATTCGATTTTACTGCTCTACTATTCTTTATCACAAAAGATATCTAGATCAAATTATTTGATCTCACAAAAGTGATCGGAACCTACAGTTCCTTGATCCATATGATATTTGTTGAGGGTCAAAAAGTTCTTCAACTTCAACGATCATAATCTACTGTTCTTTGATCCCTACAAGGACCTGAAGTTCTTTGATCCATACAAGAACCTGAAGTTCTTTGATCTATACAAGGACCTGAAGTTCCTTGATCCATACAAGGACCAAAATTCTGAACCCGAAGTTTCGAATATATCAAAATTGATAAACCTATAGTTTATGGATCATAATATTATGAACCTGAAGTTTCATAATTAATATGATTATATTATATAAATTTTCTTATGCAATTTTAATGTCAGTATTATTTTAATGTTTTACTACTCGTTGTATATTATTATACATTGTAATATGTGATTATTCATACATAAATGAGATAAGGGCCTGAAGTTTCTTATTCTCAACATTATAAGGACTTGAAGTTCTTTGACCATTAATTATTATAAGGGCCTGAAGTTCCTTATCATCTGATCCAATCGAAACCCGAAGCTTCGTGACTCAATCGAAACCTGAAGTTTCATGATGATTGGTCAATATTGGAACAATATGCAATGAAGTACACGTTCGATGATAGTGCAAATATGACATATTCGATCATTGAGGTCTTGATATTGTTGAGCACTCGATTTTGCTTTATATATGATATACACGACGATTATCACATATTATATTAGGACTTGAAGCTCCTTGATTTTGATTAATCATATAATTATACGAAGATTTGAAGTTCTTCCATTTTTATGAGGACTATAAGTTCTTTGGTTCTTATTATGTGATCAAATCATAATCTTGAAGTTTCTTGTTTTTATTATATATAATAAAGACTCGAAGTTCTTCAATCTTTATCCAATCGTGTAATTAAATGAGAACCTGAAGTTTCTCAATCTCTATATACATATCATGACCCGAAGTTTGTTGATTCATTTTATTGGAACCAGAAGTTTCCATAGCCTATTTTAATGCAATGTTTTACAATTTCTACTTTAATTTAATCGTTCTGTTTATTTCCTTATTTTAATTCTTAGCTATGCAGAATTTCATCATTCTTTTTATATGGACCTGTAGTCCTAAACATCGAACCTGAAGCTTCGAGTATAGATATCATTTTGAACTTGAAATTCTAATTAATGCAGCCTCAACCTGAAGCTTTGAGCAATTTATTTTGGCCTGAAGTTCAAAATATATGAATCTTGTTAAGAACCAGAAGTTCTAACATAGTACATACATAAAGGAAATAAGGACTGGAAGTCTAAATATATATGAACATGAAGTTCAAAACTCAAACATTTTAGACTCAGAAGTTTACAAATTAAATTTAAGTCCATGTTTTAAATCTGAAACCTGAAGTTTCAGAAAATATTAAAATGGACATGATGTTCATGTTATGACTTTTGAGGAGCAAATATTTAGAACCCGAAGTTCTAACTTACTCCAAATTCGAGGTTTTGGGAATACATAGGAACATATTATTGGTATTTTGTCAATATTGATTGAACCAGAAGTTCAATTCTATAAATTTAGATGTTGTACATAATTATATTTCTTGTGTACACTAATTGACTATGTCATTTTCTTTATATAGAACCTGAAGTTCTAAATCGATCTTTGAGCTATACTTCATTTATGCTTCCTATTACGGAATGAAAAGATCAAACTTATAAAGAAATTGATATTCTAACGCATACAATGTGAAGTTTCTTATTCCTTGGTTTTACTTAAAACCTGAGACATTTGAAGTTCATGAAAAATATGATCAGAACATGTAGTTCTACAGTCAAATAAGAACCTGAAGTTCTTTGACATTTTGTTTCTTTATCAGAAGTGGATGAAATTTGGAGATGCGATAGAACGTAATGTTCTTATGATTGATTAAAATTTGTAGTTCAATGTGCATTACTTAATCAAGTCAGAACCTGACGTTCCTTGATTTTCATGCTCTATGTTATAGAATCAAATTGAACTAGAAGTTCTTTGATCTATCATTCCATGATTTAGAACTCAAATTTTTCATAACTCCATAATTTTTCTTATGAACCTGAAGTTCTTGATTAAGTTTAGATTAAGCAGAAAACCTTTATTCATATGAGCTTGTAGTTCTATACTTTAACAAGATTTATGAACCTGAAGTTCTGCTTATATTTTGTATAGAAACTTGAAGTTTCATGGTTTTTTATGAACTTGAAAGTTTCATAGCTTCAATTTAGAACGTATATGGCGTATATGTTCATAGTTGTTCATAATTAATTTATTGATTCTTATTATAACCTGAAGTTAGATGTTTGAAGCATTATTTGAAACCAGAAGTTTCATATACCTACATGTGCATTGCAAACCTAATTATGTTTCGCCTTTATATAACCTGAAGTTATATAAGCATTTGAGTTTGTATAACTACTCACTCTATTGATCTTTATATATGCACTTATGAAAATTTTCCCGCCGTTAAGGGGAGAAATGACCGTTCCTGAAGAACGGCGTGAAAATAGTATAATATGCATATACTAGTTTTTTTTCATACCATTCAATATAGGAATGAAATATGAATGATAATGCAAATCTAGTGAATGCATTTATTTGAAAGCTAGATGCATATATATACAACAAAACTGCAAAGTCACATATGGAAGTTTTATATATGTCAACATGGATTGATGTCCTAACATGGTAGTCCATCAATTTGGCGGAAAATGGTTTATTGCACGCCTAAAGCGTGACAAATCTATAGGTTCCAAAGTTTAGCTCCCCAGAAGTGGAGAGTATATGAAATGATCCACACAAGCCCAATTAATTAAATTTAAAGATCCACATTCTGTACACAAATCATCCTAGAAGAGATGACAGTCCCTGAAGAGACTATAAAAGCCCCTGAAGAGGCATGTGTACCTATTACAAAGATATATATTTATATCTAAAGTATGCAAATGAGAATTGTGAGATCGTTGATATATTGATGATGTGTTTTGTCTATGGTAGCTACTAAAAATCATCATGGGCTATAATAATGTGGAACTACGTTTATTATAAATGTCGACAAAATTAAATGATTGGCCAAACTGGAAAGAGGCAATTCCAGTAGAATTGAACATCATTATAAACGTGGAATAATGAGAACCTATAGTTCATACACCAAAGATGTTAACCCTGAAGGTTATAGAGTGTTTGAAATAAAGTAAATAAAATCACTATTTATAATGGCACAAGGTTTCTCTAAAGAAACATGGGATTGTGGTTATATATTCTCCTGTTATAGATGCAACCACATTCTAACAAATTTGGTAAATTTAATGTGTTCATTGCATATGGAGAAAACCTTTAGAGATTATGAAATGCCTGAAGCATATCGCCTGAAGCGATTTCCTATAAGATATAGGACAAATTACTAAGTCAAATCCTAAATTGAAAGTGCCATGAAATATTATGTGCTTGAAGCAAATCCTTGAAGGATTGAAAGAGCCTGAAGCTCAAAGTATGTACTCAACTTTAACACTATGAATATGGTCAAAAATTGCCTTATTGAGTACTTTGATTAGAACCCGAATTCGGAAATTGTTGCAACATTTTCAAACTTTTGAAAGAAGTTATGAATTAATTTAGGCTCCTGAAGAGCTCATAAGATTATTGAATGCTTGAATATTGGATTTGATATAAATAACCTTGAGAAATGAAATAGTGTCTCGAGCTGCAGATCGAGTACTGTACTAGTGAAATTCTTATGCCCAACGGTTATTCAATCTATTGGCACTAAGAATGATTACTTGCTTCCTAAGGAAGATGTAAGAAAGATCTTTGGTCCAGAAGCACCATATCTTAATGTGCCTTATTCAACTTAAACACAATGCAGTAGACCGAATAAGCATCGGTGATTGTGTCATATAATTTTTCCAATACTCAAAGTATTTTCATAATAATTCATCTCTTTTAGAGATAATTGTTTCTAACCACTTTATTTAGTGGAATTATATTTTGTTTGTATTGCTCCAATCTCAACAGGATTTCAACATATGATGACAAACATATATCCCCTGATAATATGGAAGCCATGTTCATACAGGCATTGTCAAACTCCACTCTTTAGAAGATGAGATGTGAGATACCATTATTTGCGGGATTATTGAGCCAGTCAAATTAAAGCTTGTTGTTATCAGGGGGAGCATCCAACCATTTTGCGTGTTGTACTCTTTTCCCTTCGACTAGGTTTTTGTCCCATCGGGTTTTTCCTAGCAAGGTTTTAATGAGGCAAAGCGCATCCAACATTGTATCAGTGATATTGTAAAAGTTGCACTCTTTTTCCTTCGCTTTGGTTTTGTCCCATTGGGTTTTTCAAAGCAAGGTTTTAACGAGACAACATTCACTGATTGGAGAAATATATCAATATCAGGGGGAGCGTGCCATCAAACATTGTACTCTTTTTCCTTCGTCCAAGGTTTTTTGTCCCATTGGGTTTTCCTGGCAAGGTTTTAATGAGGCAGTGTCGTGCGCCCATCATATCTTTCAGAAACACATGAAGATTGTACTCTTTTCCTTAGCTAGTCTTTTTCCCATAGGGTTTTGGCTAGTAAGGTTTTTAATGAAGCAACTATCATATTCAATGGACATCCAAGGGGGAGTGTTGTAAATATCATTAATTATGTGGCTGTCCATTATCATGTTCAATATTTATCTCATGTATTATCTAGAGCAATTGTATAGATAATTATGAGGAGTCCAATTCATTGTAAAATAGGAGACCTTAAGGGTCTATCTCAGGTCATCCAAGAGCCTATAAATAGAGGCCTTATGTGAATGAGAAATACACTCTGATTCCTCCCCAATTCTCTCTTATGTTCTCTTTACATTTCTCTTTATTTTATAACATGGTATGTATTATTGTATTCTATGTCTACTATATTTCTTTATTTATTTACGTACTCTAATAATTGAACTCCACTTTGTACCCACAATTTTCTCTCTCACACAGATCATACTTTTTCTAATTATATTATAGTGATGTTAATCATCTTAATAAAGAAAATGTTTCAAAGAAAAAGAACTCGTACAGGGCCTTGAAATAAGAATTACAAATCTAACCCTACTCACCTAGCTCGTTGCTATCTCTAAGTAACATGGGTGCTTTAAGTAGAAGTTCAAAATGAGAAAAAAATATAAGCTAAGGTCTAGCCGATCCAATACTTGAAGCCCAAAAATTTTACTGAGTGCTCAGCGATTACAGATACAACTTGCATTTGCGATCTCATTCTTGCATATGCATTCTAAAATATATATGTATAACCTAAAAAGCTGTATCTGCAACCTAAAATTTACAGATACAGATGGAAGATGTATCTGCATCTGCATCTGCTAAGCTCTCAGCTAGAATACCGACACCGAGTGCTCGGTAGCTTATTTTCGGCGTCTAGATCCGCGCATATGAATAGATTAGACTTCAACTTAATTTTTATTTGGCTAAATTTTTACTTAAAAATCTTTCAAAAATTAAACTTGGGAATAATTTGTTAAAGTAAAATTGTGTATTTCTTCTTTAAGATATACAACTAAATTATCATAATAGCATATTAAGAATAACAAGATAGTGCGACTGTGTGAGTGGGTTGGTGACTGCTTTAAGAAAATAAAAATAAAAATAAAAAGAGAGTTGGGGTTGGTGGCGTTCAGTGACATCTCACCTCCAAATCCCCGCGTACGTTACTATAAATACGTTCACAAGCTCACTTTGCAATTCGTGCTCGCCACTTCTTATTAGCTCGACCTCTCTCTCTCTCTCTCTAAACTTACAGAAATCTCGCAAATTTCTTCAATGGCGTACGAGCGGGTTCTGTTGGGGATGGGCAATCCTCTCCTTGACATTTCTGCTGTTGTTGACGACGATTTCTTGAACAAGTAATCCACATCTTACGTTACAATTTTTCCCATGCTCTGTTACTGTTTGGTTGCTCAGAAAATGCAGGAAAACTAATGATGTGCGATCCGTTCTTATAGATTTTCAATCGTCATTCTGCTTAGTTTAATGGATTTTTCCTATTTTGTCAATAGCTTGTATAGGACAAGCTCTTATAGATAGATCTGTAACTTTTTTTTTTTTTTTGAAGAAACAGAGGTTAATAATGATAAAGTGAACAGATCTGAATGCTTTATTGCTGTTTGTATTTTTTCCTTGGCTTAACCCAAGATCGTGATTCATTTTCTACATTGTGTTAGCAATCCAGATAAGTATTTTAGTATGGATCTGCTTTGATATAGTGGATAGAATGCCTCTTGTCACTGATTTTGGGATTGTGCTTTTAATAGAATCTAGATGGTTTTACCATTTATGTTCTTTGGTCATGCTCTCTTGGTCAAAGTGGAGAAGGCCAGTATGGTTACTTATTGAGTTATAATTCTATCATAATCAGGCATTTTAAAGTTTGTTTTTTTTTTTTTCTCTGTAACATTCATGAGGGATGGCTTAATTCAGATTCATGCCTCATATTAGTTTCAATTTATTGTTTCTTTTTATGTGTTTTTACATTGGAAATATATCATAGATTTCATTTTCATAGTTTCATTTATTGAAAGTTCAAATGTTGCATTGTTTTCTTTGTTGTTTACTATGACGCTAATAACAAATTGAGTTTGTACCATGACTGTCGTATTATGTTTCTTGTGTATAAAACTCTCTCTCTCTCTCTCTCTCTCTCTCTCTCTCTCTCTCTCTCGTAGGGTGGAGGTGGGGGGTTGTTTTGATGCTGTATTCAAATGTTTCTATATATTTGTTTTTCTCTTTCTTCAATCTATGCATTATATCATATGGAGAACTAAATTGATTGGTTTGTTGACAGATATGACATCAAGCCAAACAATGCCATTCTTGCTGAGGACAAGCACCTGCCCATGTAAGTTTTCTTAATTATTTGTTCTTCTCCTTAATTTCTTGTTTTCTTATTAAATCACCTGCCCAGAAAATACAAATGTTAACTTTTGTTTTCCGTAGTTTTCACTCAGTTACTAAAACTCATTATTTTCCCTGCATGAACCCAATATTTGCTTACTGCAAAAGGTGTAACTTGTAAGATATTAACGGGGATTTGAGTTTTCTGATTTCTTAGTTCAGTGTTTTGTAAATTCTTTTGAGAAACATAAAATCATGATCAGTCTCTGGCATTCCCAACTTCCTGAAATATTGCATTTTGCTGATACAATCTTATGTGGATGGTTTTTCAAAGGTATGACGAAATGGCTTCCAAGTACAATGTAGAGTATATTGCTGGAGGTATTGTGATAATTTGTCCTCTTTGGTATTTAGTGATGCCATCTTTCTGATCTTGTCTACAAGCTTGCTGTATTATGATGCCTATTCTTATCCCTTGTAATCTGTTGAGTAATGTACTTTATGTTTGTTGTGCTATCATTAGGTGCTACTCAGAATTCAATTAGAGTTGCCCAGGTTTGTTTATATTTTATTACAAAACTTTTTATTTTACAATCTGCTTTAATTATATAGAATTCATAACAATCTCTCACCTTGTGTGTTACTTTCTTATAGTGGATGCTCCAAATTCCTGGTGCAACTAGTTACATAGGATGCATTGGGAAGGACCAGTTTGGAGAGGAGATGAAGAAAAATAGTAAACTTGCCGGTGTTAATGTGAGTTTCTCTACATCTTCACCTACGCTACTTGTTCCTGTCCCTCAGCTATTCAGATTCTTTTTTAATCAGCAAATAATTATTTACGTCTGTAATCAGGTACAATATTATGAAGATGAGAAAGCTCCAACAGGCACATGTGCTGTTTGTGTAGTTGGTGGTGAAAGGTCAGTTTTACATCTTGTCTGTTCTAAATTTGTTGCATGCTCAATGTACAATTAAGTTTGTTACATCTCCTTTGAAATCTGAATTTTTCAATTCTCATATGTCAATTTGTAGCTTTATAAGACAATTTAGTATAAAGGTTAATCTTTAAAGAGTGTAGTAAACTCTAGCCGCAAGCTTATTGCAGTCAATTCATTGTTCTTTTATCGGTACAATGGATAGCTTACAGTTACAGTAAGGTCCAGTCTATGTGGTTGTCATTGTTGTTCTTTAGAAAGTTTCATGATATACTTTCCTAGCCATCTTCATGCTACTCTTCTTTTAATTTTTATCACTGGCACATGTCCTGCATTTAGATTTCAGTCATGGCTCTCTTCATGATTCTCATACTGGTCAGAGCATGTTGGAGCAAAAGGGCACCTGCATATAGTTTTCTTTCTTCCTTCTCTTCTGAACTATTCATATGGTTTGTCAAACTTTGCCAGGCTAAATTTCATGTAACAAATAATTGTACAGGTCTCTTGTTGCTAACCTATCAGCTGCAAATTGTTACAAATCTGAGCATTTGAAGCAACCCGAAAATTGGACCCTGGGTATTACTCCCCATGCTCTCGTTATTGATTCAAAGTTCATATTCTTAGTTTTGGTCATATATCCTCTCAGGCTCACCATTTTATAAACTCATGTTTGAACAGTGGAAAAGGCAAAATATTTCTACATTGCTGGGTTTTTCCTTACTGTGTCTCCAGAATCCATTCAACTTGTTGCTGGACATGCAGCTGCAAACAATAAGGTATCAACAATGTCATTGGATCTCTTTCTCTTGTTATAATTGAATTCAGTAGCTTCATCAGCCTTCTCATGCATGTGTAGGTCTTCATGATGAATCTTTCTGCTCCTTTCATATGTGAGTTCTTCAAGGATGTGCAGGAGGCAGCCATGCCGTAAGTCCCCACCCCAACAGGAAAAAAAAAAAAAAACTCTTTGTTGTTCATGATGTCCCTCAGTGGAGAGTGCTGAATTGCCTTTTTATATAGGTACATGGACTATGTTTTTGGGAATGAGACAGAAGCAAGAACCTTTTCAAGGGTTCATGGCTGGGAGGTAACATTACTTGGTCTTGGGTCCTCAATCTGACAGCAGAACTTATAACCTTTACTAGTCACTTATTATAATTTTTCTCCTAATCAGACTGATAATGTCGAGGAGATTGCTCTAAAGATTTCCCAGTTGCCCAAAGCATCAGGTACGCACAAGAGGATTACTGTTATCACACAAGGTGCAGATCCTGTTGTAGTCGCCGAAGATGGGAAGGTGAAATTATTTCCTGTGATCTTGTTACCTAAGGAGAAGCTGGTTGATACCAATGGAGCCGGTATGTGATCTCTTAGCCTCAATGCCATTGGATTTTCTTTCTTTCTTCTTTTTGTTTGGGGGGTAATATATGATGAAGGTGAGCAGAAAGAGTGACCCAAGCAAGGGCTGATATTTTTAAGAAAATCTATAATATTAGTGTAGTTACCATTTTGAGGGAATCAAAATTCTCAAGTATATCTACTATTGAAAATGATGTCAGCTGTTAGTAATGCAGGGATTTAGGCTACAATCAATTATAAATATTGAATTATTGGTTAAGCACTTGAGTGGGAAATCAGGATTAGAAATCAAGAACAGAATAAATTCCGTTCAGTTCTAATTAACAAAAACCATGATGCTTCTTGTGGCAGGGGATGCATTTGTTGGTGGATTTTTGTCACAGTTGGTTCAAGAGAAGCCCATTGAAGAATGTGTTAGAGCTGGTTGTTATGCATCAAATGTTATAATCCAAAGGTCAGGCTGCACATACCCCGACAAGCCCGATTTCCATTAGGCTCATTTGTCAACAGTTCAGCGCCATGTAGTTTCCATTTGTGGTAGAGTTGGATTTCTTGCTGATGTAACTGTCTGCAGTATTTAACTCCTAAACCCATTTATCTGGTATAGGAGTTTATTTGTTTGATGTTAGTTTCATTACGATCCTTGTCACAAGAAAGATGAGGATATTGTGATCATAATTTCATATCAATATTGAAAAAGCTGAACAAGATAATATTCTTAAGTCTTTTTTTGCAATCATATTTTCATGATCTAATTTAATTGCACTGCACTCTCATGAAACATGGTTGGTGCCCTCAAAATTTGTTCTCAGGCATGTAATTTGGTTGATGGAAGACCTGATCTGTGGGATAATGCAATAGAAAATATAGGAGGGGGATGGAAGCTCGTTTTGCATAAGACAACCTAACCAAATTGCATATACAAGTATAATAGGCATAATTATATTACTTAAACCATTATTGAGAGTGATTGCTAAGATCTCTTTCAACTTGTACGGATTTCAAGATACGAACATTTTCGGGTTCACATCAATTTGCAGTGGTTACGTTGTATTGATTCAAAATGTAAGTCATTTGCTTGAAGCAGGGTTTGTTGGAGTGCTTTAGCAATGACTTGGTTAATTAGGGAAAAAGGAAAAAGAAGAAAAAAAAAGCATTGGTGTGTTAGGTAAGCTGAGCATGCCCGAAAGTTTATACTAGCAGAATTGGAATTCATAAGCATCATTTATGAAGTTAGGTGGGCACTGGGATACATGCGCAATTCTAGTTACATTTGGAGACTCATATTTCAGTCTAATTGTAGATATAGCTTTGACTTAAGGAGACTCTAGGCATGTAAAATTTGGAATTAAGCATGCAAAGGTGTATAATTAGTTGGGATTATGGCCTAATAATAAGTTGCTTCACCATCAAGGAACGTATATAGAAGGGAGTCCTACTTTAATTAGCATTTTAAAAATGTAGTAGGAAGAGTACCTAATCTACGAGATGGTTCAGGAATGGAAAGTCTGTCATATTTATGAATGATTTGGTATTTGGTGAAGACTTCTAAGACTTTATAAGTCTCATCAGGTTTTACCAGACTCTGCTCTTCATTACATTTTAAGCTAATTTTCTTACATTTTAATGACAACTCTGCTCATAAAACCTGCCTTTTACAGTTGCACTTAGAACAAGAACTTGTCCAGACAAGATTCAACTAGCTTGACTCATGAGCTATACAATTGATAGTTACACAATGTACAAGTACAACATCAAATTTCTAACAGAATATTATATAATATATATCCTCCAAAGTATAAATAGTTGCTGAGTTGAGTCCTATGTCGACGTACCCTGTGGAAAAAGGCACCTCAAAGACTGCAATGAAAACCCTTCATCTGCTAGTTCAGAGCCAATGCACTGAAGAACACTGAGGAAAATGTATTCACTGCAAGGAATGCAGAGCTTTGAGTTGGTGGCAAACTGAAACGCTTCCTCAGCTTGATCAAGCAATGCCTGGAATAAAGGGTGCCTGAGTAAGGTAATCTTGATCACAAATCTCCTGCAATCTTCACCAACATAGACCACCAGGTGACCTTTTGGGACATCTTGGGGGATATTATAGTCCTGTTCTTGGTGCAAGCAGAACCACATATCCCTTCTGCAAATGTGATTCCGGATTGTACGTTTTAGGACTCTAGCACCGACTTTCCTGCACCTACGAAAGCATTGTTTGAGAAACTTACCCTCCATCAGCATTATCATTTATCAGCATCAATTCATCGCACAACACACACTGAGAGTGAGATAGAGAGAGTGTGTGTGTTTGGGGGTTTATATAGCTGTGTGTAAGTGGGATTGCATCTGATTTTCTATTGAAAATATTGTAGATTAGCCACTCTTTGGGAGGGGATGAATAGTTAAATCAGATGATAAAGAAAAGGGGTTGTGATATTTCTGACAAAGAACCATACACATGCATGCATGTTGTCGATTAACATGATTGTGCATGAAGACAATGTAAGGGCACGCTCATTCTCTTGCGAATCTAGAGGGAGTTGTTATACTTTATGGTTGTATGTTCTAAAACACATACCTTGGTCTGCCATGATGAACTGATATGAGATCAAGTAGTGCAGCAACAAGGAAATTAGAATTCTGCAGAACAAAGAAACAAAGCTCTTCTCTCCAATCCGATCCCTTGATCTCTGATTCTAGATGGGGTGAATATCACTTTTGAGAATACATGATCGTTTGGAGAGGGACCTCTATTTATATGCATCACAGCAAGAGTCATTCCCATCAAAGGAAAACTTGTGTGTCCTTATGCAATACTAATAGTTAATCAATCCTAAGTCCACAAGAATATGGAATCCTTATGAGATTTGGTATTGCAGCCGAAAACTTATGGCATACCAAGACCAAAACTCTAGCTGGTTTAAGTTCCTAATCAAACACTGCAGCCCTTTATTCCTAATGTGATTAGAAGACCAACACTTTATGGTTTAAGACAGCAATAAGTCTTACATTCTCCCACTTGGTCAAATAATCACTGAGGCTTTGTGTTGATTACTGTAATGGCCATGTTGAAACTTAACCCAACTATATTCCTCTGTCAAGCCACTGTCATGATTGAAGATTAGATATGGAACCATCAAGGCACATTGAGCATTATCATTCAAGGTCTTTATAATCACACATATTAATCTTCAAAAACACATGTGGCATCCGTCAAGACCAGGATCACAGAATCAAAACAAACATTCATAAGTCCTCTTGAGAGATTACTAAGATCTCCTTTAGTTAGAAAATGAAAATTGGCTCTTTCATGAATCCATATGTGCTGCAGCTACCTTATTTTGCTAGCTATGCTGCACAGACATACCTTACTTTATTCATTTGCCAATTATATCAAAAACAAAATATGAAATCATATTTGTAAAAATTATAGTTTAGAAACATAACACCAAAATTCAATGAAACATGTTACTAAACAATAATCAACCACTCTGTCAGCAAAACTTAAAAACAACAAAAATAAACAAGATATGAGACATAACTCCCACTAATCTAACACATCATCAAAACCACTCAGCAACCCCATGCTCTTTACATGCTTGTGAAAGGCTGCATTAGGAAGCCCTTTGTTAAGTGGATCAGCAATCATTGAACTTGTATCAATGTGTTCGAGTTTGGTATACTCTTGTTTAACCTTTTCTCTAACTAGCAGATATTTAAGGTCCAAATGCTTAGTCCCTGAAGATCTTTTGTTGTTCTTAGTAAAGAAGACTGCAGCACTATTGTCATTCCACAACTGAATAGGCCTTTCAATCGAATCAACCACTTTTAAGCTTGCAATGAAACTTTTCAACCACACTGCATGCACGATGGCTTCATAGCATGCAATAAACTCTGCTTGCATTGTTGATGAAGCCACTAAATGTTGTTTGACACTCTTCCAAGACACTGCACCTCCTCCAAACATGAAAACGAAACTTGAGGTTGATTTTAGTGAATCCACACATCCTGCAAAATCAGCATCTGCAAATCCTATCAACTCTAAACTTTCACTTCTTTTGTATACCAGTTTGTAATCCTTTGTTCTCTGTAAGTACCTCATGACTTTCTTGCCAGCCACCCAATGTGCTTGGCCTGGATTGGACTGAAATCTGCCCAAAACATTAACAGGAAAGGCAATATCAGGTCTTGTGCAGACTTGAGCATACATAATGCTCCCAACTAGTGAGGCATAAGGCTTGTCATTCATTTCCATTCTCTCTTGAGCTGTCTGAGGTGCCTGTTTCTTGCTTAACTTATCTCCTTTTGTAATGGGAACTTCACCTCCTGCACAAGTCTCCATGTTGAACCTTTTAAGCACCTTTTCAATATAGCCCTTTTGTGATAGTCCGAGTAACCCTCTCTCTCTATCTCTGCTGATTTCAATGCCTAATACATAAGAGGCTTCACCCAAATCTGTCATTTCAAAATGCTTTGACAGAAACATCTTGGTATCGTGTAAAAAGGTCAAGTTGCTACTAGCTAAGAGGATATCATCAACATATAGAATCAAAATAATGAAATTTCTCCCACACACCTTAAGGTATATACACTCATCTGCTGGATTTTCTATAAAACCATGTGATCTCACCACTTCATCAAATTTCAGATACCATTGCCTAGATGCTTGTTTCAAACCATAAATAGATTTATCTAGCTTGCAAACCAAATGATTCTCCCCTTCTTGAATGAAACCCTCTGGCTGCTGCATGTATATATCTTCATCAAGGTTTCCATTCAAGAATGCAGTTTTTACATCCATTTGATGAAGTGACAAGTCAAAATGTGCTACAAGTGCCATTATGACTCGAAATGAGTCTTTTGTGGAAACAGGAGAAAATGTATCATTATAATCAATCCCTTCTTGCTGTGTGAAGCCTTTGGCAACTAACCTTGCCTTATATCTGTCAATTTTCCCTTTTGAATCCCTTTTGGTTTTAAAAACCCACTTGCAACCTATAGGTTTACACCCTTGAGGTTTTTCCATTAATTTCCAGACACCATTCTTCTTCATTGATTCTAATTCAGATTTCATAGCTACTAGCCACTTATCATTTTGTTCACTAAGCAAAGCCTGCCTAAAGGTGGTTGGATCATCTATATTGTTAATGTCATGCTCGGATTCCTGCAAGTATACCAGATAATCATCAGACAAGGCTGATTTCCTCTCTCTTTGTGATCTTCTTAATTCCATGTTGTCATTCTGAGCTGGCAGATTTGCTTGATTTGCTGGTGGTTGCTCAATAATTTGCTCAGGTGGTTGAGGATTATTCTCAGCTTCTAAAAGTTTCTCATTGCTCAAGTTTCTATGAGGTAAAACTAGGACTGGTGGATTCTCACTGCTATCTAGTAGCTAATCAAAGACAAAACCCTCCTCTTTTGTTTCAACTGTATCATCTTCTATAAAAACAGCTTTTTGTGTTTCAACAAATCTGGTTATGTTATTTGGACAATAGAATCTATACCCCTTTGTTCTTTCTGGATATCCAACAAAAAAGCAGCTTGTAGTTTTCGGGTCTAGTTTCTTTTCCATAGGATTATATAACTTGGCTTCAGCCTTGCAGCCCCAAACTCTAAGATGATTTAGACTAGGTTTCCTATTGTTCCACAGTTCAAAAGGTATCTTATTCACACTTTTGGTAGGTACTCTATTCAAAATGTAGTTTGCTGCCTTAAGAGCTTCTCCCCAAAGAAAAATGGGAAGGTCAGAGCAACACATCATACTCCTAATCATGTCTTTCAAGGTTCTATTGCGCCTCTCTGCAACTCCATTTTGTTGTGGGGTTTCTGGATTTGTATATTGAGCAACAATGCCTTCTTGTTGTAGAAACCTTGCAAAAGGACCTGGATTTCTACCAGCCTCATCGAATTTTCCATAAAACTCCCCACCCCTATCAGACCTTACCACTTTGATCTTGAGATTTAACTGATTTTCAACTTCAGCTTTGAAGATTTTAAACATGTCCAGTGCACTAGACTTTTCAGTTATTAGGTACACATAACCAAATCTGGAGAAATCATCTGTAAAAGTAATGAAGTATTTAAAACCATCATGTGTCTGGTTAGGGAAAGGTCCACAAATGTCTGTGTGTATTAGTTCTAGCAGATTTTGGCTTCTAACAGCACCTTTCTTTCTGGCATTTGTGAATTTTCCTTTTACACATTCGATGCACACATCTTCCAAGTCATTGAAATCAAGTGGTGGCAACACTAATTCTTTGCATAAGGTGTTCATTCTTTCCTTTGATATATGTCCAAGTCTTTTATGCCAAAGTTTGCATGGATTTAGTTTATTTGAATATAGGTTGCTGCTGATTGTGTTAATGGTTGAACCAGAATGCTTGCAATTCAAACGAAAAAGATTGTCAACTAAAATTCCATTGCCAACTAGAACTTTGTTATTGAAAATGCTGAAACCAAATTGATCAAACTCAAAGTTGAAGTTTGATTTAACAAGCCTACTAATTGAAATTAAATTCCTTCTAATGGAAGGTACATATACTGCATCAACTAATTCCAAAATGAATCCTGACTCTAATTTAATCCTAACTAATCCAATGAAGTCCACCTAGATCTTCTCTCCATTGCCTACGAACACCTTCACCTCATCCTTGTTTGGTGGTCTCTTGGTTATGAACCCCTGCAAAGAATTAGTAACATGAATTGTTGCACCACTATCAAGCCACCAAGAATCAGAAGGAACCTCTATAGTGTTAGATTCAAAACATACTGAAACATGATCAAAATTACCTTTAGTCTTTCTCTTTTCTAGCCAACGTTTGTACCTCCTACAATCCTTCTTCATATGCCCTGATTTCTTACAAAAGAAACATTTATTCTGCCCCAGCTTAGGATTGTTTCTATTCCCAACTCTCCCTGCAAAATTGGCCCTGGCAGCAGGTTGAGCATTGTTGGCCCTAGCAGCAATTTGAGCATTATTGTTCTCTCTCGGGTTAGCTTGGATCAGGTTAACATGGTTCTTATCTTTCTCTCTTTTCTGTCTTTGTTCATCTTGTGCACAAATGCCTATCAGATCATCTAGAGTCCAAGTTTCCCTTTGAGAGATATAGTTACTTTTCAGCTGCTCGAATTCACTTGGCAGAGAGTTCAATGCTGTTGGTGTGAGTCAACACATGTGATTATCGTGTAATTATTAGAATTAATTAGGTGATTTATTAATTCCTGTATTTTAGTTATAGGCCCATGTATATAAACCACACTTTGTGGTCTTTTTCAATTAAGCAGAAATCATATTGAAAACCCTAAACCTAAACATTTTATGTTCATGGTATCAGAGCATGGTTCTTTATCCTACTGATTGTAGATTGTTCGGGATTAATTTGGTTAACAATTTTCCATAAAATTGTTGGGTTCCGCTGCACTACGTGATTAATTTGGGTAACAAGCTTTCTATCAAATTGTTGGGTTTCACTGTACCTTAATTTCGGCATCATCATCTACCTTGCCAACCTCTGCTGCTCCAGTCAACCAGACCCGACGCCGACGCCTCTGCTCGACACGCCGACGACTGGGCGCACCTCCACCTCGGCCGACCTGCTTGCCCGACGCGACGCCACCCCACGTTGCCTCATCTTCAGACGCGACACGTTGCCTCATCTTCAGACGCGACGCCGACTCCCAGACGCGACGCCGACTCACTTGCTCAACCCGTCACCGAGAACCGCTCCAACTCCTGCACCTTCGTGTTCGTCTTCACGTCTTCGATCTGCGTCCGGCCTCCGAACCCATACGACGCCGTACAGAGGACCGAGATCAGGACTGTGACCGTCAAGAGTTTCGCCGCCGGTGAGGTTATCGACGCCATTGCTGGTTTATGCCTTTATGGTGTTTGGTTGTGAGAAAACGAGCGTTTGAGCGCCGACGGCTGCTCGTCCGTCATTGATTTTGTGTTTGTTGCTGTGAGACAATTGGCGGTGCGCGCGGCTCTGTGAGAAAGTTGACTGAACGACGGCCGGAGTGCTGACCCTTGCGCCGACGGCTTGTGCCCCTGCTGCCCGAGTGGTTTCCCACTGTGCGTGTGCGTTGTGATCTGCTTGCTCTGTGTTGCTTTGTGCAATAAGAAAAAAAAAAAAAAAAAGGGAAAAAATGCTGCATTTCCGGGTGAACTCTGTTAGTTCCTCCAGCTTTGTTGTCAAGTCAGGTATCTCTAACTCTGCTTTGAGTAATTCTGCTTGTACTGGTAATGGTGCATGGATAATTGATACAGGTGCTACGGATCATATGACTTCTGATCGTTATGTTTTTAGTCATTTTTCGTCTGTCTGTTCTAAGCCATTTATTGTCAATGCCAATGGTGTGTCGTCTCCTGTTTTAGGAGATAGCACGGTATCCTTTTCCTCTGATTTGTCTTTGCATAATGTGCTGTTTGTTCCTTCCTTGAATTGTAACCTTATTTCTGTTAGTCAACTAACCAAAACTCATAATTGTGTGGCCACATTCTTTCCTACCCATTGTGTTTTCCAGGACATTCATACCAAGGAGAAGATTGGCAGTGGTAGAAAGAGTGGTGGATTGTACTATCTGGATAGTGGGGTTTCCGCTTCAGATGGTTGTGGCATTGTGAGTCTAGTTAGTGATGGTTCCTCCGAAAATCAGAAGAAGATTTGGTTGTGGCATCGCCGACTTGGTCATCCGTCCTTTAGTTATCTTCGGCGTTTATTTCCCTCTTTATTTCGTGGATTAAACATTTCCAATTTTAATTGTGAAGTTTGTGTGTTGGCCAAAAGTCATCGTTCAGTGTTTCCTTCTAGTGCTACACGTATGGATGTTCCTTTTGCTTTGGTCCACTCGGATGTTTGGGGTCCGGCCCCGTGTGGTACACATAAAGGAATGAAATGGTTTGTGACATTTATTGATGATTGTACTAGAATGACTTGGGTTTATCTTCTGAAACATAAAAGTGATGTGTGTGCTGTTTTTCGCCTTTTTCATCATATGGTCCTCACTCAGTTTGCCTGTCCTATTAAGGTTTTGCGCTCAGATAATGGCGGTGAGTTTGTTAATACAGAGTTGACTCAGTATTTTGCTTCTGCGGGGATCCTTCATCAGACTTCTTGCGCTCATTCTCCACAACAGAATGGAGTTGCTGAACGCAAAAATCGACATTTATTGGAAGTCACTCGGTCCCTTCTTCTAGGCAGTCATGTGCCTTCTTTGTTCTGGGGTGATGCCTTGAGTTCTGCCGTCTATCTGATTAATCGGACCCCATCTAGTGTCCTTGACTTTCGGCGACCTTTGGATGTTCTCTCGGATTTTGTCTCTCTCCCAGGTATCCTTCATTTGGAGCCCAGAGTTTTTGGGTGTGTTGCTTTTGTACATTTACACTCTCATCAGCGATCTAAGCTTGCATCTCGGGCCTTGGAGTGTGTGTTTGTTGGTTATGGTCCGTCCCAGAAGGGGTATCGGTGTTATCATCCTTCGACTCAGCGCTTCTATGTTTCTATGGATGTCACTTTTCATGAACATCAACTATTTTATTCTCCACGTCCACTGCATTCTACCCTTCAGGGGGAGGTTTCTAGTGAAGTGCAGAATCGAGATGATCTGTTGTTCTTTGGTAGTAGTGGTGAGGAAGGATCAGAACAGACTACTGATCGTCTAGTGTCGGAGTCTAGTAGTGAGGAAGGATCAGAACAGACTACTGACCGTCCAGTGTCTGAGTCTGAGGATGAGACTGAGACAGCCGAATTTACTGATAATAATACTGAGAATGTGGTGGGACAAGAACCCACGGTTTTTGAGTTTGAGGAATCACCACTCCATGATAGTACCGCCATCTCTCCTACTCCATTGAATCAATCTTCTTCGTCCATTGAGGTAACCAACAATACTCTTGATTCACTTTCTGGTTCAGATCTTAATTCTCATGTTTCTAAATTTACACTTCCTCCTCGGTCTAACCGAGGACAACCACCAGCTAAATATGAGCCAGATCCAAATGCCAAAGTTAGGTACTCCATTAATAATCATGTGTCGTCTGTTAGGCTTTCAAAGTCATATGAATCGTATGTTCTGCAATTATCTTCTGTTTCTATTCCTAGTAGATTGCAGGATGCTCTTACAGATTCTAGATGGACCAAAGCTATGGCTGAAGAAATGGCGGCATTACATAAGAATTCAACCTGGGAATTGGTTTCTCTACCTAAGGGGAAGAAGACAGTGGGATGCAGATGGGTGTTTGCAGTCAAACACAAAGCTGATGGGTCAGTTGAAAGGTATAAGGCAAGGTTGGTAGCAAAGGGTTATACACAGTCCTATGGCATAGACTACTTGGAGACGTTTGCTCCAGTGGCCAAGTTAAACACAGTACGTGTTCTGTTGTCTTTGGCTGCTAACAAAGATTGGCCACTTCTTCAGTTTGATGTAAAGAATGCCTTTCTCCATGGTGATTTGACCGAAGAAGTATACATGGATCCTCCTCCAGGTATACCAGAGTTTGAGAATACAAGATTGGTATGTAGACTGAAAAAGTCTTTATATGGTCTTAAACAATCTCCGAGAGCCTGGTTTGGGAGATTCACCCGTGCAATGAAGAACTATGGTTATCGGCAGAGTAATTTTGATCATACTTTGTTCCTAAAGAAAAGGGGGAAGAAGATTACTGCTCTTATCATTTACGTTGATGATATGGTTCTGACCGGGGATGATTATGAGGAAATCTCTAATTTGCAGAGGTACTTGTCTCAAGAGTTTGAAATGAAGCATCTGGGGGACTTGAAGTTCTTTCTTGGGATAGAAGTGGCTCGGTCTAAACATGGCATATTCCTATCTCAAAGGAAATATGTTTTAGACTTGTTATCTGAAACTGGTATGTTTGGGTGTAAGCCAGCTGTCACTCCTATGGAGCAAAACCATAGACTTTTCGAGTGTTTGGGGGCCTTGCCTGCAGATAAGGGGCGATATCAGAGACTTGTTGGAAGATTGATATATCTGTCTCACACTAGACCTGACATTGCTTATGCAGTTAGTGTAGTAAGCCAGTTTATGCATGCCCCGTGTAAACCCCATATGGATGCTGTGGAGCGAATTTTGCAGTATTTGAAATCTGCACCTGGTAAAGGATTGTTATTTGCTAATCATGGTCATGTGAATGTTGAAGGGTTTTCTGATGCAGACTGGGGTGGTTCAGCAGATGATAGAAGGTCTACCTCAGGCTACTTTACCTTTGTAGGAGGAAATTTGGTGACCTGGAGAAGTAAGAAGCAATCAGTTGTATCTAGGTCGAGTGCAGAGGCTGAATACAGAGGTATGGCACTTGGAGTAGTCGAGCTTTTGTGGTTGAGACATTTATTGACTGATTTAGGGTGTCCACCTACCAAACCTATGGACTTATTTTGTGATAACAAATCTGCTATTGATATAGCACATAATCCTGTTCAGCATGATAGAACAAAACATATTGAGATTGATCGACACTTCATCAAAGAAAAACTTGAAGCGAAGATTATTAACTTTCCATTTGTGAAGTCTGAAGATCAGCTTGCAGATGTGTTGACCAAGGCTGTAGCAAATAAGGTGTTTTTGGACTCACTAGACAAGTTGGGCATGTGCGATATATATGCACCAACTTGAGGGGGAGTGTTGGTGTGAGTCAACACATGTGATTATCGTGTAATTATTAGAATTAATTAGGTGATTTATTAATTCCTGTATTTTAGTTATAGGCCCATGTATATAAACCACACTTTGTGGTCTTTTTCAATTAAGCAGAAATCATATTGAAAACCCTAAACCTAAACCTTTTCTGTTCAAATGCAAGGTGAACCATCATACTATCATCGACTGTGACATTGAGTTCTCTCAGCTTGGTACCAATGTCAATCATATTCAGAATGTGCAGCCTTACTCCCCCTTCTCGATTATACCTGATATTAGTCAATTGGTTCAGCAAAATGCCTTTTTCAGCCTTTTCAGATTCCTTGAATTTCAGTCCAACAGACTCAAGGAATGTTCTAGCATTGTCAGAAGGTGGAATGCCACCCCTCACAGCTGGTGACATGGATCTCTGCATAATGAGAATGGCCATCCTATTGGCCTTCTCCCACTTAACATAGTGTGCCTTAACATCTGCTGCTGCATCAGCAGCAGGAATTTCTGGTGCATTTTCCCTCAGTGCTATATCAAAATCCAGCAATCCCAAAGATATCTCAAGGTCTTGTTTCCACTTCTTGTAGTTGGATCCAGTCAGTGTTTCAATAGTGTTATAATTCATTGAAGTGTTGACTGTAGCATTAAAGCAAGATTCACAAATTAACACAATCCCCATGAAAACTTTAAAGTTTACTACATTATTAATTCACACCTGTGGGTTGAGAATTAAACATGTATATGAAGCACTATAATATGAAAATGCATGAGTTTCTTGAATAAAAAGATTCCCACGTCTGTGGACTGAAGGAATTTCTTTATTAACTCATGTAGTTTATATCACATGCCTTTCCATCATAAGTGATTTCAAATTGAGTTGCTCTCATCTGTGGACAGAAAGTTAATCAATTTGATTTCAGTTATGATGCAATATTTTGAGATCAATAACTTTGATTGCAAAATATTTGAATGGACCAAGTTGCTGTGGCTCACTTGATTGATTCAAAATTCTACAGATTCGATCTATAGGCTGTCAAGTGTGATCTGGTTGATTCTTGATACCAAGATCACACTTGTTAATCAATATTTTATATATATAGATATATATACATTTAAGTAATCATGCAATCTTATCATTCTTAGTTTAGCAGAATATCTATGATACATCAATTGAATAAGTTCAATGACAAATATGCTTGTCTCGATTAAAACAGTACACAATTTGCAGTATAGCTTGCAACATAAAAGTACATGCAGACTTGATATTATATATATATAATTATGCACTTGAATTTGAACATATGCAAGCAATCAAGTAATATACACCCATATATGTTGATTAGTATATATATATATATATATAATCGATTAATCAAAGTTTCTTGTAAAAATCAGGCAGCATACAAATCGATTTTTTTTTTTTTTTTTTTTTGTAAGCAGACATGGTTACCTTGATTTTAAAGGTTAGCAATCAGATTTTAGAACATGCAACTTAGGCTCTGATACCACATGTTATACTTTATGGTTGTATGTTCTAAAACACATACCTTGGTCTGCCATGATGAACTGATATGAGATCAAGTAGTGCAGCAACAAGGAAATTAGAATTCTGCAGAACAAAGAAACAGAGCTCTTCTCTCCAATCCGATCCCTTGATCTCTGATTCTAGATGGGGTGAATATCACTTTTGAGAATACATGATCGTTTGGAGAGGGACCTCTATTTATATGCATCACAGCAAGAGTCATTCCCATCAAAGGAAAACTTGTGTGTCCTTATGCAATGCTAATAGTTAATCAATCCTAAGTCCACAAGAATATGGAATCCTTATGAGATTTGGTATTGCAGCCGAAAACTTATGGCATACCAAGACCAAAACTCTAGCTGGTTTAAGTTCCTAATCAAACACTGCAGCTCTTTATTCCTAATGTGATTAGAAGACCAACACTTTATGGTTTAAGACAGCAATAAGTCTTACAGGAGTGATCTGATTGGTAGGCACAATTTGAAGCTATACCCCACTATGCATGTGACTGTGATAGGAAAAACAAATAAAGAGGGGTGGGCTAGAGCCTAGAGCAGGTTGGAAGGAGTGCAAGGATATTTGTGAATATATAGCAAAATTGCAATTTGTTGTAACATGTTTCCCCTGGATATTGTAGAATATATAGATTATTTTGTCCCAATTAAGAGAGAGATAGAGAGTAGTAAACTTTTATATTACAAGTGAAAGCAGAAAAAAAAAAAAATGTGAACTTTATGCATAATTCTTTCTGAACTATTATCCTTGAAAAAAGGTTTTACACCTCTTTTGGACTTTATCAGAAGCCATAAGAATAATGCCAATCATTAAGTAAATCAAAAAGTCAGATTTCCTTTCTGAGCTAGATGATGGTTCTTCAGTACTTCACCTCTTAATCTCTTATTTCAGTCTCAGTGCATGTTTATAAACTTCATCTTTAATTTTTGAAACCCGAAATTTGAATGAATTAAACTTAGAGAGATGAGTGAGTACACTGTACACCAGTGAAATTAAACTTGTCAAATAAAGTTCACTGGATAGCGCGTGGATACTCTTTGTTGCCCTACTTGCAGCTACTGTTGGCACCCGAAAGATGACAAAGCAAACCTCTCTGCTGAATAGTGATTAAGAACTATTGAGATTTGCATGCATGTGCCAAATGGGTATTGTCAATTTGAGTCACGAGCTACATTTATGTAGCACACAGATTTCATTCCAATTAAGACAAGTTTTCTCTGGTAAGTTGGTAGAATGTACGTATTATATAAGAGCCTCAACATGTTGACACATATCATTCAATTTAACAGCCAACAGCATCTGCAAACTTGGTTTTGTGTCAATGATATGATTCCCCTCCCTACCCAACCTGCACCCACAGAATGAGAAGCAGATCAAAGAGAGAAGAGAGAGAGAATTCCGTGATGGTACGGTCGGAGGGGTTGGAAGGTCTCTCTCACTGTCTCACATGATCATCAAATCTGGTAGGTTTGGACAAAATTTTAAGTCATACCCACAATATTCATTATTGCATTATTATCTTTTCAGCCCTGGTGGCAGAGTTGGAGATTTCATTCCCCTTTGTTAAAATGGCAAGGGAGGAGAAAGTTGTTGTATACAACGGGTATAGCTAGTTTGACATCTTATACACTGCTAAGCTTTTAGGGTTTAATGATTGTTTATTACTTTATTATAGTGTTAGAGCTTTGATTCTAAGAGGTTTTGAGTTCGAAACTGCCAACCAAGGGAGAAATCAAATTTTTAACCTGTCTAATCCAATCCTAGATCATTTTTCTAACGGCAAAATTGAGAAATTTGAAGCCGGACAAGGTAGTCTAGGTGTATAGAGATCATGGTTGGTTGCCTATAGAAGAATGACACTTGGGTCAAGACTTAAGTGGGCTATTTTCTCGCAAGTGGGGCTCATTGTTGTATGATTGAGCCCATACAAAATTTATTAGTCCGGCCCAATGAAATGGCCAAATGGGCCTATGGAAGACTAAACTCTCTTTGTAATCTGTTTTGATTCTTTTGAACCATAACCATTAAATGACCCTCATTCTTAACGGAAAAAAAAACCTCTATTTTTATTTTCAACAAAAAAATTTGACCCTCTTTCTTTTTAGTCAACTAAAATATGACCTTTGTAGGAAATTTGGAGACTCTCAACCTATACTTGATCATCCCAACCTCATGTTTCACCATGTTTTGCTCCAAACCGCCTATAACATGAGTGGTACATCTTACTTTCTTATCCCATATATATAAAACCAAAGCTAGAACAGCCCAATTTCTTCTTTTTAATTGCATGTTCATTTTTCAACAACTGGTTCAAATAATCAATGAAAATTAAGGGTCGATGGCCAAGAAAACAAGCTCACCAGCTGGGGTTATGATGATGATGATGATGTGTTTGTTTGTGATGGGCAATATGGTGCAGGGTGCTAAAGCACCAGCACCAACACCAGCACCAGCCGTAGCAGCAACACCAACACCAGCAGCAACACCAACACCAGCACCAGCACCAACATCAACACCAGCACCAGCACCAGCGTTGTTAAAATGTGTCAAGCCTTGCATGCCAGTGTGTCTGAAAGAGGAAGGTGCAACCATTCCTATTTGTGACGATGCCTGTCAAAAGTATTGCGAACAAATTTGTGGCATTCATCGACTTTTTAAATCTAAACATTAATTAATTTCTAAGTTAGTAAATACCAATCGTAATGTAACTGCGTACATGGAATTAGTTGTATGATGATTACCAATTAAGCGTATGTATATAGGGTAGCTGATATTCCATGGTAGTTGTATTAGAGATGCAGCTAGATCTTGGACATGGTTTTTCTACTTTCTAGGAATTGCCTGGATATACGTACATGGCTGGATGTATCAGCATATATAATTTCTTTTGTGTAAAAGTTAATTTTAAGTTCTTTTTTTCTCCTTCTTGATGCATCTTGATGGGTAGAAATTTCAGTGTTGTCAAAAATTATTGTATGAGATTGTCACGTATGTCACATTTTTATAACATATGTGAAGAAAATTGGAGCATCCAACCATTACCTTCCTTATAAGTACTTACACGTCACTTAAACCAAACACGTGGACAACTCATACTATGTGACGTGGAGTACGTGTGATCACTCGGCCAAACACGCGTGAGTAAACCTACTCTATTATCATAAAGAAAATTGGAGCATCTAATCCAGAACTAAATTGCAATAGAAAGAGTCTAAGACCCTTATAAGTGACATGTGATGACCAACTTTCATGGACCAGCTTTAACGGATACAAAATATAAAGTAAATGATAAATCCGGAATATATATATATATATGTACAACTTCATACTTCATACATTCATGATCAGAAACCATGTGCAAGTTTCATCGTTAAAAGCACAACAAAAACAAAAGTGCAGTCAAGAATTGAATCATCATCATTTTATTTGTTGGATGATCTCGACCCGACTTTTACATCTTAATTGGTCCCCTCGATCACTTTCAAATAAAAGTACGTAGTAGCAAAAACTTCAATTTAGTTTGAGTTTGACAGATCCACTTGGTAAAATTGCTTTCGTAAATGTCCATGCAGGGCTTGAGTTTTGGATTAGACAGAAAAAGTAAATTTATTTGAAGACTACTTCAAAAAGTAAATGTCATATATAGGATTTGAAATCAAAATCTATTATGAAAGAGGAAAATTAAGTATTATTCACTAAATTAAATGATCATTAAGTTAATTTATAATAATTAAGAACATCAATACATCATACATAACAAAAAGGTGAGCTTCAAACTCAAAAAATATTATATTTGAACATTCATAAATATAAAAATGAAATTTATCCGAAACTTCAATAAATGGAACTATATTTGCGTTCTAAATGTATCTTAAAGCATTGCATTTGATAAAATAATGGGTTTATAAGCTTTTCAATACATAGAAGAATAATATTAATTAATTAACTTACCAAAAGAATAATGGTAATTGATCAGTTTTTTTGCTTAAGATCGAAATTTATCTAACGCTTAACAGGATTCGCACCATAAAAAAAATACTAAGTAGGTCCTCTCTCCATTATGAGTATTAATCTTTGGTAATCTAATGGAAGCTAGTACATGATTTAATAAAAACTCAAAATGATATGGTAGTATACGAGCAATATAGAGTATCCTAGGAAAAACAATCATTAGTAACGGTCTTAATAAATGATAATGTTTAATAGGCAAAGTGCGTCCTTCCCTAAAATATGTTACACATCATTCAATAATATGAAGTTTAGCTTGAGGATTAATGTTCTTAATGCATATCACATACCATTAAACAATTGCTGTGGAGTCCATCAAACAGCTCTATTGTTATCTAACGTATCTTAGAATAGAGTTATCTATTATTCTGACCACTTGATGATATGATTTGGTACCACCTCTATACACCCTAGACGTCCCTATCTATAATATTTTACAACCGCTTGGAGCTAATATGCGCACGTACGCATACGGTACACAGTTACACACCTATGACGTAACCTAACCTAACCTCCCACCTTCCGTCAGCTTTATCGGCTCGCTGTTGATCTCTTAACCGCAAACCCGAACCCAAGCCCAAGTCGTACGGTCAGAAACACAAAACTGTGAGTTTCTTCGTGCACTGTGTCCCTGCCGCGTAAATTAGCAACCACCCTCCCTTTGCCAAACGCAAACTCCATCCTGATTCGTGCGCCAAAAGAATGTCTCTCAAAACCTAGACAAACCCCTCCTTCTCTCTCTCTCTCTCATACACAGACACTACTCGGAGTTGGGAGCTAAATCAACCAGTCTCGTTGCAATTACAGGTTTTATTTCTGGGCTCCAGTCTCTCTTCTACTAATTTCTACGCTTTATGTATGCACAAGCACCAGAAACCCATGTCAAAATTGTCACCAAAATCTTGCACTTCTAGGGCTACTGTAGCTGGGTTGGTTTTGTCACTTCAATGAAGAATGCTACAAGATTGATTACCAATGCACCATTTTTAGTAAGATAGGTTGTGGATGTGTATCTTGTTTATAACTAATGGGTGATACTGAAATACCCAATTGGCTGGAAGGGTTGCCATCGGCACCCGAGTTTCACCCCACGCATACCGAATTTGCAGACCCAATTGCTTATATATCGAAAATTGAGAAGGAAGCTAGTGAATTTGGTATTTGTAAGATTATCCCACCATTGCCAAAACCCTCAAAAAGATATGTTTTTAGCAACTTAAATAAGTCACTCTCTAAGTGCCCGGAATTGGGCTCTGATGTAAATTTGTTGAATGATGGTTCTCCAATGACAATGGGTTTTGGGGATGGTGGTAATGATGTAGAGGTTAGGGCAGTCTTTACCACGAGGCACCAAGAATTGGGCCAGAGTGTGAAAAGAGTGAAAGGGGCAGTGGCTCAGAATCCCCCATTGGTTGTTCATAAGCAAGTGTGGCAAAGTGGGGAAGTCTATACTTTGGAGCAGTTTGAATCTAAGTCTAGGGCTTTTGCAAGGAGCATATTAGGTACAATTAGGGAGGTTTCTCCATTAGTTATAGAGGCAATGTTTTGGAAGGCAGCCTCTGAGAAACCTATATATGTGGAGTATGCAAATGATGTGCCTGGGTCTGCTTTTGAAGAACCGGAGGGTCAATTCCGCTATTCTCATAGACGGAGGAGAAAGAGGAATTCCTACCAGAGAAGTAGAGAAAACTCTGATAGTAAGAAAACTGAAATGATTAGCAGCAGCGAAAGAAATTCCCATAATAATGAAGTTAAGGATGCTTCCCCTAAGAATGTTTCTGATACATGTTTAGAGGCGTCCAAATCATCTACTGCTCCGGCAATATTGTCAAGACATGAAACTTCCCAGTCTTCTAGGCGAAAAAATCAAAATGCATGTTGTGATATGGAAGGTACTGCTGGTTGGAAGCTTTCAAACAGTCCCTGGAACTTACAAGTAATTGCACGCTCACCTGGTTCACTTACTCGTTTCATGCCAGACGATATCCCTGGTGTTACTTCTCCTATGGTTTACATTGGCATGTTGTTCAGTTGGTTTGCTTGGCATGTTGAAGATCATGAGCTTCACAGCATGAATTTTCTGCACACTGGATCTCCAAAAACTTGGTATGCTGTTCCTGGAGATTATGCATTTGCCTTTGAGGAACTTATTCGCACTGAGGCGCATGGTGGTAATATTGACCGTCTAGGTATGTGAATTTATATATGGTTGGTTGTTTGATAAAAGCTTCTGAGCATTTAGGTGTTTTAAGCAGTTTCTGCAGTAACCTTTGTTCTTCTGATACATACACTCCTAGCAAACACCACTCCATATAGAACTCTAAATGTCTGCTTGATGGAAATCCTTTGCCTGATAGTTAAGGACATACAGCTACTCTTGAAATCAATTGAAATGAGGACTTCATATCACTCTTTTATTTATTCAATCTTTTTCATATATTCTGTTCTTATAGAATTGCTCATTCCATTCTGAAATTTGTTGAGTGTTATTACTTCTATAGCCTTTTTGTAACTCAGGTCCAGTTTCTCTTATTGCCAGCTGCTCTGTCACTATTGGGCAATAAAACAACTCTAATTTCACCTGAGGTAGTTGTCGCATCAGGAATTCCTTGTTGCAGGTCGGGTTTTTTTTTTCTCTCTTTTTGTGGTTCATTATAATATCAATTCAGTTGAGGATGTCTTTCTTGACTGTTTGGGTTTGATGTGTGAAACAGTCTCTATTGGGTCTTTTTGATATTCTACTTATGTCCATTCTGGTTTCTTCTTTAGGTTGATACAGAACCCTGGTGAATTTGTTGTAACTTTTCCAAGGGCATACCATGTAGGATTCAGCCATGGTAACTGCTTTACGTTGGTTGCAACATGATGTTTCATTTTCGTCTGCAAGTCATAGTTCATAAAGTGTTTATTCTTCTCTTAGTGTATTTATGAAATATTATTATTGCCTATTCATCACATGTTGCTCATTATGATTCTTTGATGGATTATTATAGTTTTTCTTTCTGGAACATAGGTTTTAATTGTGGGGAAGCTGCTAACTTTGGAACACCTCAATGGCTTAAAGTAGCGAAAGAAGCTGCAGTACGTAGAGCTGCTATGAATTATCTTCCTATGCTCTCCCATCAACAGCTTTTATACCTCTTGACCATGTCTTTTGTTTCAAGGTCAGCTAAACATCTTATTCAAATTTTTAGGCCATATATATATGAGTAAAAGATACTCATTGTGTACATGCTGCTTTTGGAACTTGTTCTCTGAAAATTCCGGACGATCATGATTGGTTTTGCGTTTTTGTTTTTTTGCCAGAGTGCCAAGGTCCCTTCTACCAGGTGTGCGGGGTTCGCGTAGGAGGGATCGGCAAAAGGAAGAAAAAGAGTTATTAGTAAAGAAGGCTTTTATTGAAGATATTTTAAATGAAAACAATGTGTTGTATGTCCTTCTTGGGAAAGAATCAAGTTACCATGCAGTTTTATGGAACCCTGATTTACTTCCATATACAAGTAGAGAGTCCCCAACACCCAGTGCAGGTGCTCCTGTTGATATGAATCCAAAAGAAAACTCTACTCATATTCAGAGTGGAAATAATAATAATAATAATGATCAGAACTTTCTGTTTGATGAGATGAGTTTGTATATGGAAAATCCAAACGATTTATATTTGGGCAGTGATGATTTGTCGTGTGACTTTCAAGTCGACTCAGGGACATTGGCATGTGTGGCTTGTGGAATACTTGGGTTTCCATTTATGTCTGTGGTGCAACCATCTGAGAAAGCATCAATGGAACTTCAGCCTGATTATTTTTTGGCTCAAGAAATCCCTGGAGTTTCTGGACTTGAGAATTCTCATTCCTCTTCAGACTTCCATCCATCTGGCAAGGGATGTGTTACAGGTATTGGAATTTAGATCCACATATTTTGCCTTGCCTGGTATTTTTGTCCTTCTAAAATAATTTCCTCTTTTATTTAGTCATACCAGACTTGCATAGGCTTATCCCGAAAAATATGTCACCATGCTAGACTGCAACAAACAATATTTCTTTTGAATCCATCGTGTTTTTGCCAGTTGGTAGTTGAAAACTTGAACTTTACCAGCCTGATTAATGCTTCTTATAGATTGATTATTTATTCTGAAGTGTAAAATGTTTTTTAAAAAGTGGCATTTTTCCTATAAAATGGGTTTCAGTGTTCAGATCCTATAAAATGGGTTTCAGTGTTCAGATCCTTGTCTGTTAGCCAGCTGTATAAATTTTGACACAGTATTGTGGTATTCAGAACCGCCTCAAATTGTTCACACTTCCAGTTGTGAAGCATTTGTATTTAATTTTTGGGATCTTCCTGTGCACTTTGTGGCTGCTGCTTCAATTTCTGATTTAGGACCTTGAATCAGCTAATTGTCAGAGACGTGAATGTATCAGAAGTGGTGAATGATTGTTCTCTGTATTGTGTTGTATCATATAAATTGGGTTGATATCTTCTTTATGTTCTTTTTGACCAAGATCAATTCCATAAGAGGAAGAATATTTTGCTTGAAAGGGTTCTAGACTAAAGTTTTCAATTATGGAGTAGCTTAGTTCTATAAAAGATTAAAGATAGTGGGGAAGTTCTACATTGTTTCCAGACATTTTTAACGAAAACAAATGGTCATATCTATTCTTTTCTTTGTTCTGCAGAGGATCTTCCTTCTGTTCCCGATGTTTTGCCACCTGCAAAGGATCCCCTAATACCTTCCACAACCAAGTTTAAGAAGGGTTGGAATACCGTTAATAAATTTCTGAGACCACGGAGTTTCTGCCTTGAGCATGCTGTTGAAATTGTGGAGCTGTTGAAGTGTAAAGGTGGAGCGAACATGCTTGTAATTTGCCATTCTGGTAAGATTGTCTTTAACCATGACTATCTTTGTAATCTGCAGAGCCATAGTACTTGATAATCTTTCTTAATTTGCAAAATTGTTATACTCGCGGTTAGTTGATTCTTTACTCTTTGGATTTCTGCAGACTATCAGAAAATAAAAGCTCCTGCTGCAGCAATTGCGGAGGAAATTGGTTGCCCTTTTAATTATAATGAGGTTCCGTTAGATATTGCATCAAAGGAAGATCTGAACTTGATAGATCTTGCTGTCGATGATGAACATGATGAATGTGGAGAAGATTGGACCTCAAAGTTGGGTATCAACTTACGGTACTGTGTCAAGGTCAGAAAGAATTCTTCCTCGAAGCAAGTCCAGCATGCATTGAGATTGGGTGGATTGTTCTCCAAGCAAAGCCTCCCCACCACCAGCTCAGATTTTCTGACCACAAAATGGAAATCCAGAAGATGTCGGTCCAAAAAGCTTAATCATCCAGTCCATTGGAAACCACGTGAGAGCATTGAGAAAAAGAAGAATGAAGTGGTAGGGGGAACTTCAGATGACACCTTAAAGAGGGAAGAAAAACTAATTCAATATTCAAGAAGGAATTATAAGTTAAAAGCAGGTGCTTCTATGGGAACAGGTAGGGTCTGTGGGCTCCCTGCTACTTGTAGAGAGCTTGATAAACATAGTAGAATGGCAACAGAAAGTAGCATTTGCAACATTGGGAATTTCCCAAGCAATTCTGCAAGATCTGATTCCTCCGCATCAAATGGAATTTCTGAAGTGTATCCTGCTGTCCAGATGCTTGAAGCAACCAGGGATATCAGCTTGAACTCTACTCCTTCACAAATTGCAGATACACTTGTCACTGCTACGTTAAGGGCTAGAAGTGTTGTGGAACAGATTGAGAATCGCAGTTTGGAAGAAAGAAACATGAATGGTAAAGGTTGTGATTTAGCAGCACGGGATAGTTCTGATATAGAAGAGGAGATCAGGATCCCTGAAGAAGTCAGTGAGAACAATTCTGCTGCTCCACTTGTCATTGTGACTGATGAGAGGTTTGAAATGCACAGAGAGGAGCAGTTAACAGAAATTAACAAAACCAATGGAACCTGTAATCTGGTTTCTGAAGGACAGTCCCCAATTTTGGCTCACAAGGATGTTCTGATGAATGGGGTTTCTGTTCTTGCTAGGACAACAAACTTATGTGCTGCTGACTCATTTGTGACAAGTTCTGAGGCACAAATGGCGAATACAGTCATGGAGGAATCTTGCATGACTTTGGAAGATGAAGTGCAGCAAGAAATCCCAACTACCAATGAAAGTCAAGACAAGGCGCCAGTTTCATGTAGTTCCACACTGTTGAATGATCCTACTTTTTCTGTGGCCGAACACTGGGATGCAAGTCCAAGAGAGACCCATATTGCAGAAGATCTTAGCAATGCTGTGTTTTTAGAATTCAAACCAGAAGAAGAAATAAAGACTCCAAAAGCAGGAAATGAGGAACCTAGTTTAAGTCATACCAAACAAATAAATCAACCTTCTCTTGCTTCATCAGAAGGAACTTCTGGAGTTCCAAGAGAGCTCCGTGCTGTAGCAGATTTTCAACCTGGTTTGATATCACATAGTGAAGAATTTCGGACTGCAGATAGAAGTGAGAGGGAACATATCTCTATTTCAGCAATGCAGATGGAAGCAACTCATCCTTGTATCTCATTGGAAGAATCTTCTGAAGTTCAAAGGCAAAGCTCTCCTGAGGAAGGCATAGGCAATGGTGCGACTTCAGACACTGTAGTTGTGCGACTCCAGACTACAGATGGAGCTGTAGAGGCACCTAGTCTCAGTTTTGTCATACAAACAGAAAATCAGCGCACACCTGTCTCGATTGAAGAATTTGAGGTTCCCCAAGTGACCTGTGCTACAGATTACTCCAATGCTTCTGTGGCTTTGGATAATAAAGAACAGTGGAAAAACAAGATTACAAATAGTAATAAGGTTTCTAGTCATGATACTTTAAAATGCCAGCCGTCTCCTGCTTCAATCCAAACATATTCTAGAGTTAAAAGAGAGACTCGTGCTGCACAAGACTTAAACAATGGTGGAGAAGTTTGCTTATCACAGCATGATAGAGAGCTGGAAAACACTTCCATTGTAGACCCCACACCAAGTTCTGAAAGGAGAAGAAAAAGAAAGAAAGAAGTGGAGCATATAATAGATGAGAACTCCAGTTCCAATGGATTTATTAGGGGGCCATGTGAAGGTTTGAGACCAAGGACTGGGAAGGATGCAACGAGTACAAGCGGGATAGACATCGACAAAAAGGTTGAGGAGGAGAAGCCAGTGACAAAGAAGGTGAAGAAAGCTTCAGATGCTACTGTTCCTCCCAAGGGTAAGAAAGAACAACCAAGGAAGACTCACAAGTGCGATCTAGAAGGCTGCTGCATGAGTTTTCAGACAAAGGCAGAGCTAATGTTGCACAAGCGCAACCGCTGCACACATGAAGGTTGTGGTAAGAGGTTCAGCTCCCACAAGTATGCAATGATTCACAGCCGAGTGCATGATGATGATAGGCCCCTTAAGTGCCCATGGAAAGGTTGCTCCATGTCATTCAAGTGGGCGTGGGCCCGGACTGAGCACATACGAGTGCACACTGGAGAGCGGCCATACAATTGCAAGGTTGAGGGCTGTGGCCTCTCTTTCAGGTTTGTATCAGATTTTAGCCGTCACAGGAGGAAAACAGGACATTATGTGAGCTTACCTGCGTGAAGATTTGTTGTTTTGATCAGGCTACTATTGTAACATGTGGGTACAAGCAAAAGGAGTTTCTGGGGCCAAAGAGGCTTACAGGATCTAGTGTAATATTGGATGTTCTTGTTAGGTTTAGACTAGGAACGAATGAACTTTTCTGTAGCTTCAATTCAACGATTATTTAAATGCACCCATAGTTTTGGGTCTACTTTGTTCAGCTTATTTTGAATAGGTTTGGTTCAACTTTCGAGGCCATGGCACGCAAGAATATCAACACGATTGTAGTCATTGTACCAGTACTCTGCCATTGTCCTTTGCCGTCATCTTTCATTTTTTACGACTAAAGATTGACCCTTGATCTTTTCCAAATTGAAAAAAAAAAAAAAAAATTAACGGAGAATTTGCAACACTGCCCCTTTGTTACAGTTTGTATCTTTTTTTTTTCTTTTTGGTGGCCGGAACTCTCTTTGGTACAGTTACAAGCTAACACATGCAATGAAAAATGAAATAATACAAAGGCACTGATTTAGGATTGCATTTGCAAGATCACCCCTTCACCTTCACTGGAGCTAGGCTCAACGAATGGTATGCATGCCCACAAAAAACTTCTGCTATAACAGTAGATAAATCAGCAACTATGAATTCACTATAAGGAGCTCATTAGTATGTACATATGCAACCACATAAGCCAATTACTTCTCACTCCAAACTCCATATCTAATATTATTATCAAAATAAGCTTGCATTGACTGCAAAGAATGAATTAGCTTACAAATTATTTTCAACATTGTGGTTACAAATCCAACCTACAGAGAAAATGGAAAATGCCCCAAAAATGCATTTCTTGATCCCTGATACACCAAAAGAATACAAGGTAAAAGGACTCATAGGTATTTACAGTAGACTTTATTCTGGGTGCAAAAAAATTACCCTTCTCTGTACGAATAAATATGGAAAAAGATATTGAACAAAATGACAACGACCTTACAGCAGCACCGATGAGAATCCTTCTGTAAACTACTTGAAAGGAAAAAATTAATAAATTCCTATGACAAAAATAAAGCCTCCAAAAACTCATCAGTATAAGCTAAGCAAGGCCAGTGATCCGTTCGGATTCGTACTAAGGTTGAAACATCACATACTTCCATTTGGAAGAGGAGATGGAACCTTGGTGGAAGAAATATCAAAATATGAAAGCAACCCATGTTTCTTTTACGGATATTGACAGGACTGTCCCTTTCATCTACATCTTCAATGTATGTAAGATGAAGTGGGCCTCTATCAAAATCCGTCCCTGAGCTAGTAATATCAAGGGAAAAATCATCCTTCCAGATGATGTCCCTAATGATTCCTCCATCCCTTACAACAGTAACAAGTGGTTCACCAATCACACTTACAACAAAGGGTGCCAAGTAGCGCTCGGCAGCCTGAATCAAAGACGATGCAGGGACTTCAAGTAGCTTGACTGATTGGGTCCCACTGATTGCTGCAACCCCTTTGCCTCCTTTCAACGGAAAGGTCTCCCGCCCAGTGTTGGAATTACCACATGCCTCCCAAAGGGCATTGAACAAGTCTAAGTAATAACCAGGTAAGGCGTCTACAGGGATGTCAGGCGGCACAATAGCCTTGAGAAACATATCTTCTATGCCTACAGTGATACAGTGAAGCTGACCACGGATTATCTGACCATTTTCTGCATTTGTTTCAATGGAAACATCAATTAGACCAGGTGTTGGTTCCTGTGGTTCCAATTCAATCGTGACTGGAGCTCCAGAGCTTTCCTCTTCTCCAGAACCATTTTCTACAGGAACAATAGCTAATGAAGCTGTTTGATCAGATATATTAAGTTTTTTGGGAGGTTCACCAAGAAGAAACGGTATATGATACGATGCAATGGACCCATACGGTGCAGAGGATGAAAAATGTAGCACGGTTGCATATAAAGCAGGAAGAGAATCTAATTCATCCGAAACACCAGTAGGGGAAGCAACTTCCCATATGCGGCTGAAAGGCTCAGATTCAAACCTCAAACTACATGATATTCTAACCTTAAGTCCTGGCATATGTCTAAAATCAGGAATGCATGAAAAATGCCTCCTTAACGTTCTTAATATCTCTGAAATCTTTGAATCCATCACACGCAATGGCTGCTGTGGTTGATCAATTCTTTCAGTTGCTGGGATAATGTTGATATTACTACTGTCATCAATCTCACCATCCTCTATTATGGGCTCACTGTCCCTGATGCCATCTAGGTAACCGGGTTCATTGCTCCCAACACCCAAAGATGATAGCGACAAGGACCAAGATTGTTTGACAAGTAGAGGGATCACCCGCTCAAGGTGGACATATGAGGAGATGTTCCTAGACTTCTTGAGATTGTGAGCAGACTGAGGAGACTGGACATTGAAACTGGAATCTGGAGATGGTGAAATACCAAGTTGTTCCCCAAGATTCAGCATGTCTCTGAGCTTCTTTCCAGGTATGCAGATCAGCATCCGAAGGTAGATCCTGCAGAAGGCCATGATGAACAGCATCAGATTTTAGACCAAAAATGAAAGAACATCATCAGCTAATAATGGGAATTGAAAAGCTTACTAAACTGCATATAGTGCCCATATAAATAGAAAGGAGAAATACCAAAGGAGTAAAGACAATACCTTGCATTGTCGCGAACCTCCAAATCAGGAAAGTAAAGGCAAGTAAATGCAAGAAGGTGAGATAGTCTAAGGAACAATCTAGAGCTATTGTGATGCATTAGAAATGTTCTACAGATGCCAAGAACTCTGCTCCCCTGAGACCATGACCTCAGTCCTGTATTTGGGCCATGTTTGTCAACAAGGAAGATCATGAACTTGGTAAGCAGCTCTAGCAATCTCCGAGGAGGAATTGTATCGCTTTCAGCAATTCTATCAAATATTGGGAAGCAATGAACCAAATTATAATCCAATTTGACTTTAGAAAGCAAATGCTGATCAAAAGTCTGAAGCAGGCGTTCTCCCAACCAGCGGTGCTTTTGACAACCCAGCAAGCGATCAGTCAAAGGAACAATCACTGGAACCAATCTGTGACACTCCAACATGAGGTCCAACAGCATGCCCTGAAATTAGAAATTGGGAAACATAAAAATGGCACAGATACAAAGATGAACAAACCTTTGCCCCTTCTCCTTGACCACAAACAGCATAACAAATGTTTGTGACCAGATTCTTGGGAGTTTAACTTACCTGATCCGTGTGCCAAACAGGCACTAAAATAATTATTTTTCCTTTTTTTTTTGGCACATTTCTTATTAACTAAATGTATGTCATTAATCTTTATTGATCACTTACTAAGCTTGAACATTATCAAGTACTACCAAATAACTTCTCCGCATTCCAAATAACTCAACCACTCAACTGGTCAATTACAGAATTACATTTCCATTAGGTCACACATTATGAAAGGGGAAAAGACCATACAAAAGTAGATCACCCCAAAACTATGACAAACAAATATTTTTATAATGTCACTCCAACTATAGTCAATATATGAGCAATCAACACTATAACAAGCACCAAAAGTTCTCCCAAATTTTTTACACTAACTAATGCTTTAGATGACAGGGCAACATCTTAGTTGCTAAAAATAAGTAGGATTTAAAATGGGACCAAATATAAATAAATAAAACAATATTAAATATCCAAAATTTGGGATTTTAGTTTGGTGCATGTAGTATTACTCATAAACAATATACAAACAAGCACTAAGCCAAATCAGAACATATCAACCAAACCAAAAGCAAAATGAAATAGAGTAAATTGATACTGTGTACAACAAATGATATTTTAATTCATATCACTTCATACGCAATGCTAAGCGGAGAGCTAACATGTTGTGCAAGCTCCAAAACATACAAATATATATCTCAATTATAAATAGCAAATTGCACATCTTTTTAACTACAGTAGAGCATATACAAGGAACTGAAGCAGAGTGAAAATTACCTGTATGGTACTGAAAGTGGTGGAGTCCATGAGACTTCTAGTGGTGGAAGGATCATTGTCTGAATGAGATGATGCCCCAATCAAGAACCTATGCAGACTTCGAAAAGCCACTGCAGTTTCTGTGCTCCCTGGAGGCAACCACTTGAAGGCTGATACAGAAACTAGTCCATCTTCAAACGGCTTCACCACCAACTTATCATCAGCTCCAGCATCCTCACCCAAAACACTCCCAGATATCACGACCTTAACACAAATGGAGCAAAAGGCAAGCAGGTCAAGCTTCAATGCTTTCAAAGCAAGCGGGTCGAACACACTCGGATAGAACCTCAAACCCATATCAACAATGGCCTTAACTTTCCTCACTTCCCTTGCCAACATCAACTCGCCAAAACCCAACAACCAATGCAGCGCCAGCAACCTAAAAACCAAGTGGTGCTGCGCTTCTTTCGACAGCAACATAAGCCGGCCTGCAATCTCTCCCTCCTGCCCATCAAACGCGTCCAACAACCGCGGATACATTGTCAAAACGACATGGCAGAGTATCGGATCAAACGAATAAATCAGCCCGAAAAACTGCACCTTCAGCATCGACCCTTGCAGCTCCAAGGCCTCCGCCACCGGCATTATCAAATCGAAGAACTCAACCATCCCACACGGCGTCAGCACCTGCGGCCACTCCAGCAAAAACGCCAGAGCCCTCCTCAGCTCCTTGTAATTCAACCCGGTCAGAGCCTCCTTGCTCGAACCGTCCACCACAATCCGCGGCGCGGTGAAAGGAACCAGAGGCACCGCGGTGTTGAGAATCGAGACGTTGAGCTTCTCAGCCACGATGTTATGAACGACGGTTGCGAACAAGAGTATGTAGCTCTGAGCGGCGTGAGTCCTCTCGTTCTGGCAGAGACTCCAGAGGTGGCCGCCGACGTCGGAGAGGAGACAGGGGCGAGATTTCTCCAACTCGCTCAGGCACTCGCAAGCGAGCGCACGCGCCTGGCGGTCGACGCCGTGATTGGGCCGGTTAACGACCGTTAACAGCAGCTCCACCAAGGCTTCAACAACAGGAATGGGAACGACGTCGTCGACGGAGATGACGATGGAGGTGACGGAGAGCATCATCTGCTCCTTGAGAGCGAGAGTGATGTGGACGCCATCGGAAGGGGTCTGGATCAGGGCGCGAAGGGTTTCGATCAGACGGTGGAGGGCTTTGGATACCGATTCGGCGTCGTTTTCATTGGCGGTGAAGAGCGAGTCGGAGAACTCTTCGAGGAAGACGATGAGGGGGAGCTTGAGAGGGAAGTCGCGCTTGGAGATTGAGGAGAGGGCTTGGTCGACGATGAGGATTGGGTGCGCGGGGGTCCATTTGTCGCGGCGTGCACCGCCGTGCTGGAAGTCGTCGATTAGCGACTCCCATTCTTGGACTGACAGTGGCGGCTTTAGCGGCGGCGATGCTGATGATGCTTCTGGTGGTGGCTTGTCGGTCATGCTTCTCTGCGGCCAACCCTAGGCTCAGCCGCCTGTAGCTCGTCAGCTCCTAACACTCAGCTCCAGAGATTCGGCTCGGCGGCTCATGGAAATTACAATTTTGCATCGGAAGAGAGAGTGGGAAAGTGTGGAAATTGAAATCCAAAGGGAGGGAATTTTGGAATTTGCAATTTTTGAGTTGGAGATTGAGAGACTGCTCTCCACCGCTTTCCACCACAGGAAGCTGCACAGAGGAGTGTGTCTTCTCACTTTCTCAGTACTCTCTAATTTTCTAATTTTAGTAATATATTGGTAAATCAATGGGCATAATTAGAATTTGCCATGTCTTGATTTGGCATATGAGACTGGATGCTTTTATTTACTGTACACCCTCTTTTTTTTTTTTTTTTTACTTTTTATCTGGAATCTTTATTCCTACTAATAAATCTACTATAAGTGGAAATTTTAAAAAATTTCCTCTTTTTTGTTTTCATTATTAAAGCCTTTCATTTTTATTTTTAAAAATTTTAAAACATAATTCTCAAGACGTGCCAAATAGTGTTCAAACTCTCTTAAATAATGTTTGAATTATGTCAAATAATGCTTGAGCTCACTTGAATAGTGTTCGAACTCTCTCTTGAATAATATTCGAATTATGTCAAATAATGCTGGAGAGGAATTCAAACTAGAATTCAAAGAATTAATTAACTAATCAATTTTGGGATTTAGTCCAATAAAATCACAAGCTCAACCAAATCAATAAAGGGTTGGACGACTCAATCCTTTTAATAAGAGGGTAAAGTTCAAGCCTTAACTTTGTGATAGGCTATGGGTTGACGCACTATATGTTTAAGCCTTAGTTTTGGGATTTTTGTGGTCTTTCTTTTTTTCTCTATTTTTTATAAATTATAAATAGATGATATTTTTAGTAACTTTGATAAATGATGAAAATAGCTTATTTTTATAAAATATTTCATATCAAATCAATGATGAAAATAAAATAAAGAAAATACACGCAATATTTGAACTTAAAATCTCACCTATTTGCCATACTTCATTTTAAATTTAACTAAACATCAACCTGCAAATGATTAGCAAATGACTAAGTACCAACCTAGTTGGATTATATTTAGTGAAGCTTCAACTCTTCAAGATGACTTGTTTTAGGATGGTTAAAAGGGTTTTAGAAAAACATTCTTGATTAATGGAGAATCTCAAGTAATATTTGATGTTATGAGAAGTCATTGTTTACTTATTTTGCAATTCAAGCCTACTATTATATAAGAATTTTTTTAATGCATTAATTTTTCTATATGACTTCTATTTGTGGTTTTTCTCTCACAACAAACATAAGAGTCGTTTCATTGGCTATGATATTTCAATCCCAATATTTTGGACTAACTCCTTCTCTTTGGTGCTAAAATTGTTTGTAAATTTTGACAAATGGAGATACAAGTGAATTCCCATAAATTATCACATTATTCTTAATTTTTAAATCAATTTAATTATCAGTATGGACTATGGACTCATGGAGAGCTTCTACAATGACAGTGGTTACTGTACGTCATCAACAAAAAATTATCACTTTTTGAAAAAAGTTACCATTTGGTGATAAATAGCTCAAAAGTAGTTATATCTCCAGTTAATCAGTTATGGTAGAATTTTTACAGGATGGTTATTTTAACAAAAAAAAAAATTATTAACAAGGATTAAATAAAAAAAATAGTCTACAAATTTTACAATAAATTTTAATTTGGTCAATTAATTATAAAAAATGTCAATTTAGTCCATAAACTTTTCAGATTGTACCAAAACAATATAAATATGAATTTCTATCTGAAAATTAACGGAATTGGTCACATGAAAATATAATAAAATGACTAAAATGCCTCTGAAAATGTGGTCACTTATTGTGCACATGACCAATTTTCGTTAAATTTTTCGATGAAAGTTAACGTATGTACTGCTTTGGTACAACTTAAAAAATTTATGGACCAAATTGACATTTTTTATAGTTAGTAAATTAAATTGACACTTTTTTAGTAAATTATCTTTTTATAGTTAGATATTTTTGTATTTGACCCTATCAACAAAAAATATCATTAAGTTAGAATGCAAAGACTTAAAGACAAAAATACCCCTCTCATATTCCTTAAAATATCTTCACACCCCGCGTGCCCCTAATTCCAAAACAAACCCACTATATATATAAAACCAATAATGCTATTTGTCCCACATTTTTTTTTCCACATTTGTATCCCACTTGATGTGTCATTACTTTACTGGAATGGTATTTCCTTTTTCTTTTTTAAGTTTTATTTTTTAATTTGTAGTGTCCAATGTATGAATGCCATGTAAGATGGTATGCAATTGTGGTATAAAAATGTGGTATGTGTAGCATTACTGATATAAAACCCTCTTCATCCATTCTCCACTACCATTTTCACACTCCCTCAGAAAACCGCAACCGACCAAGCAACCAGCAATGGCCGCCGCCGCCGCACCGCCACCGCCACCGACCCCAGCCCCAGAGGCTCTCATGGACGTCCCCGCCGGCTCAACCCCGATGGGCTACCCCCTCTTCACCCGAATCCGCTTGGCCCAACCCACCGACGTCCCCCACATCCACAAGCTCATCCACCAGATGGCGTTGTTCGAACGCCTCACAGACCTCTTCACCGCCACCGAAGCCAACCTCTCCTCCACCCTCTTCGCCGCTCCACCTTTCCAGTCCTTCACCATCTTCATCCTCGAAGTCTCCCCCACCCCTTTCACTTACAACCCCCAAAACCCCGTCTACCCTCCGATGGTCAGAACCGTCAATCTGGACCTTCCGGTCGATGACCCAGAAAAGGATTTGTTCAGATCCAACGGCTGGTGTGGCGGAGGGGATGCTGGGGATGTTTATGTTGCTGGGTTTGTGCTGTTTTTTCCGAACTACTCGACGTTTTTGGGGAAGCCTGGGTTTTACATTGAGGACCTGTTTGTGAGGGAGTGTTATAGGAGGAAAGGGCTTGGGAAGATGCTGCTGTCTGCTGTGGCTACGCAGGCTGTGAAGATGGGGTATGGTAGAGTGGAGTGGGTGGTGCTTGATTGGAATGTCAATGCCATCAAGTTTTATGAGGAAATGGGTGCTAAGGTCATGCAGGAGTGGAGGATTTGCAGGCTCACTGGGGATGCTCTCAATGCTTATGCTTAGGTAATTTCTGTGACCATGTCTTCGGATTCAGAGCTCAGGAAATGGAATGAAACAAGGAAAAAGTTGAACTATAGGCTATGTTGTTGCTCTCTCTTTTTTTGTTTGATGGTATGGTTGAGATGGAAATGTATGTATCGGTGTTAGGGAGATTATGACCGAGGCAACATTTTCATCTCATAGGTGTAAATATTGGATTGTGGTTATTATGCTTGTTCCCCTGTTATCTCTCCAAGCATCAATTTCACTGCTACTATACCTTTTTACATTCCTGAAATTTGATGCATAATGACATTTCTGTTTTAATTTTGTTTTGTTTTGTTTTGTTTTGTTTTTGCTTTAATGTGTATGGTATTGGTGATCCTTGATCTTAGCTCTGGAATTCTCTAGGCAGAGAAATGATAATTTGGGTTATAATTTTAGACTCTAAAAGTTGAGCCATAATTTTTAGGTTTTGGTGTGATATTTGGTTCTGGAAATTGGAATGATATTTGATGGGGATGGAAGTAAAATATTTAATTGTGAGTCCCAGCCCAGCATCTTCAGCCAGAGAGCTTTAGCCTTCAGGTGCCAATGAGCTTTTTTTTTTGGTAAACTGGTGCCAATGAGCTTTAGCCTATAGGGGAAAAGGTGGGTGTCTAGAACCATCTTGAGAATCCTCTTCTTCTTTGTTGAGGAACAAAATAAGTGTTTTAAAAGGACATGAATGGCCACCCCTTTTGGAGAAAATTTGGATGGGACTGTAAGTCTGTAACAACGTGTTATAATAGTGTTATAATACGAGATATATACTTGTGAAAAATGCATGGGTATTCAGAAATAAGTACTTTCGCTCTTATGGTGGACCGTATTTATTTTTGAGTACCAAAGCACTGCTTTCATAAGTTTGATCTTGTAAATTCTGACCCATTTTCTCATTAAACGAAATGTACCAAAATAAATCAGATTGATTTTTGGATCCAAAGTACTATGTGAAATCTTTGGTTTTTTCCTCTTTCTCTATTCCTAGTGGTGTTACAGTCACAATGAAAAATTTTGCCACATTTTTCATCCAACCTATCTAAATAAAAAGAGTTAATTAGAAATAGGTCCAATTTTAAAGGGTTATTCAAATTAAAATCATATAAAAATTTAGATTTGTATTTAAATTCAATTTTGAAGGCTAAGATATAAAAAATAGACTTTTTAAAAATGTTAATTCATATTATTTTTTAAAATTAAAATAATTAATATAAAATAATTTTAAAAATTATAAAAGATAATACATTTTTAATTTTACTTATGATTTGATTTTGGGCTCATTTTGAAGTCGAAGTTTGTGGGACATTCCTGTCATTAATACTAATGATTTGGGTATACGCTTTTCTTTTACACAAACAGAGAGGCAGTGCATGACTGCATGTGTGCAGAGAATTTAGCCTATATTGTGATTGAAGAAAGTAATTCTTCTATTAGTACAGTAGGAGTTTTGTGGTGAGAAGATGAGTCATAATATATTCATTTTTAGTCAATATTTGTTTATTACAAAGAGGAGCAAAACAATTTTTGTTTTGCTCCGCAATGTTGTCAAGCTTGACCCAAATATTCTGTTTGTTCATCCAAATTATGTTAGAAGAAATAGTAAATGAATTAATTAGACTACATAATACATTTGACCAATAAGTAATAACACAACCACAAAGAAAAGCTGTCGGTCAAAAGGTACAAACTTTTGGGTGGGGGCAGCTCCTATAGATAGGATCCCCCTCTCACCATCTCACGTAAGTGAGGCGACTGCCCAAGCTCAGACGCAAGGTATAAAAAATGTGGCATACTAAATGTCAGCCGCGTCAGATATTGTATAGCCACGTAGTGAAAATCTTTTCTAAAGAGGCTTCTAATAAGTGCACCCTACTTGCGTATTTCTTGGAGCAATTCTAATTTTTTTCCAAATCTTTGAACTCGGTTCGTTAAACGGAAGAAATGAGCTGAGTTCAAACAAAATATTATGCTCCATAAAAATAAGAGTTAGAGTTTGAATTTTGGTATACTTGACTTGTAAAGCCGGTGAATTACATTTATATTTTTATGAGATATCTTAAGTTTTGTTCTAATTCGGCTCATTGCTAAAACTTGAATCGTAATGTTAGATTTTTTTAGTCGTAAGTCAAGTCGAACTTAAAAAGTTCGAGTTCATTTAAAAATCGAGCCAACAAAGCCAAGTATAAGCTTGAGCTCGTTCCACAAACAAGTCGAGCCAAATCTAGCCAAGCTTGAGCTTGGAAAAAGCAAACGAGCCGAGTTTGAACATAACTCTTCGAGCTTTGTTTGAGCTTGAGTTGTGATTGAGCTTGAAAAAAGCAAATGAGCTGAGCTTGAACATAATTCTTCGAGCTTCATTTGAGCTTGAGCATAACTCTTCAAGCTTCATTCGAGCCATGATCTTGGAAATAACAAACGAGTTGAGCTTGAGTTTTGAAAAAGCGAACAAGCCAAGCTTGAACATGACTCTTCGAGTTTCATTTGAGCTTGAGCTCGATCAATATTATTTTAGCTGAGCTTGAGCACTTTAGTATTTCACTCGGTTTGGCTTAGTTACACCCCTAGCTAAGCAATAGACCAATGGAACATCTTCTTTATTATTCGTTATCTATAATAATATCATTAAATGAACATTTTTGTTAACTTTTATATCAAATACAAATACATATTAATTGTGTGAAAGAGAAGAACTTACATGTTCATGTAACAGAGATATGTGGTGTGAGTGAGAACGAAGGGATGTTAGGTGGTATTCGGAGGATAAATAAGTTATTTTCTATTTCAAAAGGCATGATTAGAGCCGCCTTTTATCTTATTTTAAAAAGAAAAAAAAAAGATTAAAATCTCACAAGGAATCCAATCCACCTTAGTTAATCTCACCGACTCTCTAATTAAATCACATGTATTGGCTTCTAATCTTTAATTAATACTATAGTCTACATAGTAGAGATTTAAAAAAAAAAAAAACAAAAAGAAAGTCGTGCAAAACGTCCTTGGTCTGCTTCTTCTTCCTTCGCTTTCGTTTTTCACTTTTTCCATGGTACCTCCTCCATCATCCATGACAACGACCTAACTCTTCCATCCAAACACAGGCACTTCCCATTTTCCATTTCTCAACCTCCACCAGCAAAACACATTCTTACCCAACAAACAAGACCACCTCCACCTACACCAAATTCAAATTCCAATCCCCAATTCTGCTATGATACTCCCCCAAACCCCATCATCATCATCATCCCCGATGTGCAGGACCAAAAAGAGCACGCAGGCAATCGAGCCCAAACCCGCTCCTCCTCGCGCCTCAAAATCCTCCTCCTCATTCCCAGACCCATTTTCCGGCAATTACAGCATCACCGGCGGCAACTCCAGCTACAACTACTCCAAATCCTCAACTTCCAGCGTCGCCTCTCTCAAATCCCTCAAAGCCTCTCTCCCCGAAAACCCTCTGATCTACGACACCTCCGAGATCTCCTCCGCCACCGCCAAATTCCTCGCCCCCCGCCTCGCCTCCTCCTCCTGGCGCTGCTCCCTCCGCGGCAAAGACGTCGTCGTTTTCCAGCGTAAGTCTCGCCGCCCCATCGACCTCCAAGAACTCCAGCACCGCCTCTCCTTCATCTGCCGGAGCCACCACACCAGCTTAATCAAGCTACTCGGCGCCTCCCTCTCCGGCAACAACTGCATCTACCTCGTCTATGACTTCGTCCCCGGAGCCAACCTCGCCGACTGCCTCCGAAACCCCAAGAATCCAAGCTTCTCCGTGCTCTCCACGTGGCTCTCACGGATGCAGATCGCCACTGATCTTGCTCACGGCCTCGACTACATCCACCACGGCTCCGGCCTCGACTCCGGCTTCGTCCACAACCGCATCAAAACCTCCAGTATAATTGTTTCCGAAAATACCCTCGGCGCCAGGATCTGCCACTTCGGCACCGCCGAGCTCTGCGGCGAGGGCCACTGCGATCGAACTCTGTCGCGGTCCCGGAGCGGCGCTATGAAGGTGGAGGGCACCCGAGGGTACATGGCGCCGGAGTTTCAGGTCAGCGGCGTCGTCACCCAGAAATGCGATGTGTATGCGTTTGGGGTCGTGCTCTTGGAGTTGATCTCCGGGGAGGAGCCATTGAAGTATAAGATAGAGGAAGCTATTGGTGGTAATGGCGGTGGGTATAGGAGGGTGAGTGTTATAGAGATGGCGAGAGAGGCGGTGGGTTGTTTTGGCGGGGTCAGGAGGTGGGTAGATAGGAGGCTCAAGGACTCGTTTCCGATGGAGGTGGCAGAGAAGATGGTGAAGGTGGCATTGGAATGTGTGGAGGAGGACCCGGATGGCCGACCCGATATGGGTCGGGTTGCGGGTCTGGTTTCCAAGTTGTTTTTGGAGTCTCAGAGTTGGGCGGAGAGAATTGGCATGCCCGTCGACATCTCTGTCTCATTGGCCCCTCGGTGATTTTTTGGGTTTCAATTTTTTGAGGTTTATAAATGCGGGTTCGTATTTATTTGAACAAATTGTAAAGAGCTTGTGGGATTGGGATGTTGTATATTCTGTGAATAATTTACGTACAAAATGATTCATTTTCATTACACAAGTTCAATTTCCATAACACTTTGGTTTCATGCATATTTTTGTAACTTTGCTCGACATAGTTTATAGCTCTCTCAAATGGGTTTGATCAAAATCTTCTTTAAACTGCAGGTTTGGAACCAACAAAACCCAGAATTGTACTCAAGTTTGGTTCCTTTTAGTTTTAGCAGAGTTGTGTTCATGTACACAAACATGGAATATGAACAATTTCAATTCTGTCAAGAGATTTGACTTTTTAGCAATATAGGTTATGCCCATGTCAAATGAAAAAAAATTGTAGAAGATGCTTCAGTTGCAATCAAGAAATTCTAGATATGTCCAAATAAGTGGGACATGTAGAAGATAGAGGAGCAAATGACCGATCAGGTCAGGTCTTGGGTCTTCCTATTTGTGACAAAGACTTGATGATATAAATTGCATTCTGACTTACAGAATGGGTTAAATTAATGGCTGCGTTAACGAAAAACTTGTTTAAATTATATTAAGCATTGTTATTTATAGGAAGTAAGTGACATGTTTTTCTATAAATTACTCTGCACACACCAACTAAGAATCCATCTCTTGCCTTTTGGTTCACTTGAGCATTGCACAATGCTTATCAAAATTTGTAACCAAAGAATGCTTGTCAAATTTTATAACAATGCAGATAATAGCTAGTTCTTGATAATTTTAAGATCAAGTAGATCTGTGGAAGTTTTACTAATCTAAATTAATATATATATATATATATATATATATATATAAGGTCAAAAGACTCAAAATACAATCACTATTTCTTTTCTTTTTTTAGATTATCTTCCAAGAAAAGTAGAAAACTACATATAAAGTAGCATTTTCTTATGACAATACTAGCCTTGTTCAATAACGAGGAAAGGCACATCTCTGCGATAATACTTGGGGGCACTTCAGACCTCAAAATAAATAAGAAAAGGAACTTGGGTGGCAGTGTGGCACTCTTAAGCAATATCATAAATACGCCACCGTTTACATGACCGCTGCTCGTAGCGCGAAGCTCAAGCAATAGCAAGAAATCGACCATGGCGGCTCGGATGTTGCAGAGGCGAATAGGCTCACTCTTCTTCCCCAATCAGCAGCCTTACGCCCATGTATTCAAAGGTTAGGCCTCGTTCTCTATTGTCCCCACCCAAAACCCAGGAAACCATCTTCATGATATTGGGCTTTCTTAGATTACTTTGCTGGTGTTTTAATCAGTTGAAGATATGCAAATTGATTGCTATTGCAAGAAGCTTTTCGAAATTGAGTGATTGTCGGTTTCTTGCATTTGGGTCATGGCCTAATTTCTGATAATGTTCTGCTATTTGAAGTTTAGAAGATTCCACTGTTGTGTTTGGTTTCTAGGAGAACTGATGAAGTCATGAAACTGATGGAAGGCAAAATTTGAGGTCTTTGGCTCTCTTGTTATCTGAGTCTTATATTAAGGAATTTCAGACAATAATGAAACCAAATATGATTAATTGGATTAATTGTGAATTAGTGTGGACACTTTTAAGCTGGTAGAAGAGTTTGAGAAATGGAGTTTACAACTATGATGTTATAAGAACTATTCAAAGTAAAAATGCTAAAAATCATGTCTGTATTTCAGCACTTTAAGCTGTTGGACTTAATTGGAGATTGGAGATCAAACCCATTAGTGGAAGAGTAACAATAACACACCATAGATACATCCATACAAGATAATAAACAACTGAACACACAAAAAGACACAACAGACTTACATGGTTACTGTTCTTCACTTGAGATTCCAAGAGCGAAAAATACCTTGTAAAAAAGTGAAGACTCTCAATCCCTAAACCCACCCCACCTTGTACACCTTTTCTCTATCTTAAGCCTCACAAGAAACAAATCCCACAACAGCTAAATAAAATATGTCTGTATGTCTGTAAGTTGGAGTCACCTAACCTTTATGTAGAGAATTTGAACCTCCAAGAAAGCAATATATATTTACAAAGCTCAACTCCAGTGAACCACGAGAAGAAAGAAGAGTCGCCTTCAAAACCAAGGCCTTCACCTTCCCAAGACTATTAAGTATTCCTAAGGCACTTGTGGGAACTCATACCATGAGTTGAAGTACTCATACATAATGCATTGCAAAATGCATGATGCGCCTAACACTTTACACTCTGCAGAGCAGCGTTATCTGTGTCATGTTATCTAGTGTCAGGATTTGAGTATTTTGCCACAACTATGTTTTCAATATCTTAATTTAGATATATTTGTCATTATGGATTTGGAAGTAGTGCTTGGATAAAACAAGGAAACACTATGATGTTAAATTTGACCTTATTAGCTGCTTTTGGACTTGCTACTGTCCTCAAAGCTTTAATTTAATGCTAATGACCCAATTCTTTTGTGGTAGAATAAAAAATAAAAAAAATTTCTGATGATTGAAAATGTGTTAATTTTTTTTTCATAGACTATATTAAGTGTGAGATGGTTATTATATATTCTTCTCTTCACGGTGTTAGGACATGGGTGTTATGTGTTTGTCCACACTCACACTCAGACACAAACATATTCACACATAATATTTGATACTCATCAATTTAGATACTGAAGACTAAAATGTCCTGATTGAACACTTAAAACAAACTCTATTTGATTGATCTAATTCTAATAGTCCTTCTCCATTTCTTTCTCCCTCTTTGCTAAAGACCTTGTTGGTTAATCCGGACATTTATAAGTTCTACATGCATGCCTTGCCAATCTAAATGTTTTCCTGCTTAAAATGTATATAATTTTGATTGTTTGTTTGTTTATGCAAATTATTGCTGGCAGAACAAGTTGTTCCTTCTGCATATACTGTCTTCAGAAAATATGAATTTGACAAAAGAAGTTTTCAGACGGAAACAAAGCCAACTAGTCTGGCTAATGAGGATCTTGACAACGTTTCCTCCCACTTGAATACTATCAACAGTGATTCTGTGAAAGTTTCTGCTGCATCCAACTTGAAAATATCCCCAAGGCATGACCTTGCCTTGATCTTTACTTGCAATGTTTGTGAAACAAGATCTATGAAGACAGTATGTCGAGAATCATATGAGAAAGGTGTGGTGGTGGCACGTTGTGGCGGATGTAACAATAACCACCTGATTGCTGATCATCTTGGGTGGTTTGGAGAACCGGGAAGTGTTGAGGATTTTTTGGCTGCCCGTGGGGAGGAGGTGAAAAAAGGTTCTGCTGATACACTGAATCTGACTCTTGAAGATTTAGCCAGAATGAAAAAGTGAAAGAGTTCAATTTGAGTTATCAGAATGTAGCTTTTAATATAAAATGTTCTCAAGTTAATAGACAATAATACATTTATAATAGTTCAAATGTAGGAAGTTCTTTACTAACAACCAGCATTAGTGTCTACTTGTACTTGTATACCATTATTGGTTCATGCATGCCTGCTGTACCCAACGAGGATTTACCATTTACCTTGAATGAAGATGTGGTGCTCTTCTCCAAGATTCAAGTGTGGTTTGGTTGTTCCATTTTTGCTTCTTGGGTTTTATTTTGTGCTTCTGTAATTGATACACATTTATTTGGTTGATGAGAGATTTGAGGAAAGATAGTGTTTGAATTGATCTCAGCAACCGACAAATGTACAGTTCAATCTTTTAGTTCTTTGCGTTTTGAGAGAAAGACCTATTTTGATAGGCTCGAATAATTCATGATCGAATTGATCAACTTAATTGCCCCTTCGGGGAAATGGAAATCCAATAAAATTGACTATACAGAGAAGATTAGCATAGTCCTGCCCAAGGATGACACGAATAAATTAAGACATTGATCAGCTTTAGTTGGTTAATTGCCAATTCAAGATAAAAAAATTGTAATTTTATATAAATTAAAACAATGAAAATAAAGTTTTTTTTTTTTTGGCCACTTAATGAAAATAAAGTTTAATCAACTGAATTTGATCATATTCATAAAAAACATTAACTTTTTTATTGTTTTATTTAGGGTGACAATTTTCACACTCTAATTTTATACGTTTGTACTTTTTTTTTAATGCTTTAATAATCAAACAAATAAAGGAAGAAAAATAAAGGAGAAAAGTGCAAGTGTAATAAATAGGAATGTGAAAATCGCTACCTGTAGTTAAATGGTGGTTTTCGACTTAGATAAACAAAATCATAATTTCATTGTTTTTAGAAAAAAAAAATGTAAATTGCTTTAAATACTCTTAAGAAAACAACAAAATTATCTTTTTACTTCTGATCTTATTTCTTTTATTTGTTTTTTACCTTATGAAAATGTCCAAAACTTGCAAGCTAAATCTTAAACAAATTATAAGTGATTAAAGAGTAGTTTTGTGCCTGGCCAAAAAAAAAGAAGAAGAGTAGTTATGTGATTTAAAATAAAATCTGTATTATATTGGGGTTCACATGTAGAAACAGGTGATGGCCATTTAAGCTTTCGATCTCCATTTGGCCAAAAAATATGGAATGTCATAACACACCGAACAAAACACCAAACAAATTAATAAACACAGGTACTAGATGATCCAAAAAATTCCAATCCAAAATAAATTATATAACAGGATATGGTCGAGTCCGATGTACCAAACGAGCGTGCTTAAAAAAAGAAAAGCAGGTCATGGCTTTAATTCTGCTGGCAAATTTAGTAACTCCTGCCCCAGTAGGTCCACTTCTTCGCTGGCTTTTCCGAGGCAAAGCAAAGTGTCCCTGCACAAAAGTTGCATTAGTATAATTTCTAACCAAAATCAATGTGCTACTTGATTTGAAACATTAATGCCCTACTTAATTTACCACATTAATGAACATGTTATGAAGATATGCAAGCATATGAACCTAAAAATTTACCTTCAGGAAGTTCAGGCTGATTCAACGGGGAGCAGGGCGACTTAGCAGCTCCAGTTTCACCCTTTGTCCGTGTTATTACATCCTCTTCTACTTCCTAATGAATACAAAAGTAAAAAAAAAAAAAATCAGAGCTACACAATTAAGAGCATATATTTATTAATGAGTATTACAGTACGTACCTTTTCATCGCACCAAGGAGCGAAGATAATTTTCTTTTGGTTCAAAGCTTCCATAAATTCTTTCCATGTGATTGCAACCTTGACACAAGCATCCTGTTTCACCTTTGCAACATCAAACATACTTTCCTGAATCTTGGCCAACATATCTTCTACTTGGTTAACAAGGTCGTTCCGAGGAATGTCCACTTTTTTAAAATTGTCACAACAAACAAAGCGCACCTAAAACCAAGATGAACATAATTCAATTCTTTTAGTGAATCACTAACAATGACATTCCTCGAAAGCACGATGTAAGAACCCACAATATTTTTTTTAAACAACATATTAATTATTACAAATCTTTTAAGCTAATTTTATAAAACGCTCACATATATGTTAAAACCAGGAGCAACTAGATGGAAGATGAAACTGTATGGTTATGGAACACAACAAACAAATATAAAGGATAAGGATGCAAGTAGATGGAAAATCACAAATTAAATGAAATATAGTCTTACTTGATTATTGACTAATTCCTTTGGTCCAATTTCAATCCTTAGAGGAACACCTTTCATTTCCCAATGTGAATATTTCCAACCCGGTGAATAGTTGTCTCTTAAATCTGCCTCAACCCGAAGACCAGCTCCCGTCAAGGTAACCACAGTTTCATTGCAGGCATCAAATATGGCTTGAATATCAAAATCCTTGTAATGCAATGGAATCACAATAGCCTGTAAAGGTGCCACTTTAGGTGGCAATACCAAGCCTCGGCCATCTCCATGCACCATCACCATCACTCCAATCTGAAATTGATAATGGCAAATAAATCACAACAGAATTAATTATAAGTTAACGGCAATCTTACAAGTTTCATGTCTTCGAGAAAGCACACTTACCGTTTGAGTACTATAAGCCCAAAAGTTGTGCCAAACCATGCTATTTTCTCCTTTTTCATTCTCAAAATCAATTAATTGGCCCAAACAATTTGAGGTGGCACCTTGTATACTACAGCCAGTGTTTGGAATACAAGCCTGCATGTGTAAAATTAATAATACTGAAGACTACCACAGAGGAGGCATAAAAAAAAATGCTTAATTAAAGGGCATATCAAGTACCTCCACAGTGGTGGTGTAAAGAGCACCCGCAAATTTCTTGAGCTCGCTTTTAAATCCCTTCACAACAGGAACTGCCAAATATTCCTCATATATCCTTCTGTACAAATCCAATATCTCAAAGACCTAAAATCAGCACAAACATTCAGAAACAAACCACCTTCAAAGTTTTTCTCTCCGAGAGATACTATTAGCAAGCACATAAATAATCAGATATTAGGTGAATGCATATATAAAAGAAAGAAAGCTTGCATGGAATAATTTCCTGTAATAGATGGAATAAATATAGCTTTAGGCTGATATGAATATAAAATATCACTTAGCCAATTAATAAATGAAACAAAGGGTACAATTAACCATGAAGAAACTGCAGCTTCTACTAATGTTTCTAGAATCTGCAGACGTGGGAACAATATCCAGGCTAACAATCGTTAAAAGAAAAAATTAATAATAACAAAAAAAAAAAAAAAAAAAAAAGTGGTCCATACTCCATACATACGCTAATGTCTTTATTTAACTCAACCGAGCAAACTCAACTAATCCCTTATCCATAAAACAAAATGAAATTAGCTACATAATAGGACACTGAATGTGAAAACAAAAATCCCAGTGATTCAAAGCTCTTTATCTGCATCTTCCTTTGTTGCAAAAGCTGTATAGCCTTCTTGCAAAAAAAAACTGCCGACACCTAAAAAATATAGAGACAATAAATTTTGAGACAATGCAATATAAGATAATGGTCAAAAGGACAAAATTAAAGAAAGTGGCCATGTAACATAGAGGACAATTGGCAGCCCTGACTAAGGTTGCAACCAATACTTGCTCAAAAGGATTAGAAACGTTAACTTATTGTGTCATTGTCTATTTGTAAAAGGGCTGGCCCTTCCAACCCTTTGGGCCAAAAAAGCCCAGGGCCTGGGCCTGGCTAGCCCGGCCCATTTTACAGGCCTAGAATGGGGTATAGACATGTCAAAACCATGAAGTCAAAGGAACTACCTGATGAAGGGAATAGGATTGCTGAACTTCCACGGAACATCGCACCACTGATTTACCTTCAATGGTAAGTCGTATCGCCTAATTTTCTTAGAGAAATACGGATACATAATAGTCTCCCTTGTTGGACGGATTGCAACAGGCACCTCCAAGTCAGAATTTCCAGCCTTGGTGACCCAAGCAACCTACTTACGAAAATTAAAGGCATGGAAAAAGAGGTAGAATAAGAAAATCACATGCACAAACAGCAATATAGTTTACTGGTGAACAACAGGTTAGGTTCAATCATCATGCCAAGAGAGTACTATTTCTAACCTCTGAAGAAAAACCGTCTATATGATCCTTGTCTCATTCCAGAGCAGCAGAAGTTACAGTGGGGAAGATGATTTCTTGTATATTCATTTCCTTTATTTGTGCATTGAAAAATTCCTACGCATTAACAGCATTGGAAAGTGATCAACTGTGCTGGAGTTGGAGTTATCATGGCAAACTTTTAAAACGAATACAAAATTATGAGAGCATAAGCTAGGAAAGTATTAAAAGTAAAAACAGGTAGATACTGTTCAGAACTTGACTTTTGGATGTACATTTGAATTGAGCACTTAAGGACTACACTTGCAAGGTGTCATCAGGATGCTAACATCAAATGGGTGTTCATTAATTCAAATACCAAAGAGGACACAATTTGACAGTATGATTGTGTGACTAAATAAGAAAAAACAATGCTTACTTTCATGGTATTCCAAATGCACATTGTCCGTGACAGTAAACTATAACAATCAAGGATATCATGATCTTTAATCATCTCACCACGAACAACAACCTGCACAAAACAATTCAACATGATACTTATTCTGTAAAAGATATTTAGTAAAAGATATTTATTAAAATAAAGACAGGTATACCTCAGAATACCACTCTCCGAAATTCTCATCCTTCTTATTGGAAAGCAGTCGTTTGGTCGGTTGGATCCACAGACAAGCTGTTTTAGACTTTCGAAGTTTTCTTGCAAAATCAGGGGAGTAACCAAAATTTGTTTCCAATTCTCGAACTTCCATATTGAAAATACCTGCGCCTACTTTGTAGAAGTCTTTTTTTTTTTCACCGAAGATGCCTTACGGGTTGGTCCGTAACAAAAGTATATGCAATTGGCCTTGCATCCCGAGGCCTCAAAAGAGAAGGAAGAACTATTACTACCGATAAACAAAGTTCTATTTTCCAAACTCCGAAACTGAACACAAATAGCCATTACCAAATAGAACATTGAAAACCCTAATCTCCGTGTTCCTTCCACTAGATAGGCGACAAACAACCATTAATAAACTCCCTGCTGATTCAACCAGATACATCCTATATTTCACACCCTTATCCAGAAGGATCATCTTTTGAACAACCACACTTGTATTTTCATTCTTAGGCTCTTCAATGTTACATACGAAAACAGGGCCATTTTGGCTCACAGCATAAAATTTTCCCTTGTAATAAGTTAAATCATGAAATCTATCTCTACTACGTAGTGTTGTCCAACTTTTATCTCCTGGTCTCCACAATGCCAATATGCCATCATCATATACAGCCATGACTACGAAATCTGAAAGTGATGTACAAGACGGGCTCGATGAAAAAACAAATTTTTCTACCAGGGGAGAGTCTATAAAATAACCTGAACTGAAAAAATCTAGTAACTTAATTTGGGAATTATAGAAGGGGTCTATAAGAGTAACTTCCCTGTTCGAAGCTCGTATGGGTAAAGTGATAAGCCACTCAAAAGACAAATAATAGCATAACTTTCCCACAGCAGCTTCTGGCAAATTGAGTTTGCCACACCTATCTACTGCCAAACTGTAATATTCCCGATGGGTCGGCGTGTATCCTTCAACATTTTGATCCTCTCCCATTATAAACAAAACTTGATTCTTCTGTGATGCAACTCTCCAAATCTTACAAACTGCACGCATTCGCATAAACTCTTCCATAGAACTTGCAAATTTGGCGACATTGACAACAATATCTTCAAGATGATACCAGTCAACCGCCAATGTTTAGAGAAAACTACAAGTAGTAACTGATATCTTGTAGTTTTCTCTAAACATTGGCAGTTGACTGGTATCATCTTGAAGATATTGTTGTCAATGTCGCCAAATTTGCAAGTTCTATGGAAGAGTTTATGCGAATGCGTGCAGTTTGTAAGATTTGGAGAGCTGCATCAGATAGTTGGTTAATGGTTGGAGAGCTGCATCACAAAGAGAAAACTGCATGTGGATAACATAGTTATTAATGGTTGGGATTTCATATGACCAGATTGAGTTGGTTAAAGAAATTGCAACTTAAGCTTGTCATATGACCAAATCGAGTTGGCTAAGCATTTATAGACTTATAGCTTAGCATTTATAACCTAAGCAATTACGAAATCTAGCAGATAGCATGTAGCAGGCAATTAAATCCATTGATGCCTGGAAATCAAGGATTATTATGAAACACTGCACACAAATGAACTGTATGCAGGCAATTAAACACAACAGCAATCACTATGACCTAGAAACATGAGTTACACCAGCATAATTTTTCAAAATTGTGACAAATTAGAAACATCAACAATCACTGCAGTGCGAGTTAGAAATCACATTACCATTGCCTCCACCACTACTCAACTTAAGAAAGAATCACTTTTGTAACTAGAAGCCATAGTTTACCACATGTTTAGTCAGCAGAGTAATTGGACGTAAGGGAATTTTAACCTGAAACTTCTGTTTTCTTGAGTTGCTCTGCCACCTTCACGACTTTAGCTTCTTCCCTCTCCTTTCTATCAGCTTGGCTTCCAGCAAACTTCTTCCTTAAGGATTCCACTTCTTCATCTTTCAATTCCTTCAATAATGGCTCTGGTTTCCCAATATTGTGACCAATAGGTACAATATCCCAAGGCCGTTTTGCCCTATCAATATCTCCTTTATCACTGCAAAGGCGCAAAGTGATATGTGCGTCTCAGGAGGCAAATTAAGCTGCTTAAATACCTTGAATGCAATTAAAAGAAAGAAAACAAAATATCTCAGCATGGATAATTATAGTAATACTACGTGATCACAAAAAATATTTCAGAGTGACACAAACATTTGCAAACAAAATTTATTACCTCGATAGACAATGATGGCAGAAAAGGCTCTAACAAACAAGCAAGAAGATGCACTAGGCCCACTGAAGTTCTCACAACAATAGCACAGCAAGGTTGGTCTTCCTTGTAAAGCTTCCAGAACTGGCTTTCCTGCATTGTAATTATAGATGGTGCAACTTAGTACTTACATATGGTTCAATTTAGTACTTATAGATGGTGCAACTTAGCAGCAGCTTTCACAGCCACGTCCAGGCAATACACTTAAAAAGTACCTCAAACAAAGGTTAAGAAATGCTTACTTGCAGATATGCGCTCCCTTTACTACAAATTTCCATTGCTTTTTCGAGTCCTTGCTTTAGTAACCTACACAAATTGCAGATAAGAATGTTAATGCCAAGGACAGAGAAATGTGTAAAAGGCAGAAGGGAGGAGAACCTTCCAGTCATTTACTACAACAACACAGTCATCTAAATGTAAAATGTCAATCACCTCCTCCATGGCTTCTATATATTGCTCTACATCTTTACCAACTTTTTCAGCTAATTTCTCAGTCAAAGGATCTGAGTCTGCATGCAGAGCATCTGGAACAAGAGAGCCATATTCTTTACCTCTTTACCTGTACACGGAATTTGTTAAGTTTATATTATATGCGAAGCAGTTTTGTTATTATTGTTGGCGAAAAAAGTTTAAGGGAACAAGAATTAATAATAAAATGATTCCTTAACTAATTTAATAACAGTCAGCATGCTATTAATCTTGTGTTTGTGTGTGCTGCGTGTGATTGGTTTTCTGTTTTTCAATTGTCGCAAGTCATCTCTAGTTCTAGGTCTAATTTACATCAAAGAACAAAGATCTCAAGGGATTAAAAATCAAAAATTAATTTGTCAAAGACGAATATGCTTAATACTTCCAGAAACCAAAGGGCTAACCAACCTGAAGGTTTGACAACAAAACTCAAAACTCCGTTGATAAAGTTGCCAAGGTTGTTCAGCAGTTCTTTGTTGAGCTTGGCTTGCAAGTCGTCCCAGGTACATAATGTGTCTGATACCTATTTTACCAAAAGAAAACATCAAACAGGCAACAAAAGATACAGTGAGAGAAGGATACACATTACAACCACCAAGAGAATAAAAAATGAAGATTATTGCCAAAAGAAGAAATTAAAAAAGATGGGATCAATAAAACTACCTCGGGCCGATTGGCTAGCAATGGCTTGGCGTACCTCTGCCTGCTGCGGTGTTGATGTACACCCGAATTGGTCGAAGCTTATCTTTAACCACTCATAAACCTCCCTATGAATCGCATGATATTTGTCGCAAATCTGTCGGGGGCTACAGTGTTCTTCAAGTGCTTTTGTTTCAGTGGCTGTTCCGCACTCGTCGGTGCCACAGATGTATACTACGTTGTGGCCCCGGAGACGGCAGAAGTGTGCGAAAACATCGGCACTCAAGACACAGCCGATGATGTTGCCGAGGTCAGGGACATTGTTGACATAAGGCAAGGCGCTGGTGATGAGGATGTTGCGCTTGCCAGGTATTGGTAGCTTGGGGGGGTCCGAAACTGCAATCCCTCCCATGTTGTTAATCCCTAAACACCTAATTAGAAATCACCTTATATTTATATATGAGGGAGAGAAATGAGAGAGACAGACGGCGAGGGAGAGAAGGCGAGTGTGAGCTCGAGAGGGAGGCGGCGCCAGAGAGAGTGGTCTGTCTAGGTTTAGTTTTTTGACTTGTCTTTTGAGGAGGTGTTTCCAACTCAGACTTTAAAAGATTTTTGATGAATTTTAAAATTCATAGAATTCATCAAAATTCAATGAATTAGATAGAATTCTTATAAAATTTGTTATATGTAAAAAATGCATTCAAATCCATCTAAATCTATTAAAATCATTCACTTAATGAAATCCATGACTTTTTGAGGACACCTGGATTTCGTTGGAATCCATTAAAATCTGAGTTTTGATACTTAAGGGGGGTGTCCCCAACTTAGATTTCATTGGATTTTAAAAGTCCAATGAAATCTAGGTGTTCCCAATTTGGATTTTAATGGATTTCAATGAACTTTAGGTGTTCCCAACTCAGATTTTAATGGATTCCAATGAAATTCAGGTGTCCTCAAAAAGTCATGGATTTCATTAAGTGAAGGATTTGGATGGATTTGGTTGGATTTGAAGGCATTTTTTACACATAACAAATTCCATAAGAATTCCAACAAATTCCTTTGGATTTTGATAGATTCTATGGATTTTAAAATCCATTAAACTCCTTTAAAATCTGAGTTGGGGACACCCCTCTAAATTTCATTAGAATTCATTAAAATCTAAGTTAGGGACACCTAGATTTCATTGAACTTTTAAAATCCAATGAAATCTAAGTTGGGAACACCCCCTTAGTGTTTTAGTGAATTTTGTTGACAAAAAAAATATAAGAATTTAATACCTGTAAATGTCCTATAAAATATAAAAGCAAATTACATGTAGATACCTCAATTATGCACTCTGTTATATGCAAGGAGTAAAATTTCATTTTTTAGAGGTAAGGAAATTTTAACACCATATCAAGAGGATTTCGAAAAATTTCGAAACATTTTGCCGAAATTTCGCCGAAATTTTCTGAAATCCTCGAAATTTCTGCGAAACTTTCGATGCAGGGTAGAGCACCATCGCCGGAAGGAAAGAAGAGATCGGAGAGGAAGCTGCAGCGGCGCGCCGTCGTCAGAGGGAGAGAAGAGATCCGCGGAAGGGAGAAGAGGAAGAGAAAGAGATCCGGCGTGGGAGAAGGAAGAGAGAGATTAGGAGGGAGTGAGGGACTAAGAGAGATAAACAAAGAGAAGAAAAACTGGAAGTGAAGGGGGAGAAAAAGAAAAAGGAAAGAAAAATGTGGAAGACGAAGACCAACACTGGAAGACGAAGACCAAAGTCATGGAGGAGAAGAGGAAAAGGAAAGAAAAAAGAAAGAAGAGCAAAGGAAAGAAAAAAAAGAAAAAAAAAGGAAAGAAAGAAAGAAAAAAAAAAAGGAAAAAAAAAAAATTTAGGGTTGATTGGGATTTTGAGTCTTTAGGCAATTGGAAAAAAAAAAAAGGTTTAAGATTTTATTTAGGGTTTGATTTGGCCATTTTGATGTTTCGTTTAGTTGTAAATATAAATTATGAAAAAAAAAAAATTTATTCCCACACCATGGGGTTTCATTCTCTTAATGTTTGGTTTTCCAATTTGGAGAATTTGTGAAATTGAAATTTGAGGTAAACCACTATCGCTGCTGCTGCCACCAAGTTAGTTCTCTTTTAACCCAATTCAGCTCAATTTGACTATCAAAAACCGTTTCCAAGTCCCTTTGAGTAAGCTTGTTACTTTTTATTGCCACATTGATGATTTATTCGTGTAATTTCATTATGTAATTATTAATTAGTGAAACATTTTTTTAACAGTACAACGCGCATTATATTCATCACATATCACATGAAATCTACCATATAATTTGGTTTTTTCAATATTCTTTTATCAATGTAGTAGATAATATGTTAAATAAACATATAGTAAAGTTTCATTCAAAATTTCCATATTTTGATAACAATTTCCGTCTAATTTTTGTTGAAAGTTAAAAATCTTCGAAATTTCTGTCGAAATTTTATCAAAACCCGAAATTTTATTCCTTGATTGTATGTAAGTATCCCTAAATTTAAAAAGTTACATTCTCATACCCCAACTACTATTTCGTCACATATAGTAGGTACCTCTGTCAAATTGTCCGTTTGAGAGACCGTTAAATGCTAACCCTTCTTTCATTGTAAACTTAATCCACTTGGTAAGCATGCAAAGTCTAGATATCTGAGTGTCTACCTTAATCCACCTGACCCTTCTTTCATTGTAAAGTTAATTTTTTGAAAGGATGATATTTAAGTATGAACATAGAAAATGAATGGCTCTGATCGTTAAAATCATGTTGTGGTCTTCACAATTATTGAAACGACAAACTTTCAACGAAAAACTTAATAAAATTACTCAAGTGAATTATATGTAGAAGTTCACATCTCGATCATGTTTCCAACGATCCGAACTGTTTATTTTTTAGTCCCTTACTCAAAGATATCATTACAAAAAAATAAGCTCAATCAAAGTTGTAGAAGTTAAGTATCGGAGATCGAACGTATGAACGATCATGATTTTTATAATAATAATCGAACGGCTAGATGAATTTCGATTGAGCCGATTTTTTTTAGGGATAATCTTTAAGTATAAACATAGAAATTGAAAGGCTCCGATCATTGAAATCACATTGTGGTCTTCACAATTATTGAAACAACAAAGTTTCAACGAAAAAGTTAATATAATTACTCTTCAAGTGTATTTATATGTAGAAGCTCACATCCTAACCGTGTTTACAACGATCCGAACCGTTCATTTATTACTCCCTTACTCGAAGATCATCCGTGCAAAAAGTTAGCTCAACCGGAATTGTAGAAGTTACGTATCGGATATCGAACGTATGAACGATTATGGTTTTTATAATGATAATCGAATGGCTAGATGAATTCTGATTGCACCGATTTTTTTTAGAGATGATATTTGAGTATAAACATATAAATTGAACGGCTCCGATCATTGAAATCATATTGTGATCTTCACAATTATTGAAACAACAAAGTTTCAACGAAAAAGTTCATAGAATTACTCTTCAAGGTGAATTTATATGTAGAAGCTCACATCTCGATCGTGTTTCCAACGATCCGAACCGTTTATTTTTTAGTCCTTCACTCAAAAAAAATCATTCATACAAAAAATTAGCTCAATCGGAGTTGTAGAAGTTCCATATTGGAGATCGAACGTATAAACGATCATGATTTTTATAATGATAATCGAATGGCTAAATGAATTTCGATTGGGCTGATTTTTTTTAGGGATAATCTTTGAGTATAAACATAGAAATTGAACGACTCAGATCGTTGAAATCACATTGTGGTCTTCACAATTATTGAAACCACAAGGTTTCAATGAAAAAGTTCATATAATTACTTTTCAAGTGTATTTATATGTAGAAGGTCACATCTCGATCTTGAAGTTGTAGAAGCTAGGTAAGTATCGGAGATCGACCATACGAACGATTATGGTTTTTATAATGATAATCGAACCGCTATATGAATTCTAATTTGGCCGATTTTTTGCATGAATGATCATTGAGTAAGGGACTAAAAAATGATCGGCTCCGATAGTTTAAATTAATAAATTGATTATGTAAAATTAACAACATAATTAATTATTCTGACATGTTTTAGGCGACGAACTAGTAATTTTGGACGCTTCATTGAAATGGCAGTGTGCGCCTCAAGTGACTGTGTAATCTAGTGCTTTCGTTCACACAGAGGTGTTGTACGTTCGCCATCTAAACCGCACGGAGGAAAACGTCGTCAAGTCTTGACCGTTCATTAGCGAACGACACGTCGTTTGCCTCAGAGAGGATCCACGTGCCGACTCGGTTCGTCCACCCGTTTCCTTGTTGGACTATCCATTTGCTCTCACACTTGACCCACACTTCGACCCATTGGGTACCGTTGACCCAGTTTCATCTAGACCATCATATCTTCAGCTTTAGGCCGTTTTTGATGCAATCTGGGCCGTCCCTTGCTTCTTAGTGCCCAAGAACTCATCTCACCCATTAAAACATGGTTGGCTTGGTTATAATGCAGCACGCGGAGCCTTCTTGTGTGCGCGTTCTTCGTCAGCGCCACTAGGCGGCGCGTCAGCTTCTGTGCACAATGACAGCACGCTACGTGTGCGGTGTCAATCCTAGTAAGCAACTCTCTTTTTCTTTTCTTTTTTCTATTTCCTATAATTCTCTTAAATTCGTAAATTCACCAAAAATATCTCGGGACTCAAAATAATTCTCTGACAAAATCTTACGGACTCATCTCATTGAATACTAATTTTTTATTGCCCAAAAACAACAATTTGTCTTCCAGATTAATTAAGGAAAATCGTTCTCTCAAAAATTAATTCCAAATAATTCAAAATAAACTTAATAACCACCAAATCGCTTGTAAACCTTTAGAGCTCAACTCTAATAAACTAAGGGTACAAGTTAGTCAAACAAAAGACAAAATAAAACTCCAATTCCTTTGAGAACCTTAAGCTACTACAAGCAAAAGAATTTTTGACAACACGTGTCAGTACAAGAGAGGGCAAAAAAAATTCGGGTTGCTACACAATATATTTTGGGGTAATTCTAAAACTACCCCAATATTTCTTTATAAACCCCATATTATTTTTTCCTAAATATTCAAACTATATCCTTAGTTATTTAAAAAACAAAAACTTAAACAACCCAGTCACCCCACCTTAGCTTGACACCACCTTCCCTCCTTCCCACCCACCCACCCACCCACCCACCCCGTCGGCTAGCACTACCATCGGTTGTCGACGACCCCCTTTCTCCCTCCTCTCTCTATTTCTTATTCTCTTTCAATCTCTCTCATTGTCACCAAATTGCTTGGAATCGCATCAAATTTGGTTGACACTTGTACATTTCTTTTGGAAGGTGGGATTATTAAGCGGAGAAGAGACATTCATAGCAATAAAGGATCCCACACATTTACTATTTGAAGGACTGTAAACGCAATTTTTGCAAATACGAAGATAAGAGATAGAGAACGTGAAAGGGAGGACGATGGGGGAAGAGAGAGAGAGAAAGGGAGAAAGAGGGGACAGAATGGGGTTTAGAAAGAAAACATAGGGGTTCTTTTAGAATTACTCTGTATTTATGACCCAAAAAAAAAATACCCTATATTTTAGCCAATTTTCCGATTAATTGGACAAGGTTGGACCCAATTTTTGATATTGGGTCAGCTTGGGCCAATTTTCCCGCAGGGGCAGAATTTTACGCCCGAGGTTCGACCACCAAATCACCCAACCCTATTTAACTCCTATCAGCCGCCTCCTCCTTCTCTACTTTCTATCATCTGCTCAACTCCTATCAGGCTATCATCATCAACGTCACCTCCTCCTCCTCCTCTTCCTCTGTCTTATTATTCTCAACCTCAAAACTCCAATCCCCTCAGTTAGTAAACCCCTCGACATTAGTTTCCTTTGCAGGTAAGAGAACTCCTCATTAATTTGCTACTCATCTTAGATTTGGAGAGTTTGGTTTTTTACTGTTCTTTATTATTATTATTTTTAAAATTTGATCTAACAAACCTATTCTCATCGTCGGTTCCCTACAAACCTATTCTCAGCCTCTCAAATTTCTGCTTCTCCTTTGTTTGTCCTAGCCTCTTGGCTTGACTTATAATTTGAATTTCCTACTGATTTTCTTAGGAAGTCTAATGCTTAGTGAGGTTGCCATGAATTCGCATATTATAGCATCCCATCGTTTTGACATAAAGAAAGAAACTGGCTTACGTCTTTCTAATAAGAAGGATGAGAATTTCGGAGAGTGGTTTTCTGAGGTATACCTGTCTTTAATTTTTTTTTTTTTCTGGGTTATTTTCATAAATCTCTTTTACGAAATAAGTAACATGTTGAATTGTTCTCTGCAGGTTGTTGTTCGTGGTGAGATGATTGAATATTATGATATCTCTGGTTGTTATATTTTACTGCCATGCACAATGCACATTTGGAATACCTTGAGAGTAAGCATTGTTTTTTCTTATTTAGTCACACAATCATACTGCCAATTGTGTCTTTTTTGCTATTTGAATTAGTGAACAACCATTCAATGTTAGCATCCTTTATACACCTTGCCAGTCTAGTCCTTAAGTGCTCAATTCAAATGTACATACCTGTTTTTACTTTTAATACTTTCCTAGATTATGCTTTCATAATTTTGTAGTCGTATTAAAAGTTTGCCATGATAACTCCAACTCCAGCACAGTTGATCACTTTCCAATGCTGTATATGTGTAGGAATTTTTCGATGCACAAATAAAGGAAATGAATTCCTCTTCCCCATGTTTGTAAATTCTGCTGCTCTGGGACGAGGCAAGGCTCATACAGACAGTTTTGCTCAAGAGGTTAGAAATAGTACTCTTTTGACATAAAAATTGAACCTAACCTTGTTGTTCACCAGTAAACTATACTGCGCTGTTTGTGTATGTGATTTGCTTATTCTACCTCTTTTTCCATTCCTTTAATTTTTGTAATTAGGTTGCTTGGGTCACCAAGGCTGGAAAATCTGACTTGGAAGTGCCTATTGCAATCCGTCCAACAAGTGGGACTATTATTTATCCCTATTTCTCTAAGAAAATTAGGGGACACCGCGACTTACCATTGAAGGTAAATCAGTGGTGCGATGTTGTTCGGTGGGAGTTAAGCAATCCTATTCCCTTCATCAGGTAGTTGCTTTGATTTCATGATTTTGATATGTCTATACTCCATTCCACACATGCTAGTTTTTATGGCATTGACAATGACACAATGAGTTAACCTTTCTATTCCTTTTGAGCGAGTCTTGGTTGCATCTTTAGTCATGGTTGCTAATGGTCCTCTATGTTACATGATGACTTTAGTTTTGTCGTTTTGATCATTATTTTATATTTCATTGTCTCAAAATTTATGTCTCTATATTTTTTAGGAGTCGGCAGTTTTTTTGGCAAGAAGGCCACACAGCTTTTGCAACAAAGGAAGATGCAGATAAAGAGGTTTGAATCACTGGAATTTTTGATTTCACGTTATGTGCCTATTATGTAGCGAATTTCATTTTCTAATATTGATAAGGATTAGTTGAGTTTGCTCGGTTGTGTTAAATAAAGACATTAGCTCGTGTCTGGACCACTTTTTTCTTAGTCAATTTTTTTTGTTATTTTTTTACGATCTTTAGCCTGGCTATTGTTCCCACATCTTCAGATTCTAAAAAAAGTAATAGAAGCTGCAGTTTCTTCATTGTTAATTGTACCCTTTGTTTCATTTGTTAATTGTACAGAATTATTCATATATAATATTTATATTCATTTATTATATTTATTAATTGTGCAGTTTCTTCCTTGTGATATTTTATATTCATATCACCTAAAGGTATATTTATGTCATTTATTACAGGAAATTATTCCATGCAAGCTTTCTTTCTTTCATATATGCATTCACCTAATATCTGATTGTTTATGTGCTTGCGAATAGTATCTCACTGACAGAAAACTTTGAAGGTGGTTGGTTTCTGAATGTTTGTCCTGATTTTAGGTCTATGAGATTTTGGATTTGTACAGAATGATATATGAAGAATATTTGGCAGTTCCTGTTGTGAAGGGATTTAAAAGCGAGCTCAAGAAATTTACGGATAGTCTTTACACCACCACTGTGGAGGTACTTGATATGCCCTTTAATTAAGCTTTTTTTTTTGTTTTTTTAATGCCTCTATGGTAGTCTTGAGTACTATTAATTTTACGCATGCAGGCTTTTATTCCAAACACTGGCCGAAGTATACAAGGTGCAACCTCACGTTGTTTGGGTCAACATTTTGCCGAAACATTCGAGATTAGTTTTGAAAATGAAAAAAGAGAAAAGGCTATGGTTTGGCAAAACTCTTGGGCTTACAGTACTCGAGCGGTAAGTGTGCTTTCTCGAAGACATGAAACTTGTAAGATTGCCTTTTAACTTATAATTAATTTTCTATTATGATTTATTTGCCATTATCAAGTTCAGATTGGAGTGATGGTGATGGTGCATGGAGATGACCAAGGCTTGGTATTGCCACCTAAAGTGGCACCTTTTCAGGCTATTGTGATTCCAGTGCTTGACAAGGATGTTGATATTCAAGCCACATTTGATGCCTGCGTGAAAACTGTGGTTACCTTGAAGGGAGCTGGTCTTTGTGTTGAGGCAGATTTAAGAGACAACTTTTCATCGGGTTGGAAACATTCACATTGGGAAATGAAAGGTGTTCCTCTAAGGATTGAAATTCGACCAAAGGGTTTGGCCAATAATCAAGTAAGACTGCATTTCAATTAATTTGTGATCTTCTATCTACTTGCATTCTTATCCTTTCTATTTGGTTGTTGTCTTCCATAACCATACAGTGTCATCTTCCATCTAGTTGCTCCTGGTTTTAACACGACAGCGTTTGATAAAATTTGTTTAAAAGATTTGTAATAATTAATATGTTAAAAAAAATTGTGGGGTTCTTACAACGTGTTTTCGAAGAATGTCATTGTTGGTGATTCACTTAAAGAATTGAATTATGTTCATCTTGGTTTTAGGTGCGCTTTGTTCGTCGTGACAATTTTGAAAAAGTGGACATTCCTCTGACAATTTTGGCAAATGTGAAACGGGATGCTTGTGTCAAGGTTGCAATGACATGGGAAGAATTTATGGAAGCTTTGAACGAAAAGAAAATTATCTTTGCTCCTTGGTGCGATGAAAAGGTACATATTGTAATACTCATTAAGAAATATGCTCTTAATTGTGTAGCTGTGATTTTCTTTTTCTTTTGTATTCATTAGGAAGTAGAAGGGGATGTATAACACGGACAGAGGGTGAAACTGGAGCTGCTAAGTCGCTCTGCTCCCCGTTGAAGCAGCCTGAACTTCCTGAAGGTAAAAGTTTAGGTTCATATGCTTGCGTATCTTCATAACATGTGCATTAATGTTTCAAATCAAGTAGGACATTGATGTTGGTTAGAAATTATACTAATGCAACTTTTGTGCAGGGACACTTTGCTTTGCCTCGGGAAAGCCAGCGAAGAAGTGGACCATTGGGGCAGGAGTTACTAAATTTGCCCGCAGAATTAAAGCCGTGGCCTCGTTTTATATAATTTATTTTGGATTAGAATGTTTTGGATCATCTAGTACTGTGTTTATTAATTTGTTTGGTGTGTCATGACATTCCATATGTAATCAAATGGGGTCCAAAGGATTTTTTGGCCAAATGGAGATCCAAAGCTTTTTTCTTTTTGGCCCGGGAGATCCAAAGCTTAAATAGCCATCACCTCTTTCTACATGTTAACCCCAATATAGAACAGAAGCCTGTTAGGCATTTCAAACATCTAATAGCTGCCCCTTTTTAAATTTTTTTTTTTTTTGGATAAATTGAAAAAAATCGGTTGATTGATGGCTCTACTTTCTTGTTTGTTTCTCAAAGCCGAGACTTAAATGACCAGTAGAGCTGATACAAGGATTTAAATAAATAATGTATGTCTAGTACCTCCATATCAGTCAATTTGACTAGCGTCTCCGCATTATTCTAAATGTGAGTGCGTTTGGTTAATTAATAGGAGTGTAATCTAGTGCGTTTGGTACGTGAGTGCGAATACGCTCTTTTTTGTCTGGTGTGGAAATGTTGATATTTTGGAACGCCTATTGTGTCTACCAAACAATTTGATCTGGGGATAAAATTCACATTTTCATCTCATTTTATTTTCTTAAAATAATTTAATTTGCATTTCTTATTCAATTTCTCATACTTTCTCATTTTTTTTTAGTGGTAGGCTCTCCCTATTGTGCAAACGTCGTTATTTTAGCACGCACAGTTTGTCCATTAAAATTTTCTATTGTACATACCGAAATTTTTTGTATAAGGAAATAATTATTTGTTTGAAGAGAGTTTCTCAATTTGACTTCTCATATAATTACCAATGTGAACTTTTTATATATTCTCTTCATGTTGAAGAGTAGTTGCAGCCCGAGTGGTAAGTTGATTCATTTTCAACTTCTTGGGGATCGAATCTGTTGAACAAAAATAGTTAATAAATAATAATATTACTCAACATAATTTCAGCTAAATTCATTTATGGAATAAAGATTTTATTATTTTGGGTACGATCCATTCAAGATGAAGTATATCTCTTAATTACAGTCCCTTGACTCAAAGAAATACCCCTTGATTCCAAATGCAATGAAACCAATGGATCACTTTGTGAGTGTTTGGATTTATTGAAATGGAATTTATTTGTGATTGTGGTTACACCCGTATTTTAGGTTGCCTATGTACCCATTGCAGGATCAAATCACACGTAGTTCCAAGATTTTAGGAATTAAATGGGTGGATGACCCATTTAAATGAATTGTGTAATTTGGGTAGGGTTTAGAGCCCTTAGATTTGATTTGAGAAATTAACTCAGGGACTTTGTTTGGGAAATTTGGATGTATTTGATTTGGCTGTGGTTGCACCTAAATTTTAGTAGATTGCCTACATACCCCGATGAGATCAAACCGAATGTAGTTCTTGGTTGACTTTGCGCCATTTTGGAGGGTTGGTTTTGTACCAAGCGATGAGAGTTGGTTTTGTACCAATTGAAAAAGATGGTTTTGTACCATTTGAGAAAATTGGTTTTGTACTAATTTGATTTTGTTGGTTTTGTACCAATTGAGAGAGATGGTTTTATACACACATGAGAGAGAAATTTGAGATTTGGGATTGAAAAAAAATGTGCCAATTAATTAATTTTGTATCATTTATTTGTTAAATGACACCTTTTTAATTTCTTAATGGGCTAAAATGAATTTGGGAGAGTTGGATTTGATATGTGCCCACTAAATATTTTGTATCAATTATTTATTAATTTACACACTTTATTTATTAATAGGCAATCTGATTTGAGAAAGGTCCATTGGACTTTGTACCATTTATTTGTTAATTGGTAAAAATTCATTTGCTAATGGAAATTTAACTGGATATTATCCCATTAAACTTGATATGAATTTTGCATCGGCTACTTGTTAACTGGTATTTTTTTTGTGGGTTGGAGTCTACACCTAAACCGAATGGACTGATATGTTACTTTTTTTTTTTTTTTTTTTGTTCAGAGGATACGGGTTTGAGACTTTGCTTGGGCTGCATCCATTTTTTGTGTCTTTTATGGGTTAAGCCTTTGTGTCACAGGACGACACTAAAGCCCAGCGGAAGCATCCAATATTACATCATTTTCGTCATCCCGTGCGGCACCAAGATCCACTCAATCCTGGTCAGCCTGTTTTGCCCATGTATAACACATGATTATGTCCAGTGACAGAAGATACGGAAGACATCCAACACGTATCCTTAACAAGTCCAGCCACAGACCCGTGCCATGTGTTGGTGACGGGACATGGTCTGCCACACCCATATCCAACCAGCATCCGTACTCTGTCGGGACAATCTCTTAATAGCGCACGTAACCCACAAGGATTGAGGGTAAGGTTTATCCACAATCCTATTCTTTGGCTAGTCATGCACGCTGCCAGACATGCATGCCACCCAAGAGCAACACATATAACATCGAATGTCCATACATCAAACCTTCATCGCAGTGCAAGGTCGTCCAACCTGCACTTGTCGACATCCATGCATTTACTTGAGCAAGGCCGAACCCAAGCCAAGCTTTAACGTGGTCAGGGTTCACCATGACACTCCAAGACGATGACATGATCCGCCCAAACGATATATCGAGCCACAATGGCGGATATATGCCACAACCTCGACCCCTATATGGGAGCCGCAATACTGGTGCCCCTTACTACCAGTACTGTCTGTAGGACCTTCTATCCTACAGAGACACTAATTTCCTTTGTGACAATCTAGTGTCCGGCACACTCATGATATCGCACGTTGCCACACGTTACCAAGAGAGGGACTCGCTTAGTGCCCAACATCTTAACGGCACTCGGGGTGGTGGAGAGTCTTACACCACGTGTTACTCCCTTATATAGCATTCTGAGCCATCTTCCATCTGACAGGATAGAACATCAATATGCGCGAAGAGTCATAATGGATATTCCCTCCATATTTCCCCCATGAACGCGCTACGAGAAGTCCGTCCGTGACACTTTGCATATCACTTTAGGCCTCTATCTTTTCCTCTTGCTTGCTGCGCCATCTTCTTTTCTTTCTTTGTTCCACAACCCGTGCAAATCATCCACCAAATTTACATGCATTCTTTTGTCTTTTAAAAAAGACTTGTCTTCAGATGCATAGCCCATTAGATACCAAGAGGTAGTCTATTCCTTGACTTTTGTGCACAAAGCCCAAAAGATGGATGCAATGGTATTAAACCATTACACTCTAAATGAACAACACCTGCTGCCTTGGAGTTTTCTTTGACGCATGGAAAGGTAAGTCTCACACTTGTAGTTTAAAGTATTTTGAAACAAGGCTTCAAGAGAACTTGATTTTCTCTTCCCTGCGTACCAGTAACGCCGCGAAACTATTGCCTTTTTTTTTTTTTGCAGGTACCTTCCTCATCTGCTTTGGACC